>NC_086449.1:367433109-367767395 GCF_028390025.1 Pseudophryne corroboree
ATCATGTTATGTTTGGCGAGTATTTTTTTGAAGGGCCATCCTGCGTGACACTGCAGTGCCACTCCTAGATGGGCCAGGTGCTTGTGTCGGCCACTTGTGTCGCTTAGCTTAGTCACACAGCTACCTCATTGCGCCTCTTTTTTTCTTTGCATCATGTGCTGTTTGGGGACAATTTTTTTGAAGGGCCATCCTGTCTGACACTGCAGTGCCACTCCTAGATGGGCCAGGTGTTTGTGTCGGCCACTTGTGTCGCTTAGCTTAGCCATCCAGCAACCTTGGTGCAAATTTTAGGACTAAAAATAATATTGTGAGATGTGAGGTGTTCAGATTAGACTGAAAATGAGTGGAAATTTTGGTTATTGAGGTTAATAATACTATGGGATCAAAATGACCCCCAAAATCTATGATTTAAGCTGTTTTTAAGGGTTTTTCGAAAAAAACACCCGAATCCAAAACACACCCGAATCCGACAAAAAAATTTCAGTGAGGTTTTGCCAAAATGCGTCCGAACTTAAAACACGGCCGCGGAACCGAACCCAAAACCAAAACAAAAAACCCGAAAAATTTCCGGTGCACATCACTATTAAGTATACTATCCATCTACATTCTACACCTGTGGTGAATTTTAGTTTTGCAGTTTGCTGACAGTGTCCACCAGTATACTATATATAGCAGTACGGTAGGCCACTGCTGTACCTACCTCTGTGTCGTCACTCATCATCCATTAAGTATACTATCCATCTACATTCTATACCTGTGGTGCATTTTAGTTTTGCAGTTTGCTGACAGTGTCCACCAGTATACTATATATATACTTATAGCAGTACGGTAGGCCACTGCTGTACCTACCTCTGTGTCGTCACTCGTCATCCATTAAGTATACTATCCATCTACATTCTATACCTGTGGTGCATTTTAGTTTTGCAGTTTGCTGACAGTGTCCACCAGTATACTATATATAGCAGTACGGTAGGCCACTGCTGTACCTACCTCTGTGTCGTCACTCGTCATCCATTAAGTATACTATCCATCTACATTCTATACCTGTGGTGCATTTTAGACAGTTTTGCAGTTTGCTGACAGTGTCCACCAGTTAATTATATATATACTTATAGCAGTACGTTAGGCCACTGCTGTACCTACCTCTGTGTCGTCACTTGTCATCCATTAAGTATACTATCCATCTACATTCTATACCTGTGGTGCATTTTAGACAGTTTTACAGTTTGCTGACAGTGTCCACCAGTTTATTATATATATACTTATAGCAGTACGGTAGGCCACTGCTGTACCTACCTCTGTGTCGTCACTCGTCATCCATTAAGTTTACTATCCATCTACATTCTATACCTGTGGTGCATTTTAGACAGTTTTGCAGTTTGCTGACAGTGTCCACCAGTATACTATATATATATACTTATAGCAGTACGGTAGGCCACTGCTGTACCTACCTCTGTGTCGTCACTCGTCATCCATTAAGTATACTATCCACCTACATTCTATACCTGTGGTGCATTTTAGACAGTTTTACAGTTTGCTGACAGTGTCCACCAGTTTATTATATATATACTTATAGCAGTACGTTAGGCCACTGCTGTACCTACCTCTGTGTCGTCACTCGTCATCCATTAAGTATACTATCCATCTACATTCTATACCTGTGGTGCATTTTAGACAGTTTTGCAGTTTGCTGACAGTGTCCACCAGTATACTATATATATATACTTATAGCAGTACGGTAGGCCACTGCTGTACCTACCTCTGTGTCGTCACTCGTCATCCATTAAGTATACTATCCATCTACATTCTATACCTGTGGTGCATTTTAGACAGTTTTGCAGTTTGCTGACAGTGTCCACCAGTTTATATATACTTATAGCAGTACGGTAGGCCACTGCTGTACCTACCTCTGTGTCGTCACTCGTTATCCATTAAGTATACTATCCATCTACATTCTATACCTGTGGTGCATTTTAGACAGTTTTGCAGTTTGCTGACAGTGTCTACCAGTTTATATATACTTATAGCAGTACGGTAGGCCACTGCTGTACCTACCTCTGTGTCGTCACTCGTCATCCATTAAGTATACTATCCATCTACATTCTATACATGTGGTGCATTTTAGACAGTTTTGCAGTTTGCTGACAGTGTCCACCAGTTTATAAATACTTATAGCAGTACGTTAGGCCACTGCTTTACCTACCTCTGTGTGTCACTCGTCATCCATTAAGTATACTATCCATCTACATTCTATACCTGTGGTGCATTTTAGTTTTGCAGTTTGCTGACAGTGTCCACCAGTATACTATATATATACTTATAGCAGTACGGTAGGCCACTGCTGTACCTACCTCTGTGTCGTCACTCGTCATCCATTAAGTATACTATCCATCTACATTCTATACCTGTGGTGCATTTTAGACAGTTTTGCAGTTTGCTGACAGTGTCCACCAGTTTATATATACTTATAGCAGTACGGTAGGCCACTGCTGTACCTACCTCTGTGTCGTCACTCGTCATCCATTAAGTATACAATCCATCTACATTCTATACCTGTGGTGCATTTTAGACAGTTTTGCAGTTTGCTGACAGTGTCCACCAGTATACTATATATATACTTATAGCAGTACGGAAGGCCACTGCTGTACCTACCTCTGTGTCGTCACTCGTCATCCATTAAGTATACTATCCATCTACATTCTATACCTGTGGTGCATTTTAGACAGTTTTGCACAGTAAATATAGTAGTAGGCCATTGCTATTGATACTGGCATATAATTCCACACATTAAAAAATTGACAACAAAAATGTGGAGGTTAAAGGGAAAGATCAAGATCCACTTCCACATCGTGCTGAAGCTGCTGCCACTAGTCATGGCCGAGATGATGAAATGCCATCAACGTCGTCTGCCAAAGCCGATGCCCAATGTCATAGTAGAGAGCATGTAAAATCCAAAACACAAAAGTTCAGTAAAATGACCCAAAAATCAAAATTAAAAGCGTCTGAGGAGAAGCGTAAACTTGCCAATATGCCATTTACGACACGGAGTGGCAAGGAACGGCTGAGGCCCTGGCCTATGTTCATGGCTAGTGGTTCAGCTTCACATGAGGATGGAAGCACTCATCCTCTCGCTAGAAAAAAGAAAAGACTAAAGCTGGGAAAAGCACAGCAAAGAACTGTGCGTTCTTCAAAATCACAAATCCCCAAGGAGAGTCCAATTGTGTCGGTTGCGATGCCTGACCTTCCCAACACTGGACGGGAAGAGCTTGCGCCTTCCACGATTTGCACGCCCCCTGCAAGTGCTGTAAGGAGCACCCGCAGTCCAGTTCCTGATAGTCAAATTGAAGATGTCACTGTTGAAGTACACCAGGATGAGGATATGGTTGTTGCTGGCGCTGGGGAGGAAATTGACAAGGAGGATTCTGATGGTGAGGTGGTTTGTTTAAGTCAGGCACCCGGGGAGACACCTGTTGTCCGTGGGAGGAATATGGCCATTGACATGCCTGGTCAAAATACAAAAAAAATCAGCTCTTCGGTGTGGAATTATTTCAACACAAATGCGGACAACAGCTGTCAAGCCGTGTGTTGCCTTTGTCAAGCTGTAATAAGTAGGGGTAAGGACGTTAACCACCTCGGAACATCCTCCCTTATACGTCACCTGCAGCGCATTCATCATAAGTCAGTGACAAGTTCAAAAACTTTGGGTGACAGCAGAAGCAGTCCACTGACCACTAAATCCCTTCCTCTTGTAACCAAGCTCCTGCAAACCACACCACCAACTCCCTCAGTGTCAATTTCCTCCATACCCAGGAAAGCCAATAGTCCTGCAGGCCATGTCACTGGCAAGTCTGACGAGTCCTCTCCTGCCTGGGATTCCTCCGATGCATCCTTGAGTATAACGCCTACTGCTGCTGGCGCTGCTGTTGTTGCTGCTGGGAGTCGATCGTCATCCAAGAGGGGAAGTCGGAAGACCACTTGTACTACTTCCAGTAAGCAATTGACTGTCCAACAGTCCTTTGCGAGGAAGATGAAATATCACAGCAGTCATCCTGCTGCAAAGCAGATAACTCAGGCCTTGGCAGCCTGGGCGGTGAGAAACGTGGTTCCGGTATCCATCGTTAATTCAGAGGCAACTATAGACTTGATTGAGGTACTGTGTCCCCGGTACCAAATACCATCTGGGGTCCATTTCTCTAGGCAGGCGATACCGAAAATGTACACAGACCTCAGAAAAAGACTCACCAGTGTCCTAAAAAATGTAGTTGTACCCAATGTCCACTTAACCACGGACATGTGGACAAGTGGAGCAGGGCAGACTCAGGACTATATGACTGTGACAGCCCACTGGGTAGATGTATTGCCTCCCGCAGCAAGAACAGCAGCGGCGGCACCAGTAGCAGCATCTCGCAAACGCCAACTCGTTCCTAGGCAGGCTACGCTTTGTATCACCGCTTTCCAGAATAGGCACACAGCTGACAACCTCTTACGGCAACTGAGGAAGATCATCACAGAATGGCTTACCCCAATTGGACTCTCCTGGGGATTTGTGACATCGGACAATGCCAGCAATATTGTGCGTGCATTACATCTGGGCAAATTCCTGCACGTCCCATGTTTTGCACATACCTTGAATTTGGTGGTGCAGAATTATTTTAAAAACTACAGGGGCGTGCAAGAGATGCTGTCGGTGGCCCGAAGAATTGCGGGCCACTTTCGGCATTCAGGCACCGCGTACAGAAGACTGGAGCACCACCAAACATTCCTGAACCTGCCCTGCCATCATCTAAAGCAAGAGGTGGTAACGAGGTGGAATTCAACCCTCTATATGCTTCAGAGGATGGAGGAGCAGCAAAAGGTCATTCAAGCCTATACATCTTCCCATGATATAGGCAAAGGAGGGGGAATGCACCTGACTCAAGCGCAGTGGAGAATGATTTCAACGTTGTGCAAGGTTCTGCAACCCTTTGAACTTGCCACACGTGAAGTCAGTTCAGACACTGCCAGCCTGAGTCAGGTCATTCCCCTCATCAGGCTTTTGCAGAAGAAGCTGGAGACATTGAAGGAGGAGCTAAAACAGAGCGATTCCGCTAGGCATGTGGGACTTGTGGATGGAGCCCTTCATTCGCTTAACCAGGATTCACGGGTGGTCAATCTGTTGAAATCAGAGCACAACATTTTGGCCACCGTGCTCGATCCTAGATTTAAAACCTACATTGTATCTCTCTTTCCGGCAGACACAAGTCTGCAGAGGTTCAAAGACCTGCTGGTGAGAAAATTGTCAAGTCAAGCGGAACGTGACCCGTCAACATCTCCTCCTTCACATTCTCCCGCAACTGGGGGTGCGAGGAAAAGGCTAAGAATTCCTAGCCCACCCGCTGGCAGTGATACAGGGCAGTCTGGAGTGAGTGCTGACATCTGGTCCGGACTGAAGGACCTGCCAACGATTACTGACATGTCGTCTACTGTCACTGCATATGATTCTCTCACCATGGGAAGAATGGTGGAGGATTATATGAGTGACCGCATTAAAGTAGGCACGTCAGACAGTCCGTACGTATACTGGCAGGAAAAAGAGGCAATTTGGAGGCTCTTGCACAAACTGGCTTTTTACTACCTAAGTTGCCCTCCCTCCAGTGTGTACTCCGAAAGAGTGTTTAGTGCAGCCGCTCACCTTGTCAGCAATCGGCGTACGAGGTTACTTCCAGAAAATGTGGAGAAGATGATGGACATCAAAATTAATTATAATCAATTCCTCCGTGGAGACATTCACCAGCAGCAATTGCCTCCAGAAAGTACACGGGGACGTGAGATGGTGGATTCCAGTGGGGACGAATTAATAATCTGTGAGGAGGGGGATGTACACAGTGAAGGGGTGAGGAATCGGAGGATGATGATGAGGTGGACATCTTGCCTCTGTAGAGCCAGTTTGTGCAAGGAGAGATTGATTGCTTCTTTTTCGGTGGGGGCACAAACCAACCAGTCATTTCAGTCACAGTCGTGTGGCAGACCCTGTCGCTGAAATGATGGGTTCGTTAAAGTGTGCATGTCCTGTTTATACAACATAAGGGTGGGTGGGAGGGCCCAAGGACAATTCCATCTTGCACCTCTTTTTTCTTTCATTTTTCTTTGCATCATGTGCTGTTTGGGGACATTTTTTTGGAAGTGCCATCCTGTCTTGATTGACACTGCAGTGCCACTCCTAGATGGGCCAGGTGTTTGTGTCGGCCACTTGTGTCGCTTAGCTTAGTCACACAGCCACCTTGGTGCGCCTCTTTTTTTCTTTGCATCATGTGCTGTTTGGGGACAATTTTTTGGAAGGGCCATCCTGTCTTGATTGACACTGCAGTGCCACTCCTAGATGGGCCAGGTGTTTGTGTCGGCCACTTGTGTCGCTTAGCTTAGTCACACAGCCACCTTGGTGCGCCTCTTTTTTTCTTTGCAACATGTGCTGTTTGGGGACAATTTTTTGGAAGGGTCATCCTGTCTTGATTGACACTGCAGTGCCACTCCTAGATGGGCCAGGTGTTTGTGTCGGCCACTTGTGTCGCTTAGCTTAGTCACACAGCCACCTTGGTGCGCCTCTTTTTTTCTTTGCATCATGTGCTGTTTGGGGACAATTTTTTGGAAGGGCCATCCTGTCTTGATTGACACTGCAGTGCCACTCCTAGATGGGCCAGGTGTTTGTGTCGGCCACTTGTGTCGCTTAGCTTAGTCACACAGCCACCTTGGTGCGCCTCTTTTTTTCTTTGCATCATGTGCTGTTTGGGGACAATTTTTTGGAAGGGCCATCCTGTCTTGATTGACACTGCAGTGCCACTCCTAGATGGGCCAGGTGTTTGTGTCGGCCACTTGTGTCGCTTAGCTTAGTCACACAGCCACCTTGGTGCGCCTCTTTTTTTCTTTGCATCATGTGCTGTTTGGGGACAATTTTTTGGAAGGGCCATCCTGTCTTGATTGACACTGCAGTGTCACTCCTAGATGGGCCAGGTGTTTGTGTCGGCCACTTGTGTCGCTTAGCTTAGTCACACAGCCACCTTGGTGCGCCTCTTTTTTTCTTTGCAACATGTGCTGTTTGGGGACAATTTTTTGGAAGGGTCATCCTGTCTTTATTGACACTGCAGTGCCACTCCTAGATGGGCCAGGTGTTTGTGTCGGCCACTTGTGTCGCTTAGCTTAGTCACACAGCCACCTTGGTGCGCCTCTTTTTTTCTTTGCATCATGTGCTGTTTGGGGACAATTTTTTGGAAGGGCCATCCTGTCTTGATTGACACTGCAGTGCCACTCCTAGATGGGCCAGGTGTTTGTGTCGGCCACTTGTGTCGCTTAGCTTAGTCACACAGCCACCTTGGTGCGCCTCTTTTTTTCTTTGCATCATGTGCTGTTTGGGGACAATTTTTTGGAAGGGCCATCCTGTCTTGATTGACACTGCAGTGCCACTCCTAGATGGGCCAGGTGTTTGTGTCGGCCACTTGTGTCGCTTAGCTTAGTCACACAGCCACCTTGGTGCGCCTCTTTTTTTCTTTGCATCATGTGCTGTTTGGGGACAATTTTTTGGAAGGGCCATCCTGTCTTGATTGACACTGCAGTGCCACTCCTAGATGGGCCAGGTGTTTGTGTTGGCCACTTATGTTGCTTAGCTTAGTCACACAGCCACCTTGGTGCGCCTCTTTTTCTTTGCATCATGTGCTGTTTGGGGACAATTTTTTGGAAGGGCCATCCTGTCTTGATTGACACTGCAGTGCCACTCCTAGATGGGCCAGGTGTTTGTGTCGGCCACTTGTGTCGCTAAGCTTAGTCACACAGCCACCTTGGTGCGCCTCTTTTTTTCTTTGCATCATGTGCTGTTTGGGGACAATTTTTTGGAAGGGCCATCCTGTCTTGATTTCCGGTGCACATCACTACATATTACCCATGCTTTCAGCTCGAGCAACAAAAAGAGCTTTGTTAGATGGATTCTCTGCTGTGTGCAGGGAAGTGCATTAGATGATTACTTATGCTCATAACAGAGAGATATACTGTAGGCTTTCTGAGTGATATTTACCACATTTGCACTTGTGACCTAAGGAGAGCTGCATGCATTGTGCTACAGCTGAAAGAGTACTAAGATCTTATTGTATTTTGGAACTTCTAGACATTTTCAACTCTTTCTCCAGATCATACAAGTTATCAACCTATACATTTACTTGGACTGGGCTCCTACCTTTTTGGCACTAACTTTGGATTTATACTGCAGATAAAACCATCTTGGCATAAAGTGGGACACCTTTGGCTCTCAGGAGTGAGATCTTGTATAAAGTAAGACCATCTTATTATTAATAATTACACTATTTCAATATACACAATAATACAAGTGGATATGACTTAATTTTAACTATCAATTATATATATATATTATCCACACACAATTTCCAGACAGTCATTCATTCATTAATTACATATGTTACTTATTATATTTACCATACAGATTATAGTGAAGTTGTGCCCCTGGTGCTTTTTAACGCCTGCATTTAGGAATAGTGACTTTCTCACAGTACCTGTTACAAGCTAATCATCTGTGACACATACAGTATATTTTAGAGATGAGCGCCTGAAATTTTTCGGGTTTTGTGTTTTGGTTTTGGGTTCGGTTCTGCGGCCGTGTTTTGGGTTCGACCGCGTTTTGGCAAAACCTCACCGAATTTTTTTTGTCGGATTCGGGTGTGTTTTGGATTCGGGTGTTTTTTTTAAAAAACACTAAAAAACAGCTTAAATCATAGAATTTGGGGGTCATTTTGATCCCATATTATTATTAACCTCAAAAACCATAATTTCCACTCATTTTCAGTCTATTCTGAATACCTCACACCTCACAATATTATTTTTAGTCCTAAAATTTGCACCAAGGTCGCTGGATGACTAAGCTAAGCGACACTAGTGGCCGACACAAACACCTGGCCCATCTAGGAGTGGCACTGCAGTGTCACGCAGGATGTCCCTTCCAAAAAACCCTCCCCAATCAGCACATGACGCAAAGAAAAAAAGAGGCGCAATGAGGTAGCTGACTGTGTGAGTAAGATAAGCGACCCTAGTGGCCGACACAAAAACCGGGCCCATTTAGGAGTGGCACTGCAGTGTCACGCAGGATGTCCCTTCCAAAAAACCCTCCCCAATCAGCACATGACGCAAAGAAAAAAAGAGGCGCAATGAGGTAGCTGACTGTGTGAGTAAGATTAGCGACCCTAGTGGCCGACACAAACACCGGGCCCATTTAGGAGTGGCACTGCAGTGTCACGCAGGATGTCCCTTCCAAAAAACCCTCCCCAATCAGCACATGACGCAAAGAAAAAAAGAGGCGCAATGAGGTAGCTGACTGTGTGAGTAAGATTAGCGACCCTAGTGGCCGACACAAACACCGGGCCCATTTAGGAGTGGCACTGCAGTGTCACGCAGGATGTCCCTTCCAAAAAACCCTCCCCAATCAGCACATGACGCAAAGAAAAAAAGAGGCGCAATGAGGTAGCTGACTGTGTGAGTAAGATTAGCGACCCTAGTGGCCGACACAAACACCGGGCCCATTTAGGAGTGGCACTGCAGTGTCACGCAGGATGTCCCTTCCAAAAAACCCTCCCCAATCAGCACATGACGCAAAGAAAAAAAGAGGCGCAATGAGGTAGCTGACTGTGTGAGTAAGATTAGCGACCCTAGTGGCCGACACAAACACCGGGCCCATTTAGGAGTGGCACTGCAGTGTCACGCAGGATGTCCCTTCCAAAAAACCCTCCCCAATCAGCACATGACGCAAAGAAAAAAAGAGGCGCAATGAGGTAGCTGACTGTGTGAGTAAGATTAGCGACCCTAGTGGCCGACACAAACACCGGGCCCATTTAGGAGTGGCACTGCAGTGTCACGCAGGATGTCCCTTCCAAAAAACCCTCCCCAATCAGCACATGACGCAAAGAAAAAAAGAGGCGCAATGAGGTAGCTGACTGTGTGAGTAAGATTAGCGACCCTAGTGGCCGACACAAACACCGGGCCCATTTAGGAGTGGCACTGCAGTGTCACGCAGGATGTCCCTTCCAAAAAACCCTCCCCAAACAGCACATGACGCAAAGAAAAATAAAAGAAAAAAGAGGTGCAAGATGGAATTGTCCTTGGGCCCTCCCACCCACCCTTATGTTGTATAAACAAAACAGGACATGCACACTTTAACCAACCCATCATTTCAGTGACAGGGTCTGCCACACGACTGTGACTGATATGACGGGTTGGTTTGGACCCCCCCCAAAAAAGAAGCAATTAATCTCTCCTTGCACAAACTGGCTCTACAGAGGCAAGATGTCCACCTCATCATCACCCTCCGATATATCACCGTGTACATCCCCCTCCTCACAGATTATCAATTCGTCCCCACTGGAATCCACCATCTCAGCTCCCTGTGTACTTTGTGGAGGCAATTGCTGCTGGTCAATGTCTCCGCGGAGGAATTGATTATAATTCATTTTAATGAACATCATCTTCTCCACATTTTCTGGATGTAACCTCATACGCCGATTGCTGACAAGGTGAGCGGCGGCACTAAAAACTCTTTCGGAGTACACACTTGTGGGAGGGCAACTTAGGTAGAATAAAGCCAGTTTGTGCAATGGCCTCCAAATTGCCTCTTTTTCCTGCCAGTATAAGTATGGACTGTGTGACGTGCCTACTTGGATGCGGTCACTCATATAATCCTCCACCATTCTTTCAATGGTGAGAGAATCATATGCAGTGACAGTAGACTACATGTCCGTAATCGTTGTCAGGTCCTTCAGTCCGGACCAGATGTCAGCATCAGCAGTCGCTCCAGACTGCCCTGCATCACCGCCAGCGGGTGGGCTCGGAATTCTGAGCCTTTTCCTCGCACCCCCAGTTGCGGGAGAATGTGAAGGAGGAGATGTTGACAGGTCGCGTTCCGCTTGACTTGACAATTTTCTCACCAGCAGGTCTTTCAACCCCAGCAGACTTGTGTCTGCCGGAAAGAGAGATCCAAGGTAGGCTTTAAATCTAGGATCGAGCACGGTGGCCAAAATGTAGTGCTCTGATTTCAACAGATTGACCACCCGTGAATCCTTGTTAAGCGAATTAAGGGCTCTATCCACAAGTCCCACATGCCTAGCGGAATCGCTCCGTGTTAGCTCCTCCTTCAATGTCTCCAGCTTCTTCTGCAAAAGCCTGATGAGGGGAATGACCTGACTCAGGCTGGCAGTGTCTGAACTGACTTCACGTGTGGCAAGTTCAAAGGGCATCAGAACCTTGCACAACGTTGAAATCATTCTCCACTGCGCTTGAGACAGGTGCATTCCACCTCCTATATCGTGCTCAATTGTATAGGCTTGAATGGCCTTTTGCTGCTCCTCCAACCTCTGAAGCATATAGAGGGTTGAATTCCACCTCGTTACCACTTCTTGCTTCAGATGATGGCAGGGCAGGTTCAGTAGTTTTTGGTGGTGCTCCAGTCTTCTGTACGTGGTGCCTGTACGCCGAAAGTGTCCCGCAATTTTTCTGGCCACCGACAGCATCTCTTGCACGCCCCTGTCGTTTTTTAAATAATTCTGCACCACCAAATTCAAGGTATGTGCAAAACATGGGACGTGCTGGAATTTGCCCATATTTAATGCACACACAATATTGCTGGCGTTGTCCGATGCCACAAATCCACAGGAGAGTCCAATTGGGGTAAGCCATTCTGCGATGATCTTCCTCAGTTGCCGTAAGAGGTTTTCAGCTGTGTGCGTATTCTGGAAACCGGTGATACAAAGCGTAGCCTGCCTAGGAAAGAGTTGGCGTTTGCGAGATGCTGCTACTGGTGCCGCCGCTGCTGTTCTTGCGGCGGGAGTCCATACATCTACCCAGTGGGCTGTCACAGTCATATAGTCCTGACCCTGCCCTGCTCCACTTGTCCACATGTCCGTGGTTAAGTGGACATTGGGTACAGCTGCATTTTTTCGGACACTGGTG
Source organism: Pseudophryne corroboree (assembly GCF_028390025.1). NCBI lineage: Eukaryota > Metazoa > Chordata > Amphibia > Anura > Myobatrachidae > Pseudophryne > Pseudophryne corroboree. The sequence continues at coordinate 367,445,083 of NC_086449.1, forward strand.
ACTCTTTTTCTGAGGTCTGTGTAAATTTTCGGTATCGCCTGCCTAGAGAAATTGAACCTAGATGGTATTTGGTACCGGGGACACAGTACCTCCAACAAGTCTCTAGTTGGCTCTGCAGTAATGATGGATACCGGAACCACGGTTCTCACCACCCAGGATGCCAAGGCCTCAGTTATCCGCTTTGCAGTAGGATGACTGCTGTGATATTTCATCTTCCTCGCAAAGGACTGTTGGACAGTCAATTGCTTGGTGGAAGTAGTAAAAGTGGTCTTAAGACTTCCCCTCTGGGATGACCATCGACTCCCAGCAGCAACAACAGCAGCGCCAGCAGCAGTAGGCGTTACACGCAAGGATGCATCGGAGGAATCCCAGGCAGGAGAGGACTCGTCAGAATTGCCAGTGACATTGCCTGCAGGACTATTGGCATTCCTGGGGAAGGAGGAAATTGACACTGAGGGAGTTGGTGGGGTGGTTTGCGTGAGCTTGGTTACAAGAGGAAGGGATTTACTGGTCAGTGGACTGCTTCCGCTGTCACCCAAAGTTTTTGAACTTGTCACTGACTTATTATGAATGCGCTGCAGGTGACGTATAAGGGAGGATGTTCCGAGGTGGTTAACGTCCTTACCCCTACTTATTACAGCTTGACAAAGGGAACACACGGCTTGACACCTGTTGTCCGCATTTCTGTTGAAATAGTTCCACACCGAAGAGCTGATTTTTTTGGTATTTTCACCAGGCATGTCAACGGCCATATTCCTCCCACGGACAACAGGTGTCTCCCCGGGTGCCTGACTTAAACAAACCACCTCACCATCAGAATCCTCCTGGTCAATTTCCTCCCCAGCGCCAGCAACACCCATATCCTCCTCATCCTGGTGTACTTCAACACTGACATCTTCAATCTGACTATCAGGAACTGGACTGCGGGTGCTCCTTCCAGCACTTGCAGGGGGCGTGCAAATGGTGGAAGGCGCATGCTCTTCACGTCCAGTGTTGGGAAGGTCAGGCATCGCAACCGACACAATTGGACTCTCCTTGTGGATTTGGGATTTCGAAGAACGCACAGTTCTTTGCGGTGCTACTGCTTTTGCCAGCTTGAGTCTTTTCATTTTTCTAGCGAGAGGCTGAGTGCCTCCATCCTCATGTGAAGCTGAACCACTAGCCATGAACATAGGCCAGGGCCTCAGCCGTTCCTTGCCACTCCGTGTGGTAAATGGCATATTGGCAAGTTTACGCTTCTCCTCCGACAATTTTATTTTAGGTTTTGGAGTCCTTTTTTTACTGATATTTGGTGTTTTGGATTTGACATGCTCTGTACTATGACATTGGGCATCGGCCTTGGCAGACGACGTTGCTGGCATTTCATCGTCTCGGCCATGACTAGTGGCAGCAGCTTCAGCACGAGGTGGAAGTGGATCTTGATCTTTCCCTAATTTTGGAACCTCAACATTTTTGTTCTCCATATTTTAATAGGCACAACTAAAAGGCACCTCAGGTAAACAATGGAGATGGATGGATACTAGTATACAATTATGGACGGACTGCCGAGTGCCGACACAGAGGTAGCTACAGCCGTGAACTACCGTACTGTGTCTGCTGCTAATATAGACTGGTTGATAAAGAGATGTCGTAGTATGTATGTATGAAGAAGAAAGAAAAAAAAACCACGGTTAGGTGGTATACAATTATGGACGGACTGCCGAGTGCCGACACAGAGGTAGCCACAGCCGTGAACTACCGTACTGTACTGTGTCTGCTGCTAATATAGACTGGTTGATAAAGAGATGTCGTAGTATGTATGTATGAAGAAGAAAGAAAAAAAAAACCACGGGTAGGTGGTATACAATTATGGACGGACTGCCGAGTGCCGACACAGAGGTAGCCACAGCCGTGAACTACCGTACTGTACTGTGTCTGCTGCTAATATAGACTGGTTGATAAAGAGATGTAGTAGTATGTATGTATAAAGAAGAAAGAAAAAAAAACCACGGGTAGGTGGTATACAATTATGGACGGACTGCCGAGTGCCGACACAGAGGTAGCCACAGCCGTGAACTACCGTACTGTACTGTGTCTGCTGCTAATATAGACTGGTTGATAAAGAGATGTCGTAGTATGTATGTATGAAGAAGAAAGAAAAAAAAACCACGGTTAGGTGGTATACAATTATGGACGGACTGCCGAGTGCCGACACAGAGGTAGCCACAGCCGTGAACTACCGTACTGTACTGTGTCTGCTGCTAATATAGACTGGTTGATAAAGAGATGTCGTAGTATGTATGTATAAAGAAGAAAGAAAAAAAAACCACGGTTAGGTGGTATACAATTATGGACGGACTGCCGAGTGCCGACACAGAGGTAGCCACAGCCGTGAACTACCGTACTGTACTGTGTCTGCTGCTAATATAGACTGGTTGATAAAGAGATGTCGTAGTATGTATGTATGAAGAAGAAAGAAAAAAAAACCACGGTTAGGTGGTATACAATTATGGACGGACTGCCGAGTGCCGACACAGAGGTAGCCACAGCCGTGAACTACCGTACTGTACTGTGTCTGCTGCTAATATAGACTGGTTGATAAAGAGATGTCGTAGTATGTATGTATAAAGAAGAAAGAAAAAAAAACCACGGTTAGGTGGTATACAATTATGGACGGACTGCCGAGTGCCGACACAGAGGTAGCCACAGCCGTGAACTACCGTACTGTACTGTGTCTGCTGCTAATATAGACTGGTTGATAAAGAGATGTAGTAGTATGTATGTATAAAGAAGAAAGAAAAAAAAACCACGGGTAGGTGGTATACAATTATGGATGGACTGCCGAGTGCCGACACAGAGGTAGCTACAGCCGTGAACTACCGTACTGTGTCTGCTGCGACTGGATGATAAATAATGATATAAAAAATATATATATATCACTACTGCAGCCGGACAGGTATATATATTATATAATGACGGACCTGCTGGACACTGTCTGTCAGCAGAATGAGTTTTTTATAGAATAAAAAAAAAAACACCACACAAGTGAAGTCACACGACGAGTGTTTAACTTTTTCAGGCAATCACAATATAGTATACTACTAACTATACTGGTGGTCAGTGTGGTCAGGTCACTGGTCAGTCACACTGGCAGTGGCACTCCTGCAGCAAAAGTGTGCACTGATTAATTTTAATATAATATGTACTCCTGGCTCCTGCTATAACCTATAACTGGCACTGCAGTGCTCCCCAGTCTCCCCCACAATTATAAGCTGTGTGAGCTGAGCACAGTCAGATATATAATATATACATAGATGATGCAGCACACTGGGCTGAGCAGTGCACACAGATATGGTATGTGACTGTCTTGTACTCCTGGCTCCTGCTATAACCTATAACTGGCACTGCAGTGCTCCCAGTCTCCCCCACAATTATAAGCTGTGTGAGCTGAGCACAGTCAGATATATAATATATACATAGATGATGCAGGCATGCAGCACACTGGGCTGAGCAGTGCACACAGATATGGTATGTGACTGAGTCACTGTGTGTACCGTTTTTTTCAGGCAGAGAACGGATATATTAAATAAAACAACTGCACTGCTGGTGGTCACTGTGGTCAGTCACTAAACTCTGCACTCTCTTCTACAGTATCAGCCTCAGGTCAATCTCTCTCTCTCTCTCCTAATCTAAATGGAGAGGACGCCAGCCACGTCCTCTCCCTATCAATCTCAATGCACGTGTGAAAATGGCGGCGACGCGCGGCTCCTTATATAGAATCCGAGTCTCGCGAGAATCCGACAGCGTCATGATGACGTTCGGGCGCGCTCGGGTTAACCGAGCAAGGCGGGAAGATCCGAGTCGCTCGGACCCGTGAAAAAAAACATGAAGTTCGTGCGGGTTCGGATTCAGAGAAACCGAACCCGCTCATCTCTAGTATATTTGCTGATAAAAGTCAGATCATAGCTGCTATCTATAACAAATCATCATTAAATAATCTTATTGCACTTAGTGAACAGAACCATTTGTTATACTATTCATTATACCATCAGCTGTGAAGACAATGAAACTCTGTAGTGCCGAATGTGTATTTTATGAAGATTGATCCTTGATTTATTTTGTATGCAATTTCATTAGATTGATTCATACATTTTAAGTAGGATTGATTTTTCTTTAATCTCACTATAACTAGAATCTACTAATAAAATACAGTATATAATATTGAGGTTATCAGATAGAGCGCAGGATATTAAATCCCTTCTTTTTGTACATAGCTCTATATTGGAGAGAATTGTCATATATCTCTTATTCCAGCAGTCTCACTGATAACCTTTTAATTACAGTAAATGAGATAAAAAAGTTTTTAATACTTTTATCAATTATTACAGTATGATGGCTAGTAAATTACACTTCACTTCATACAGTAAGCAATACTAAATTACCAAAGTACAGTATATGTTGAAGTGTGTGCTTATTATTTTTGCTCTTTATTCTGGGAAAATAATGGCACAAAATAGGTTTTGGATCAGTAATAACTGTTCTGATTATTTATTGGGATAGTATACAATGTTTTTTTCTGATTATTCTATTTTCTATATATCTAATATTGTGGCAATAGTGACCTCTCAGTCAATCTTAAATCTTTCCATGCGGTCTTGTTATGAAAAATACGTTCCAAGCAGAGTTCCATACAAGTTACAGTACACATGTTATAAACCCCCAGTTTGGCCGGTCTTATGGGGGAGATGTATGAAGCAATGAAAAGAGTGGAGAAGTGAGCCAGTGGAGAAGTTTCCCATGGCAACCAATCAGCTGATACGTATAATTTTATAGAATGCACTTGGTAAATGTTACCTCAAAGCTGATTGGTTGCCATGGGCAACATGTCCACCGGCTCACTTCTCTATTCTTTTCACTGCTTCATACATTACCAAAGTAATCTTAACAAAACCTGTCAAGTAACCTTTGCAACTCTACCATAGTATATTACAGTGTGCTCTACATTCACATTAGGCAAGCAATCATTCTTAATTTTGGTTATCTGTAAACAAAGAACATATACCTAGTACAAAATCTATACTCCACAAATTTATTAGAAACATCTTCTTTGTATTATTCTAATCATTTTTAAAGTCAACACTCAGGAGTAAAAAGTCTATGGCAGGTGAGGCAGTGCCTCCTCATTTGTCAATCTTTTCCACGCATCTCTGATCAGTATATACTGCTGCACCTGTGTATAATTCTCACATGCACCCTTGGGCTCGCACTGTATATTGCATGTAAATCTGTCTCTGGTACTAGCCAGTCCCTCCTGAGCCATTTACCTAACCACACATCCCTGAATCACAGTAATGGTTACCAGGCAAAATAGACAACACGGTACTCTTAGAAGTTTACTAGAGGAGCTGCTGAACCTTTGGATATCTGGACCTGAGTCAGAGATGTATATTTTCAGTACACTGCAGTCACAGCTGCTAATTTGTACACAGCTAATGTGCATAATATGTTTCTTCAGCAGCCTGGGAATGTATAGAGATGCCCACTGGGGGGCCTTGCAGATCTTGGTAGCTGCATAGAAAGATGCAGTATCTGTCGCAGATCATTCAATTATCAGAAATCTGAGTAGCCTTATGGTCACGCAGCATGATCACAGGTAATGCGATACAGGAGCCCTTTCTACTGCATGCAGGACCACAGTCGCAGGCTGAAACACACCCTGAAAATGGCCATACCACTCCGGTGTTTGATATACCACACAGCTGTTGTCACTCACAGATGGTCCCTGTCTGCCAATAACTTTGCTAATAAATCCTCTCTGCTACCACCATCGCAACACCATTGTGACACATGCGCAGTGCAACTTATACTGTAAAAAAATTGGTATTGTGTACAAAATCCGTATGCGCCCCTTGCACCTTCCCTGTAGGGGTTAATATCCTTCCCTTCTTGGCCACCTGCACTTGCTGCATTGACTTTATACAGATGTGTCCATTTACACTGTTGATGTGATGCATATGCATTACAGCATGTGACTTGCTTCATAGCAGGAGCACGTGTACGCATACACCCGCTATGCATATGCTTACAATGGGAGACCCACGGGAGTGACTGAGCGCCAGCTGCCACAACTGCATATACAGCAACTCAGTGACTGGACACATCTGCATTCCTTCCTCTTACTATACACTTTTCTGGTAATCGAATGTTTTCCCAGAACTATGCTCTGCCATGTTCCAGACAGTCTGATTCCATATTCTGGGGCTTATTCAGACACAAAGTGGCTGAATTTGCAGGTAGTCGCTAAAGTGAGTTCGTATTCATGCGATCTGTCAGAAACATGCTTCATATCTCTGTATGCATGACTTGCACAGACCCCACAACATTCCCATGACACTCCTACAAGTCTGAATGACTGCATCATGCCGCCCACTTCCTGCACCAAATGCCCAATTCATTGAAAACAGATTCGGTCGAGGTCCGTCCAACTCAGAATAGGACAAAGATGCGCAAAATTGCAAAACTTTTATCCGTATGTAGACACTTGCACAAGTAACGCACCCTTTAGCAGTGACACTTCCACACGTAACGACCCCCCTGTACCAGTGACGCTTAAACACATAACGCCTCCTGTACCAGTGATGCAAACACATGTAATGCTACCTGTACAACTGACGCTGACATGCGTAACGCCTCCTGTACCAGTGGTGTTTGCACACGTAACGCCCTCCTGTACCAGTGACGCTTACACACATTATGCTGCAGTTACACACACACACACACACACACACACACACACACACACACACACACACACACACACACACACACACACACACACACTGTACATACACTGTGTAGCCCTGCCCCCTTTTAGGTCCACACACTGCACTGTGAGTCTGTGACAGGGGAGGGGAGAGGAGGCTTGTAACTGCCAGAGCCGCTGCCTGTCATGGAGTAGCAGGGGGGACAGGGCTGTGCAGGAGGTACAGCAGCTCAGCACAGGGATGCAGAGCAGGGAGAGTGCATCTCCTTCCTGGCACCTCCCGGCTTTGCATCCCTTTGCTGAGCGGTTAGCGACGGGCCTGCCCGTGTTCACCATAATCCACCACAAGGCAGGTCAGACTTTTGCAGGAGAGAGCCTCGAGGTCATGACCCTCCCACACTAGCTCGGGATGACAAGGAAATAATGTGTTTTCTTGAACACTTGCACTCATATGAGAGCTACTGAAGGTATATTAGAGCAGAGCAATGGTTAATGCACAGATGTAGCTGCAGGACTGCAGGAGAAGTGAGAGAGACTGTTCTTTGTGATTGCTGCTGGAGCAGACACTGGAACAATGAGATTTATAGAAAGAGACACAAATGAATCATGAAACACAGTGAAGGCAGCAATAGAATACTCCTTAAAAGCTCAGTCTTTCCAGGAGGATTCCAGAAGAAAAAGACATAAAAACAAAGCCAAAGGATATCCAGGCACCAGGAGATGTAAGTTTGAAGAAGTTCAGAAAATGAGTTAGTGCACAGGAGCTGTTTAAGTAGGCCACCTATAAGATGCCTGGACCAGATTGGTTGATGCTGCTCAGCTGTCTGGACATTGAGGAATAGGATTGGTCAGTGTCACTTGGAAGTAAAAGCAAGATGGCTGTACCCATGATTAACAGTTTGGCACCCCTGTTGTGAGGGAAGGAGGAGTCAGTGACTGACTAGACCTGGTACGTAAAAGCTACAGTCCAGTGGTTTATGACAGGACATCCAGTGCAAGTGGCTTTGCCATATTCAAGATTCAAGACGTATGTCCAGAGTTATTACTAATGTCAGCTTGTTGAAGACACTTCACAGTCTACGTTATCTAAGAGGATTCCTGCCTTTGCTGAAGTATTAAAAAGCATTACCCAGCCAGAGATGTCTCAGAGTGCTAGCCAGCCATAGATGCCTCATAGTACAGCCAAGGGAGAGATGCCTCCAAGGACTGACCAGCAAGAAGGGCCTGAGTGCTGCCCAGTCAGAGATGCCTCTGAGCATTGACTAGCCAGAGATGCCTCAGAGAACTAGCCATTTTGAGGTATCATAGTCTACTGCCATTGCATTTGTGCAAGGGGTCTTTCTGTCTAGTGTTGTGGTGTGAGCCCAGACTCTTTGTGTTGGGCTCCATTCCCATTTAAGTGTTGAGTGTTTACCCTTATCTCTCTTCTATTGGGTCTGTAAATCAGGGTCAGCTCTGGAGGGTCCCTTATACTGTTCAGCACTGGAGGGTCCCTTATTTGGGATGGCTCTGGAGGATTCTTATGTGGGTTGGCTCGCAGTACTCTTTATCTGGGTTGGCTCTGGAGGGTCCTTTATCTGGGCCTGCTTCAAAGTTTACCTTATCCATGCCCGTTTTAATCAATCCTTAATCTTAGTCTAGTGTTCTGGAGAAGACCTGCTCTTGCCTATGGGCATGAGGTTAAGTGTGCCCTTGCCTCTGAGCATGAAGTTAAGTCAACTCTTTCCTCTGGGCATGAGGTTAAGTCCCCCTTTACTTCTGAGCATGAGGTTAAATTCATCCTTACCTTTGGACTTGAGGCTAAGTTTTCCCTTGCCTCTAGACATGATATTAAGTATTATCTTGCCTCTGGCGATGAGGTTACTGTAAGTCCATCCTTGCCTCTGAGGATGAGGTTAAGTTCACCCTTGGCATGAGGTTAAGTCCACCCTTGCTCTACCCTTGAGGTCAAATTTGCCCTTGCCTCTGGGCATGAGGTTAAGATCTCCTGTGCCTTTGTAAATGAGGTAAAGTCCACCTTTGCCTCTGAGCATGAGGAAAAGTCTGCCATTGCTTCTAGGCATAAGGTTAAGTCCATCCTTGTGTACAGATATTCCGTGTTATGATCCTATGGAATTCACCTCAGTTCACTTTCCCCACTATTTTCCCATCCCATGTCATCATATTTTATGAGCTTGTCCACTTTTTTACTTATGTTTACTTCTTGCTTTGCTTTTCAGAGATAGCCTTATGTTACTCTGTATGCCCACTATTTATCGATTGTTATGATTCTGTTCAGTATGTACCTGGTGTCACCCGATCCATCTGTGTTTTCTGTTCCGTGGCTCTGTGTACATGCAGCTCAGCAGGTGCACAGGGTTTGTAATTATAATTAACACTACCAGCCTGGCCTTGTTCATTGGTTAGTGTGGCTGTTAAAAACCAGCTAGCTGAGTTCTCCCACTCCTGTGATATTATACTACTTTCCTGCCTGAACTATCTGCATTGCCTGGTGTCTTAGTCCTAGCTCCTGTTCATGCCGAGAAGCCTGGTCTGCCAGTTCATGTTAACCTGCAACAACTGTTAATGCCAGTTCATGTTCCAGGACTATCTAGCTAAGTATTATGGACTTTTACTGTGCCCTATGGATTCTCTAGCATTTATTACTTGTGTTACATATTACTATGGACTTCCTCTATGCCTGCATGCTGTTCTGCTTTATTTTACAAGTACTGCAATCTGAGTTCCATGGATTATATTACTCTGGTTCCTTGTTCACCATTTACTCTCTGCTCATATTGTACCCTGGATTGTTACTGTGATTCCTCTGCCATACCTTATTATACCACTGCTATAATAAAGTACTTAGTATTCCTGCACTTCTGTGGGCATTCATTACCTGCAACAGTGATTGTGATACATTCTAGTCCTGTATTCAAGCTCTGGCTCATAGATGTGTTATTATTACTCATCTGCAGTCCATAATCAGTGTAAAGTGTGGTGCTGCACATCCCAGTATTAAAGGGAGAGTCCATAGTCTGCTAAAACTTTAATTCTGCTACAACTCACTCAAGTTATTACAGTATTCCACAGTCAAGTCTGGTTAACCATTTCTATGTCCCTCTGTATCTGCCTACACCTCCAGTAGTAATCCTCTCCTTGTAATCCACCTGCCAAACATTAGAGGCAGGTGAATTGTAACATTATCACTGGCCAAACACACACTACTGGAGTAGTATGCTCAGAATGGATCCTGTCTTGTTAAGTCCAGTCCAGATCTCAGCTGGACAGACTCATGTCGGAGATCCAGTTCTGGGTCTTCTGAGCAAGCTGCAGAACTTTGAGAGTATACAGACATTGCTGTTGCAGGCCTTTTTAGGAATATTTTCTCGTGTGGATTTGCTGCAGCAGCAAAGTATTCCAACCTCTCAAAGTGTCCTGGATGCAGTTAATCCTTGCCATAATCAGCTTGGTGAGGACAATTTTGTTGGTACATTTTCTTGCAACTGTTCCAGGTCCTCTCAGTCCCACGGTGGAGTGAATCCTGAGCGACTGAGTATATTGTTTGTGAAAATTGAGCAGTTACAAACATTTTTTACTGGTATAACTCAATTGATACCAGAAAATTTGGGGAGTTTTCTGGACATTTTCAAAGCTTACTCTCAAGTTTCTGAGACCAACGTGACTACAAACTCTTGCTCTCCCACTACTGAAATTTCCTCGCCAGATTGGAGTGAAGGGAGATTTCGGAGTTACCTGCGACCCAGGCTCTCTGAAGCCGAGCGCCAGCGGTGTATGGAGAATGGTCTCTGACTTTATTGTGGGAGTGCTGAAAACCTGATTAAAGACTGTTCATTTTGCAAGTCCAGAAATCATGATAAACTTCAGCATTCCAGGGTTCAAGCTGATAAATCACTCAATGTTCTTCCAGACCCTATAACTCCCAATAAACTTGCCCAAAAGAAAACGCTTACTTACAATTGGAGACCTGTGACGAGGGGCTCAGAACTTAAATTTGGGAACCAGCAGGAGATGATTAAGTCTCTCATCAGCAGTGAGGTGTCTGGCCAAGTGACCCCAGGAGGGTTGTCTGGCCAATCGACCCCAGGAGGGTTGTCTGGCCAATCGACCCCAGGAGGGTTGTCCGGCCAAGTGACCCCAGGAGGGGTGTCTGGCCAAGTGACCCCAGGAGGGGTGTCTGGCCAAGGGACCCCAGGAGGGGTGTCCGGCCAAGCGACCCCAGGAGGGGTGTCCGGCCAAGCGACCCCAGGAGGGGTGTCCGGCCAAGTGACCCCAGTAGGGGTGTCTGGCCAAGCGACCCCAGGAGGGGTGACCATCCCGTCTGCCCTTGCCTCACAGCATGAGGACCCGTCTGCCCTTGCCTCACGGCACGAGGACCCATCTGCCCTTGCCTCGCGGCACGAGGACCCATCTGCCCTTGCCTCACAGCACGAGGACCCGTCTGCCCTTGCCTCACGGCACGAGGACCCGTCTGCCCTTGCCTCGCGGCACGAGGACCCGTCTGCCCTTGCCTCACGGCACGAGGACCCGTCTGCCCTTGCCTCGCGGCAAGAGGACCCGTCTGCCCTTGCCTCACGGCACGAGGACCTGTCTGCCCTTGCCTCACGGCACGAGGACCCGTATGCCCTTGCCTCACGGCATGAGGACCCGTCTGCCCTTGCCTCACGGCACGAGGACCCATTTCCCTTGCCTCATGGCATGAGGACCCGTCTACCCTTGCCTCACGGCATGAGGACGCTGTTTTCCCTTCCATCGGGCAAGTGAGGACTGCCTTGTCAACGGTCAGTCCAAATGTTGTCTTGTCTTTCAGGGTCACTCAGTCATCCAAGTCTGCCTTGCCAGAGGTCCGTGAGGTGTCTGCCTTGCCAGAGGTCCGAGAGGTGTCTGCCTTGCCTGAGGTCCGAGAGGTGTCTGCCTTGCCAGAGGTCCGAGAAGTGTCTGCCTTGCCAGAGGTCATGCCAAGGCCTGTCCAGCCCCAGGAGGGGGCTCTGCTTGTCCAGCCCCAGGAGGGGGCTCTGCTTGTCCAGCCCCAGGAGGGGGCTCTGCTTGTCCATCCCCAGGAGGGGGCTCTGCCTGTCCAGCCCCAGTAGGGGGCTCTGCCTGTCCAGATTCCAGAAAGGGTAGTTGATGGCCTGTCAATAAAAGGTCATCAGACCCTGAAGCCGCAGGAAAGGTTCCAGTTTTCATGTCCAGTTCTGAAGTCCCTGGTGGGGCATCTGATCCTGCAGCCCTAGAAAGGGCATCTGATTCAAGTTCTAGTGTTAAACATTGTGCCTCAGAGTTGATTTCCAGTGTCAACACAGCTTTCTCAGACTGTATCCAAAATGCCTCCAAACACTATCATGTCACATCTGTTAGCTTTAGTTCCAAGAAAGATCTCCATTATAATACTCCAGGGAATATTGTCTTTGAAGGAGATCTTGCCAAATTCCGTGCCCTGGCTCGTCAGTATCTCATATACATCGAACCAGACTCGTCAATCAGCATCACTCCTTCCAATGCAGTAAATTATTTCCTCAGATCCTTCAGAGGGGAAGCTTTGGACTGGGCCAAGCCCTTCATCAAGTCCAAAAATCCATTGCTCACTGATATTCCTGCCTTCATTAAAGCGGTACAACAAAGATTCACCCCAAAATCAGACTGTCCAAAGTTATCTGTAGATTCAAATTCTTTTGTATCTATTTCCAGTCAAAGTCTGCCTGTTCCGGTCCATAAAGTTAATTTAACTGTTTCTGCTAATGAGTCTCCATGTCTTGCTGATCCTAAAGAGAAATTTCCTGCCTTACTGGTTCCTGGGAAGAACCTTAAGTTTTGTAAGTCTCAAGTAGGGGCTTCATGTCCTGTTGGTCCTGAGAAAGTTCTTCCTTCTGTCAAGCCTGAAACGAAAGTCCAGTCTGTTGGTCCAGCTAAAGACTCTCATTCTGTTGATCCTGACCAAGGCCCCGACCCTATTACCTTTAATGGGAGGTTGGAGCAAGTTCAAGATCTGTTGCTTCAATCTCAGGAATTGGGTCCATGCCTTTCCTCTGATGCGGATACCATTCTATTCTTGGGCATGGCCTTCAAGGGGGAGGCTCTGGAATGGCTTAAACCACTCATCTCTTCCAACGATCCTGTTCTTCAAGACTTGAAAGCCTACAGTAATGCTGTTATTAAAAGACTTAGTGGTCCTGAAATAGATTTTTCTGAATGCTTTGGGAGTCCTGCCTTGTCTACGAAAGAACCATCCATTACTGAAGTCGAATCACCTTTGAGGAACTAGTGCACGAATGACTTTCCATCTCACAAAAACTGCAGCCTTCCTAAATCTTCTCCAAAACAACAAACCAAGTACATAACTGCTGGCTGTATGTCATTTTCCTCTCCATACAATTGGTCTTTTGAAAATTCTTGTCATTGGAACCCATCATCTGCTCAGTCTGTCAAATTTTTATCTCCTGCTAAGAAAGCTGTGGTTTTGCCTTGTGATGTTGACTCCAATTCGGATTATGACTCAGTAGCTGATGAAGCTCTGTTACTGGAGTCACCTGTAAGTTATGACAATGTCTTTATGCTTCCAGTAGTAAAACAAAAACGGTCCCGTAAGAAGAAGCATCGTCGGAGATCTTGAAATTATGATTTATCTTTAAGACTTTTTGTTTCCCTTAGTCCTGTTCGGGTGTCCGGAGTCCACCCTGAAGGGGGGGGGGGTACTGTTATGATTCTGTTCAGTATGTACCTGGTGTCAGACGATCCATCTGTGTTTTCTGTTCCGTGGCTCTGTGTACTTGCAGCTCAGCAGGTGCACAGGGTTTGTAATTAGAGTTAACACTCCCAGCCTGGCCTTGTTCATTGGTTAGTGTGGCTGTTAAAAACCAGCTAGCTGAGTTCTCCCACGCCAGTGATATTATACTACTTTCCTGCCTGAACTATCTGCATTGCCTGGTGTCTTAGTCCTAGCTCCTGTTCATGCCGAGAAGCCTGGTCTGCCAGTTCATGTTATCCTGCAACAACCGTTCTTGCCAGTTCATGTTCCAGGACTATCTAGCTAAGTATTATGGACTTTTACTGTGCCCTATGGATTTTCTAGCATTTATTACTTGTGTTACATATTACTATGGACTTCCTCTATGCCTGCATGCTGTTCTGCTTTATTGTACAAGTCCTGCAATCTGAGTTCCATGGATTATATTACTCTGGTTCCTTGTTCAACTTTCTCATTACTCTGCTGCAAGTCTCATTCTGGATTACCATTTACTCTCTGCTCATATTGTACCCTGGATTGTTACTGGGATTCCTCTGCCATACCTTATTATACCACTACTATAATAAAGTACTTAGTATTCCTGCACTTTTGTTGACATTCATTACCTGCAACAGTGATTGTGATACATTCTAGTCCTTTATTCAAGCCCTGGCTCATAGCTGTGTTATTATTACTCATCTGCAGTCGCAGTCCATAATCAATGTAAAGTGTGGTGCTGCACATCCCAGTATTAAAGGGAGAGTCCATAGTCTGCTAAAACTTTAATTCTGCTACAACTCGCTCAAGTTATTACAGTATTCCACAGTCAAGTCTGGTTAACCATTTCTATGTCACTCTGTATCTGCCTACACCTCCAGTAGTAATCCTCTCCTTGTAATTCACCTGCCAAACATTAGAGGCAGGTGAATTGTAACATCGATTATATATATTTTTCCTTCTATCTGCACTATTTTTGATGATTTCTATTTTTTCTACTCAATGCCTCATGCTTCCTGCTCTTGCATTCCTGGACTAGTCAGGCTCTGACATTCATATGAGCATCCTGACTCCATTAATGATGCTTGCCTTTCCCTACCCTTTTCCCACTTACTGCTTTCCTGCATATCTCTACTGTGTTTTCCCTTTCCTCCAGGAAATTGTCTTCATACTGGTTTTCATTTTTGGTGCCTCACTAAGGCACTGCCATGAGTTTAAGAATTGTATAATTGAATGTTAGTATAATGAACATAACTCAATGGCCTTGCAGTATATAAACATAATGTATTCTCACAAACATAGTATGGAACACCAGATTGGAAAACCTAGGAGGTTGCTATTCTCCTTCATATCTCAGCATTGATTCAGATTGAGTCCACTATTGACATCCCATCTGGCAGTTACAGTGCATCCAGAAAGTATTCACAACGCTTTACTTTCATTTAATTTTACAGCCTTATTCCAGAATTGAATAAATTAGTTTTTCCCTCGAAATTATACAACAATACCCCATAATGACAACATGAAAATGTTTTTTTGAGATTTTTGCAAATTTATTAAAAATAAAAAATGAAGAAATCACATAAGTATTCACAGCCTTTGCCATGAAGCTAAAAATTTAGCTCAGGTGCATTCTGTTTCCACTGATCATCCTTGAGATGTTCCTACGGCTTAATGGAGTCCACCTTTGGTAAATTAAGTTGATTGGACATGACTTGGAAAGGCACACACCTGTCTATATAAGGTCCCACAATTGACAGTGCATGTCTGAGCACAAACAAAGCATGAAGTCAAAGGATTGTCTGTAGTCCTCTAAGACAGGATTGTCTCAAGGCACAAATCTGGGGAAGGGTACAGAAAAATATCTTCTGCTTTGAAGGTCTCAATGAGCACAGTGGCCTCCATTATCTGTAAATTGAAGAAGTTCGGAACCACCAGGACTCTTCTTAGATCTGGCTGGTTGTCTAAACTGAGCAATCAGAGGAGAAGGGCCCTAGTCAGGGAGGTGACCAAGAACCAGATGGTCACTCTGCCTGAGCTACAACATTCCTCTGTGGAGAGAGGAGAATCTACCAATCAGGCCTGTATGTTAGAGTGGCCAGACGGAAGCCACTCCTTAGTAAAAAGCACATGGCAGCCCACCTTGAGTTTGCCAAAATGCACCTAAAGGACTCTCAGACCATGACAAACAATAGTCGCTGGTCTAATAAGACAAAGTTTGAACTTTTTGGCATGAATGCCAGGCATCATCTTTGGAGGAAACCAGGCACTGCTCATCACCGGGCCAATACCATCCCTACAGTGAAGCATGGTGGTGGCATCATCATGCTGTGGGGATGTTTTTCAGTGGCAGGGACTGGGAGACTAGTCAGGATAGAGGGAAAGATGAATGCAGCAATGTACAGAGACATCCTGGATGAAAAACTGCTCCAGAGTGCTCTTGACCTGAGACAGGAGAAAGACCCTAAGCACACAACCAAGATAGCAAAGGAGTGGCTTCAGGACAACTCTGTGAATGCACTTGAGTGGCCCAGCCAGAGCCCAGACTTGATTCTGTTTGAACATCTCTGGAGGGATCTGAAAATGGCTCTGCACGAACGCTTCCCATCCAACCTGATGGAGCTTGAGAGGTACTGCAAAGAGGAATGGGCGAAACTGCCCAAAGATAGGTGTGCCAAGCTTGTGGCATCATATTCAAAAAGACTTGTGGCTGTAATTGGTGCCAAAGGTTCATCAACAAAGTATTGAGCAAAGGCTGTGACTACTTATGTACATGTGATTTGTTAGTTTTTTATTTTTAATAAATTTGTAAAAATCTAACAAAACATTCTTTATGTTGTCCTTATTGGGTATTGTGTGTAGAATTTTAAGGGACAAAATTAATTTATTCCTTTTTCGAATAAGGCTGTAAAACATAACAAAATGTGGAAAATGTGAAGCAATGTGAATACTTTCCGGTTGCACTGTATATTACTATTGTGGAGAAAATTAATCTCAAGCGCATTACTTTAGGTGCAATTTAAGGCCCCACATTGAGATACCGTGTCATACCGTACTGCACTATTGTGGTATACCGTACTACAGTTTTCCTCATACAGTATTACTGCAGTTGCACCAAACAGCCATTCTCGGCATGCCAGGTCTTGTGCAACTCTGTTAAAGCCTGTAGTCTTTTTGTGTCTTTTTTTCTAAAAATGTTTCTTAGTCACAATGCAATATGACTAGGACACACCTGGAGACTGTGCTTATTAATTTGATGTGTGACACATGTATATCTGTTAGAGATGAGCGGGCTCAGTTCTAAACTGCCAGGCTAAATATCCATAATATTATCCTTCTAATACAGGGGCAGCATTAACCAACTGGTGTTTTTTTTATTGTCTGAAAGCATGGCAAATAGACTGCCAGGGCAAATATCAACAATATTATTCTCCTAATACATGGGGAAGCATTAACCTACTGGTGTTTTGTAATAACCCTTTATTGGTGCACACTATTAATTGCCACCATTACTATAATCAAGTGCAGTGATTTGCAACCATGTGTAAAATACATCTAAAAAACACAAAATAAGAAAAAGAAAATACTTGTGTGTGTTCAGGGCCTGGATGTGTAAAGTTTTTTTAAAAATGTTTTTGTACAACTTGTATTTTCAATAAATCTCAGCAGGTGCAGTGCCCCGCTGCATTCATAAATATAAGCCCTTTGACTTTGCAGTGAGTTGTCATTTGTGAAAAAAACAAAAAAAGCATTTTTTTTGTGCAACTTGTGTGTTCAATAAAGCTTAGTATGTTCTGTGCCCAACTGCTTTCATAAATTAAAGTGCTGTGAGTGACTACACAGTGTGAATTTGTAAATTGTGAAAACAAAAAAAGCTTTTTTTGTACAGCTTGTGCATTCAATAAAGCCCATTAGGTGCCGTGCCAAACTGTGGGGGTCATTCTGACATGATCGCTCGCTGCAGTTTGTCGCAGCGCAGCGATCGGGTTGGAACTGCGCATGCCCCAGCACCACAGTGCGCCAGCGCATGGCAGCTTTCGTTGCCTAGCAATCGCCTCTGAGACAGAGGCGGTTGCTGGGCGGGAGGGGGTTGAACGGCGGCATTAAGCCGCCGTTTAGGGGGAGCAGCCCAGCCAATGCAGGCGAGGCCGGACCGTTGGGGAGGGGGGGGGGGCCGCTGCGGCCAGCAGCAGTGATAATTAACTCCTGGCCAGCTTCAGAAGCTGCGCTGGCCAGGAGTTACTCCTCAAATACAAAGGCAACGCCGCTGTGTGATGCTTTTGTATTTGTGCGGGGAGGGGGCCGGACTGACATGCGGGCGGACTAGCCTTGTGCTGGGCGTCCCCCCGCATGTCAGTGAAGATGATCGTAGATGTGCTAAATTTAGCACAGCTACGATCAACTCGGAATGACCTCCTGTGTTCATAAATATCAGCAGTCGATATGGCTTGCAAACAGCCGATGAAAGAGCAGGAGCAGCAACCAAGTACTAGTGCTTTGGCTGCTGACAGTTATGATGATCATGTTATTAGTACTTTAACATCTACTAAAGCCAGTGCTCAAGGGCATAGAGGGTTTAAGAAAGGTCACCTGAAATCCAAACAATGCTTCACAACACTAAAGAAAAAAAATATATAAAGGAAAAGTTTCCTGCCAAAAAACAGAAAATTGCCAACATGCCATTCACCACACGCAGTGGTAAGAGAAGGCTCAGGCCTTTTCTTTTGTTTGCGATTTAAGGTTTTGCAACTGTCAGCGAGGCATCTTCTGCCTCACATGATGATGCAATGCCTTCCAACTAGAAGATATAAAAAAAAATTAAAACCAGAAAATTAGTGTCCAAAAAAATCACTAAGGCAGTTGGACAAACTGTATGTTCAAAAATTTCACAAATACCTGAAGAGAGTCTACGTGTGTCAATGATTGTAATACAGATGTGTCCTTAGACGTATTTGCTTAAATGAGATATGTCCTTAGACATCTTTGCTTAAATGAGAAGCAACGCATGGCATTTCCGCGATGCATACACAATTTGGAATGTGCACTACCACTGCTCTTTTGTCTGCTATTATTTACAGGTGCATGCATATGCAAGCACCTGCAAATGCTGCTTCAAAAGCTACCAAATAACAATGGGTAGTGGGTGGAGATGATCGGGTTTGGTTCCCTGAGAACTGAACCCCCCCAAACTTCAAAACCCAAGCCCAGATCCGAGTCAGGCTTGGCTTTTCCCACCTGACTCAGAAACCAGACCGAGGCAAAATGTCATCATCCTGCTGTCAGATTCTCGTTGGGTTTGAATTCCATATAAGGACCCGCGCCTCGCCGCCATTTTCACTCCAGCATTGGAGAGTGTAGAGAGAGGACGTGTCTCCGTCCTCAATGTCCTGCATCAGTTCAGTGGTAGTGTCTTGTGCTGCATCAGTCCAGTCGCTGTTGTGGTGTCCTCTGCTGCCATATGTCCAGTGCTGCTGTATAAGTCCAGTCCAGTGGTGCTGTGTTGTGCTGCATCAGTCCAGTGGTGGTGTCTTGTGCTGCATCAGTCCAGTCACAGTGGTGGTGTCCTCTGCTGCCATATGTTCAGAGCTGCTGTATAATTCAATTCCAGAGGTGCTGTGTTGTGCTGTATCAGTTCAGTGGTGCTGTGTTGTCCTGCATCAGTACAGTGGTGGTGTCTCTGGTACTGCCGTATATGTCCATTGATACATGTCGTACTTGTCCAGTGATACAGCCGTATATGTCCAGTTGTACTGCATATAATTCCAGTGGTACTTACGTATAAATCCAGTCCAGTGATACTGCCGTATATGTCCAGTGATACTGCCGTATAATTCCAGTGGTACTGGCATATAATTCCAGCAGTAATGGCATATAAATCCAGTCCAGTGATACTGCCGTATATGTCCCATGGTAATGCCGTATAATTCCAGTGGTACTGCCATATAATTCCAGTGGTACTGGCGTATAATTTCAGCAGTAATGGCGTATAAATCCAGTCCAGTGGTACTGCCGTATAATTCCAGTGGTACTGCCGTATAATTCCAGTGGTACTGCCGTATAATTCCAGTGATACTACCGTATAATTCCAGTGGTACTGCCGTATAATTCCAGCGGTACTGGCATATAAATCCAGTCCAGTGATACTGCCGTATATGTCCAGTGGTCATGCCGTATAAATCCAGTGGTACTGGCGTATAAATCCAGTCCAGTGATACTGCCGTATATGTTCAGTGTTACTGCCGTATAATTCAAGTGGTACTGCCATATAATTTCAGCAGTAATGGCATATAAATCCAGTCCAGTGATACTGCCGTATATATGTCCCATGGTACTGCAGTATAATTCCAGTGATACTGTCGAATAATTCCATTGGTACTGTCGTATAAGTCCAGTTGTACTGGCGTATAAATCTCCAGTGATACTGCCGTATATGTCCAGTGGTACTTCCATATAATTCCAGTGATACTGCTGTATATGTTCAGTGGTACTGCCGTATATGGCCAGTGGTACTGGTGAATAAAACCAGTCCAGTGATACTGCCGTACATGTCCAGTGGTACTGCCATATATATGTCCAGCGGTACTGCCATATAAATCCAGCGGTACTGCCATATATGTCCAGTGATACTGCCGTATATGTCCAGTGGTACTAACATATAAATCCAGTGGTACTGGAGTATAAAATCCAGTCCAGTGATACTTCCGTATATGTCCAGTGGTACTGCCGTATAAATCCAGTGATACTGCCGTATATGTCCAGTGGTACTGCCATATAAATCCAGTGGTACTGGCATACAAATCCAGTCCAATAATACTACCGTATATGTCCAGTGGTACTGCCGTATAATTTCAGTGAAACTGACATGTAATTCCAGTGGTACTGGCATATAAATCCAGTGATACTGCCGTATAAATCCAGTGATACTGCCGTATAAATCCAGTCCAGTGGTACTGCTGTTTAAGTCCAGTGATACTGCCATATAATTCCAGTGATACTGCTGTATAATTCCAGTGGTACTGGCGTATAAATTCAGTGATACTGCCATATAAATTCAGTCCAGTGCTACTGCCGCATAAATCCAGTGGTACTGCCGTATACGTCCAGTGGTACTGCCATATAATTCCAGTGACACTGCCGTATAAATCCAGTGAAACTGACGAATAATTCCAATAGTACTGCCATATAAGTCCAGTCCAGTGGTGCTTCCATATAAGTTCAGTGGTGCTGTCCTGTGCTGTTTATTATTTACTGCAAATAAAGAGGTTGTTAATATTTAATTCAAATAATTTTTCACAGGGTTTGCCCTGTGTGGTGTAGAGGTACGCTCTCCTGTACCGCATATTGGGATAATTCCAAGTTGATCGCAGCAGGAATTTTGTTAGCAGTTGGGCAAAACCATGTGCACTGCAGGGGAGGCAGATATAACATGTGCAGAAAGAGTTAGATTTGGGTGGGTTATTTTATTTCTGTGCAGGGTAAATACTGGCTGCTTTATTTTTACACTGCAAATTAGATTGCAGATTGAACACACCACACCCAAATCTAACTTTCTCTGCACATGTTAAATCTTCCCCCCCTGCAGTGCACATGGTTTTGCCCAACTGCTAACAAAATTGCTGCTGCGATCAACTCAGAATTAGGCCCCTAGTTATATAACTCCAGAAAAATAATGGAGAACAAAAATTTGGAGGATAAAATAGGGAAAGATCAAGAACCACTTCCTCCTAGTGCTGAAGCTTCTGCCACTAGTCATGACATAGATGATGAAATGCCATCAATGTCGTCTGCAAGGCCGATGCCCAATGTGATAGTAGAGGTCATGGAAAACAAAACAAAACCAAAGTTCAGTAAAAAACAAACAAACAATAATTGAAATGATCTGAGGAGAAACATAAACTTGCCAATATGCCATTTATGACACGGAGTGGCAAGGAATGGCTAAGGCCCTGGCCTTTTTTCATGACTAGTGGTTCAGCATCACATGATGATGGAAGCCCTCATCCTCCCGCTAGAAAAAAGAGTTAAGCTGGCAAAAGCACAGCAAAGAACTGTGCGTTCTAAGATAGTATCCTCAAGGAGAGTCCAAGTGTGTCGGCGGTTGCGATGCCTGACCTTCCTAACACTGGACGCGAAGAGGTCCCCAAACAGCACATGATGCAAAGAAAATAAAGACGTGCAAGATGGAATTGTTCTTGGGCCCTCCCACCCACCCTTATGTTGTATAAACAGGACATTGCACTCTTTAACAAACCAATCATTTCAGCGACTGGGTCTGCCACACAACTGTGGCTGAAATTATTGTTTTTTTTGGTTCCCATCAAAAAAGAAGCAATTAATCTCTCCTTGCACAAACTGGCTCTACGGAGGCAAGATGTTCTCATCCTTTAATTCCTCACCTCTTTCAGTGTTTACATCCTCATCCTCACAGAGTATTAATTCATCCCCACCAGAATCCACCATCACAGGTCCCTGTCTACTTTCTGGAGGCAATTGCTGGTAAAGGTCTTCCTGGAGAAATTTATCATTCATTTTGATGAACATCATCTTCTCCACATTTTGTGGAAGTAACCTCCTATGCCGATCGCTGACAAGGTTACCGGCTGCACTAAACTCTCTTTCAGAGTACAGACGGGAGGGGGGGGGGGGGGGATATGGGGGCAAATAAGGTAAAATAAAGCCAGTTTGTGCAAGGGCCTCCAAATTGCCTCTTTCTCCTGCCAGTATACATACAGACTGACATACCTACTTAAATGCTGTCACTGATATAATCCTTCACCATTCTTTCAATGGTGACAGCATCATATGCAGTGACAGTAGACATGTCAGTAATTGTTGACAGCTCCTTCAGTCTGGACCAGATGTCAACACTTGCTCCTGACTGCCCTGCATCACCGCCAGTGGGTGGACTAGGAAATATTATTTTCCTTGCAGCCCCAGTTGTGGGAGAAAATGAAGGAGGAGCTGTTGATGGGTCACGTTCCGCTTGAGTTGACAATTTTCTCACTAGCAGGTCTTTTCCGAAAAGAGAGAATAAACTTAGGCTTTAAACCTAGGATTGAGCACGGTGGCCAAAATGTAGAGTGCTCTGATTTCAACAGATTGACCACCCTTGAATCCTGGCAAAGCAAATTAAGGGCTCCATCCACAAGTCCCATATACTGAGCGGGATTACTCCGTCTTACTGTAGCTCCTGTTTTAATTTCTCCTGCTGCTTCTTCAAAAGCCTGATGACAGAAATGACCTGACTCAAGGTGGCAGTGTCTGAACTGACTTCACATGTGGCAAGTTCAAAGGGTTGGAGAACCTTGCACAACACAGAAATCATTCTCCACTGCACTTGAGTCAAGTGCATTCCCCGTACTTTGCCTATGTCATAGGTGGATGTATATGCTTGAATGGCCTTTTGCTGCTCCTCTATCCTCTAAAGCATATAGAGGGTTGAATTCAACATCATTACTACCTCTTGCTTCAGGTGATGACAGGGCAAGTTCAAGAGAGTTTGCTGGTGCTCCAGTCTTCAGCATCCAGCCGCTGAATGTCAAAAGTGGTCCACAATTTTTCGGGCCACTGACAGAATCTCCCGCATGCCCCTGTTGTTTTTCCAAAAATTCTGCACCACCAAATTAACTGTATGTGGAAAACATGGGATGTGCTGTAATTTTGCCAGATGTAATGCACGCACAATATTGGTGGCGTAGTCAAATATCACAAATCCCCAGGAGAGTCTAATTGGGGTAAGCCATAGTGCGATGATGTCCCTCAGCTTCCGTAAGAGGTTGTCAGTGGTGTGCCTCTTACAGAAACTGGTGATACACAGCGTAACCTGCTTAGGAATGAGCTGGTATTTGTGAGATGCTGCTACTGCTGTTGTTGCTGCGGGAGGCAATACATCTACCCAGTGGGCTGTCACACTAATGTAGACCTTAGTTTGCCCTGCTCCACTTGTCCACATGTACGTGGTTAAGTGAATAGTGGGTACAACTGCATTTTTTAGTATACTGAGGACACTTTTCTTAATGTCCCTGTACAGTCTGGGAATCACTTGCCTAGTGAAGTGGAATCTAGACGGAATTTGGTACCGGGGACACAGTACGTCTATCGACTGTCTAAATCCCACTGCACTAATGGGGGATACCGGACGCATGTATAACACCAGCATAGTTGATATGGCCTCAGTAATTAGCTTTCCAACAGGTTTGTCACACGCCATAGGCGGCGTTCACCGCGCTTACCCCTGCGTGCCTGCTGGTCTGTGTTGCGGCCTCCGCCTTCGGTGGTCCACGGGCTCTGGCGTCCGGCTGGCGCGGCTCCCGGCGGTTCCCCGGGGCAGGGGCGCCGCCATGACACCCGGCATCACATGGGCGGGGAGCAGGTGACGTCATCAGACTGTTCCGCCAATCCAGCGGAGGCGGGAGATTCAAAGGCAGACGCTGGGCAGAGCCTCGGCGCCTGAGTATCGTCTTTTCCCCTGAAGTGGATGCCAGTGCTCTTGTTCCCGGCGAATCTCTCTGCAGTCGTACCCCAGTGTCTCCGGCACTTCCGGGTGCCAGTTGCTGCACAGTTCCAGCGTATACAGCGGCTGGTGTGTTCCTCTGCAATCCAGTCACCAGTGCTTCTTGGAGTCAGCGTGGGCTGCGGGCTAAACGCCGCTCTCAAGTTCTACAAGTCATCAGTCTCTTTAAACACCGCTCTCAAGTTCTACAAGTCATCAGTGTCTTTAAACACCGTTCTCAAATTCTACAAGTCATCAGTGTCTTTAACCACCGCTCCCAAGTTTTGCAAGTTACCAGTGTCTTTAACCACCGCTCCCAAGTTTTGCAAGTTACCAGTGTCTTTAACCACCGCTCCCAAGTTTTGCAAGTTACCAGTGTCTTTAACCACCGCTCCCAAGTTTTGCAAGTTACCAGTGTCTTTAACCACCGCTCCCAAGTTCTACAGTGTCTTTAATCATCGCTCTCAAGTCATACAAATCATCAGTGTCTTTAACCACCGCTCTCAAGTTCTATAAATCATCAGTATCTTTAGTCACCGCTCTCAAGTCATACAAATCATCAGTGTCTGTAACCACCGCTCACAAGTGTTTCAAATCATCAGAGTCTTTAACCACCGTTCACCAGTTCTTCAAATTATTAGTATCTTTAAAAACATCACTCACAAGTTTTTCAGCCACTATTATCTTGTACCAACATTCACAAGTACTTCTTTTCCTGGAATCTTTAACATTGCTTACAAGTTCTCCTATAGGCCTGGACATTCCCCCCATACGTTCCTTCACTGCTATGTGACATTGTATTGCTCCCTTCCTGCAATAAAGTTCTTTAATATTTTCACCAAGCTTTACTGTCAGAGTCCTGTATGAGGAAGACCTTTATCAAGCCATCCCTGTTCCAACCCAACTGTGGTTCCTCTCCCCTACCATCGGGAGAACCCCCGAGTTCACAACACCCCCAACCTAGGTCAGTGACAGTATACTAAGGCCTCATGGATCCGGGGGATCGGAGCCCATAGGCAAGTACCATCCAGGACTTGATTTCTCGAGTACAAAGTCAGGAAGCAGCACAGGGCCAGGTGATGCATTATCTCCAGGAATTATCTGGCCGGCTGGATCAAATTCAGACTTCTCTGGCTTCAGTTGTACCCGCTCCAGTGGTTGTCTCTAGTAATGTTCCATCCTCCTCTGGAACCAGGTCACGCCTTCAGCTCCCGACTCCTTCTCGCTATAATGGGAATCCAAAGAATTGCCATGGTTTTCTCAATCAGTGCGAGGTACATTTTGAACTTCTTTCACATAACTTCCCTACTGATCGGTCCAAGGTGGCATTCATTATTTCTTTGCTCGAGGGTTCAGCGTTGGATTGGGTGTCTCCGTTATGGGAGCGATCTGATTCATTGGTTTCTAGTTACACCAATTTCATTACGTCATTCTGGAGGATCTTTGATGAGCCCGGCAGGACGACCGCTGCCTCTGCAGACTTGCTTCGTGTCCAACAAGGCTCTCGTTCAGTGGGACAGTATGTGATTAATTTTCAGACCATAGCCTCAGAACTGCGCTGGAATAATGATGCCCTTCCTTTTGGAACGGGCTCTCCGATCGTCTAAAGGACGAGTTGGTCACTAGAGATTTGCCGGATTCTTTAGAACAGTTGATCTCGCTCTGTGTAAAGGTGGATCTTTGCATGCAGGAACAAGGTGGCGAACGTAGTCGGTCAGATCGATCAAGGGTCCGATCTCTTCCGTCTAAACAAACGGTTATTCCAAGTCCTGATGAACCCATGCAGATTAATTGATCTCGGCTGTCCCCAGAAGAACGTCAGCGTCGTCGTGAGGGTAGACTCTGCCTTTACTGTGGAGCCGCGGATCACTTTCTCAAGTTTTGCAAGTCTCGCCCGGGAAACGGGCAGTCCTAGCTTGTTCCAGAGGAGTCGAGCTAGGGGTTTCTTCTAAACCTTCTCCGCCAGTGGACTGTTTACTCTCCGTGTCTCTGTTCTCCGAGTCAATAGCCAAACCCGTTAAGGCTCTGCTGGACTCAGGGGCTGCAGGGAATTTTATTTCCCTTTCCTGTGCCCAGGATCTGGGTTTTCAGCTACGGTCAGTCGAACGACATATTACGTTGACTGCTATCAATGGGACCCAAATTTCTAACGGTCTGATTTCAAGTTGTACAGTACCAATCAAACTGCAAGTGGGAGCTCTGCATCAAGAACACCTGGAGTTCCTAGTGATTCGGGAGATGCCCCACGATCTGGTTCTTGGCCTTCCTTGGCTTAAACTTTACAACCTTCACATCGACTGGAGTTCGACACAAATAACATCTTGGAGTTCTTTTTGTCATTCAAATTGTCTCACCCCTGTCTATCCGCTCCATGTATCTTCCAAGTCAGATGAAGGGCTCATTCCGGAGGCCTATCGGGAGTTTTCTGACGTGTTCTCGGAGCAAGCGGCCGATCAGCTACCACCGCATAGACCCTGGGACTGCCCCATTTAGCTCATTCTGGGGAAAATGCCACCTCGGGGTCGCACTTATCCCTTATCATTGCCCGAGACCCAAGCTATGTCGGACTATATCAAGTTTATTCTGCAGAAAGGATTCATCCGCCCCTCTACCTCCCCGGCTGGGGCGGGTTTCTTTTTTGTGAAAAAGAAGGACGGAAGGCTGAGACCATGTATTAACTATAGTGGTGTAAATAATGTCACCATTAAGAATAAGTATCCTTTGCCGCTCATTACAGAGCTTTTTGATAGAGTTCGCGGAGCCCGAGTTTTCACCAAGCTTGATTTAAGGGGAGCTTATAATTTGATACGTATCCGACAGGGGGACGAATGGAAGACGGCCTTCAATACCAGGGATGGGCATTACGAGTTTCTGGTAATGCCGTTTGGCCTCAGCAATGCCCTTGCCATCTTCCAGGGATTCATTAACGAAGTCTTTCGGGATATGCTATACCTAAGTGTAGTGGTATATTTGGATGACATTCTGATATTTTCTAAAAATCTCACAGAGCACAGAATACAGGTCAAAGAGGTACTTCTTTGATTGCGAGAGAATCATCTTTATGGCAAGATTTCCAAATGTACTTTTGAGGTTCCTTCTATTCCATTTCTTGGTTACATCATTTCGGGCACAGAGCTTCGTATGGATCCAGAGAAACTCACTGCCATCCGGGACTGGACTCAGCCTCTTTCCTTGAAAGCGGTACAATGATTTCTGGGTTTTGCAAATTACTACCAGAAATTCATAAAAGGATTCTCTACCATCGTGGCACCTATTACTGCCCTAACCAAGAAGGGTTCTGACCCTAGTCATTAGTCCTCCGAAGCTGTAGCAGCGTTCGCTCAATTAAAGGCAGCCTTTATGTCCGCTCCAGTACTTCAACAACCAAATTTTTCAAAACCATTCTTTTTGGAGGTTGATGCTTCCACGGTAGGCATAGGTGCCGTGCTTTAGCATGACGCTCCAGATGGGAAGTTACATCCATGTGGTTCCCATTCTCGCAAATTCTCTCCTGCGGAACAGAATTACACCATTGGAGACAAAGAGCTTTTGGCAATAAAATCTGCCTTGGAGGAATGGAGATATCTTTTGGAAGGTGCTAAACACCTAATTACAATTTTCACTGATCATAAGAATTTGCTGTACCTCAAGACGGCCCAGTGCTTGAATCCCCGTCAAGCTAAATGGGCACTCTTCTTTACTCGGTTTTCGATTGTTATTAAGTACCGGGCTGGGACTTTTAACACCAAGGCTGATGCTTTATCCTGTTCCTTAACAGCTTCGGATGAGGAGAATTCCGTTGAGAAGGCTTTGATTCTTCTCAGTCCAGTTTCTATGTCAGCGGCTCCCACCGCTCTGGGTCCTCCTCCTGGGAGAATGTCTGTGCCAGCTAAATTTCGACCAAGGTTGTTGCAGTGGGCTCATATTTCCAAGTTTTCCGGTCATCCTGGAGTTCAAAAGATGTGGGTGTTTCTACGAAGGTCTCACTGGTGGGACACTATGAAGAAGGATATTCAAGATTATGTCAACTCATGTCCTCAGTGTGCTCAGCACAAAATTCTTCGTTTGCCTCCTGCGGGGTTGTTGCATCCACTGTCCATTCCTCAGAGGCCTTGGACCCATATCTCTATGGACTTTGTCACCGAATTGCCCCTCTCCAAGGGTCACAATACTGTCTGGGTAATTATCGACCATTTCTCTAAGATGGCACATTTTGTACCTTTGACCGGGTTACCATCAGCTCCCAAGTTGGCTTTGTTATTTATCCGAGAGCATTTCCACCTGCACGGCTTACCTCAGGAAATCGTCTCTGACCGGGGGGTACAATTCACTGCAAGATTCTGGAGAGCTCTATGTACGGCCTTACAAATAAAACTCAAGTTTTCATCCGCTTACCATCCACAAACCAATGGGCAAATTGAACGCGTCAATCAAGATTTAGAGACTTTTCTCCGTGTTTATCTTTCTCCCTCGCAGGATGATTGGGTGGAACTGTTGCCATGGGCCGAGTTTGCCCATAATCATCTGTACCACTCTTCGACTGGTGAGTCCCCATTTTTCATTAATTATGGGTTCCATCCTCAAGTTCCTGAATTAACCATTTGTCCTGCGGAGGATGTTCCTGCTGCAGCCTCTACTCTTCGGCACTTCAGCCAAATTTGGAGTCGAGTTCATGCTAATCTCAAGAGAGTCTCCGGCCGCTATAAGTTCTTTGCGGATAGGAAGCGACGAGCAGCTCCCCAATACAAGGTTGGTGACAGGGTATGGCTTTCCACCCGCAACCTCCGGTTAAGGGTGCCCACTATGAAGTTCGCCCCAAAGTTTATTGGTCCTTACCCCGTGTTACAAGTCCTGAACCCGGTTGTCTGCAAATTGGGATTGCCTTCCCACCTCCGGATACCAAACTACTTTCATGTCTCTTTCCTTCGCCCCCTTATTTTAAACAGGTCTAATTTAAAGTCCCAGAGGCCAACCTCTGCAGAGTCTGAAGCTGGAACGGACTTTGAAATCAAAGCTATTCTTGACTCTCGTTATCTTCACAAGAATCTACAGTATTTGGTGGAGTGGAAATGTTTTGGCCCCGAGGAGAGGAGCTGGGTCAAGGCTACTGAAGTTATGGCTCCCCGACTGGTGCGGATTTTCCATTCCAGACATCCAACAAAACCTAGAAAGTGTCCGGGGGCCACTCCTGGAGGAGGGGGTACAGTCACATGCCATAGGCGGCGTTAACCACGCTTACCCCTGCGTGCCTGCTGGTCTGTGTTGCGGCCTCCGCCTTCGGTGGTCCTCGGGCTCCGGCGTCTGGCTGGCGCGGCTCCCGGCGGTTCCCCGAGGCAGGGGCACCGCCATGACACTGGCATCACGTGGGCGGGGAGCAGGTGACGTCATCAGACTGTTCCGCCAATCCAGCAGAGGTGGGAGATTCAAAGGCAGACGCCGGGCAGAGCCTCGGCGCCTGAGTATCGTCTTTTCCCCTGAAGTGGATGCCAGTGCTCTTGTTCCCGGCGAATCTCTCTGCAGTCGTACCCCAGTGTCTCCGGCACTTCCAGGTGCCAGTTGCTGCACAGTTCCAGCGTATACAGCGGCTGGTGTGTTCCTCTGCAATCCAGTCATCAGTGCTTCTTGGAGTCAGCGTGGGCTGCGGGCTAAACGCCGCTCTCAAGTTCTACAAGTCATCAGTGTCTTTAAACACCGCTCTCAAGTTCTACAAGTCATCAGTGTCTTTAAACACCGTTCTCAAATTCTACAAGTCATCAGTGTCTTTAACCACCGCTCCCAAGTTTTGCAAGTTACCAGTGTCTTTAACCACCGCTCCCAAGTTTTGCAAGTTACCAGTGTCTTTAACCACCGCTCCCAAGTTCTACAGTGTCTTTAATCATCGCTCTCAAGTCATACAAATCATCAGTGTCTTTAACCACCGCTCTCAAGTTCTATAAATCATCAGTATCTTTAGTCACCGCTCTCAAGTCATACAAATCATCAGTGTCTTTAACCACCGCTCACACGTGTTTCAAATCATCAGAGTCTTTAACCACCGTTCACCAGTTCTTCAAATCATCAGTATCTTTAAAAACATCACTCACAAGTTATTCAGCCACTATTACCTTGTACCAACATTCACAAGTACTTCTTTTCCTGGAATCTTTAACATTGCTTACAAGTTCTCCTATAGGCCTGGACATTCCCCCCATACGTTCCTTCTCTGCTATGTGACATTGTGTTGCTCCCTTCCTGCAATAAAGTTCTTTAATATTTTCACCAAGCTTTACTGTCAGAGTCCTGTATGAGTAAGACCTATATCAAGCCATCTCTGTTCCGACCCAACTGTGTTTCCTCTCCCCTACCATCGGGAGAACCCCTGAGTTCACAACACCCACAACCTAGGTCAGTGACAAGGTTGACTGCTGTCATATTTCATCTTCCTTGCAAAGGACTGTAGGACAGTCAATTACTTAGTTAAAGTAGTAGTGGTCTTCTGACTTTCTCTCTGGGATGACGATCGACTCCCAGCAGCAACAATAACAGCAGCAGTAGGCATACTACTCAAGGATCCTCTGGAGGAATCTTGGATAGGAGAGGACTTGTCAGTCATGCCAGTAACATGACCTGCAGGACTACTTACGTTTCTGACTGAGGAGAAAATTGACGTTGAGTGTGTTGGTGGTGTGAATTGGAGGAGCTTGGATCCAACAGGAAGAAGGGATTTAGGTGTCAGTGGACTGCATATGCTATTACCCAAAGTTTCTGAACTTGACAATGATTTATGATGAATGTGCTGCAGGTGACATAGAAAGGAGGACGTTCCTAGGTAGTTAATGTCCTTACTCCTACTTATTATGGATTGACAAAGGCAAAACATGGCTTGACACCTGTTGTCCGGATTTGTGGAGAAATAATTCCACACTGAAGAGGTGGCTTTTTTGGTATTTTGCCCAGGCATGACAATGGGCTTTTTTTATCCCATGGACAACAACTGTCCCCACTGGTGCCTTATTGAAACAAAACACATCACCATCAGAATCCTCATCTTCAACTTCCTCCTCAGCGCTAGCTACACCATATCCTCCTCATCCTAGTGTACTTCTACAGAGAACCTTATTTTCCATATCAGCAACTGGACTGGTGGTGCTCCTCCCAGCACTTGGAGGGGATTTGTAAATAGTGGTAGGAGCCTCCTCTTCCCATACAGTGTTCTGAGGGTCAGGCCTAGACATCGTAACCACGAACACACTTGGACTCTCCTTAGGGATTTGTGATATCTCTGGATGCACAGTTGTTTTTCCTGAACTTTAACAAGCTTCATTTTTAAAAAAATTTTGCGAGGGATTAGGGCTTCCATATTCATGAGAAGATGAACCACCAGTCATAAACATAAGCCAAAGCCTTAGCCTTTCCTTGCCACTTCATGTCGTGAATGGCATATTGCCAATTTTACATTTCTCATGAGATAATTTCTTTTTTTTCTTTCTGGTTATTAATTTTTGCTTCTTGGATTTTACATGCCCTCTATGACATTGGGCATCGGCCTTAGCAGACCACGTTGATAGAATTGCATCTTCAATGTCATGACTGGTGGCAGCAGCAGCTTCAGCACTAGTACTAGGAACTGGAAGTGGTTCCTAATCTTTCACTATTTTTCCCAAATTTCCAAATTTTTGTTCTCCATTTCACAGGATAGCACCCCTTTATTATTACAGCACACAGAACAGTGCCCCTTTATTGTCACAGCACCCCTGTAATTTTAAAGCATACAATACAGGGCCAGTGTACCTTTATTTTAACAACAGTGCCCCTTTATTTTTACAGCATACAGGACCGGGCCAGCACCCCTGTATTTTCACAGCATCCCTGTATTTTTACAGCATACAAGTCAGGGTCAGTGTGCCTTTATTTTAACAACAGCACCCCTGTATTTTTACAGCATACAGGACAGGGCCAGCACCCCTGTAGTTTCACAGCACCCCTGTATTTGTACAGCATACAAGACAGGGCCAGTGTACATTTATTTTAACAAATTCGCCCCTGTATTTTTACAGCATACAAGATATGGCCAGTGTACATTTATTGTAACAACAGCAC
This sequence comes from Pseudophryne corroboree, assembly GCF_028390025.1. Lineage (NCBI taxonomy): Eukaryota > Metazoa > Chordata > Amphibia > Anura > Myobatrachidae > Pseudophryne > Pseudophryne corroboree. Next base: position 367,477,117 of record NC_086449.1, read on the forward strand.
CCCTGTATGTTTACAGCATACAGAACAGGACCAGCACCTCTGTATTTTAGCAACACCCCTGTAAATTTACAGCATAAAAGACAACAGTACCCTTGTTATGTTAACAACAGCACCCCTATAATTTTACAGCATAAAGAACAGGGCCAGCACCCCTGTATTTTAAAAGCACCCTGTATTTTACAGCATACAAGACAGGGCCAGTGTACCTTTAATTTAACAACAGCACCCCTGTATTTTAACAACACCCCTGTAATTTTACAGCATACAAGGCAACAGCCCCCCTTTTATTTTAACAACAGCACCCTTTTAATTTTACAGCATACAGGACAGGGCCAGCTCCCCTGTATTTTCAAAGTACCCCTGTATTTTTACAGCATACAATACAGGACCAGTGTACATTTATTTTCACAGCACCCATGAATTTTTACAGCATACAGGACAGGGCCAGCACCCCTGTATTTTAACAACACCCCCATAATTTTTCCACATTCAAGACAGGGCCAGCACCCCTATAGATTTACAGCATACAGGACAGGGCCAGTGTACATTTATTTTCACAGCACCCCTGAATTTTTAAAGCATACAGGACAGGGCCAGTGTACATTTATTTTCACAGAACGCCTGAATTTTTACAGCATACAGGACAGGGTGTTATGTACACCAGTGCCTGCAGGAAAGTACTGGTGTCAGAACTGTTATGTACACCAGTGCCTGCAGGAAAGTACTGGTGTCAGAACTGTTATGCACAACAAATGGACTCACAGACAGACTGGGGAATATGACATAACGTACACAGAAGGTGATAGGGTAACAAAATACACACAAAGTGAACAGAGAAGCCCAGAGGCTAAGGAACTGGGTATCTCCCTTGTATTAGAAATGCTCAGATGGGAAAAGCAAGATGTTGTGTTTTAATACATAGAGAACCCGAAATGCTGTTGCTAAGGGCAACAGAAAAACCCTAAAGGGTTACCAACGGGTGTGGCAGTAAACTCCTTGGTCAGAGATGGAATGATAGACACAAGGAGAGTCTCCACAATCCTAATTCTCACTTGCAGTGCACAGGTTCAGTTTACTGCCACTAAACTGACCCCTGACACCTAGCACACTGAGACAGGATTAGACAGGCAAGTCTTAGAATACAGCCGCAAACTTGCTAAGTTCACAGAGTAGTAACAGAACCCCAGCAAGCTAAACGACTGACTCCAGTCTTACTGCTAGGTCTGGATTGGCAGAGTGTAATACCAAATCCCCAGGCCTATTTGCAGTAAGCAACAAACAAATACAAAGCTACACAGTACTGGCTAACTTTCAGGAACTGACTAACCAACAAAGATTCAGCAGCATCTGCTTAACCTGGAAAGAGGCCTTATAAAGCAGGTGCTGTCCACGCCCCACTCAGACCTCACAGACTGTGAGTACAAAAACCAGCACCGGATCCCCTGCCGTGCACAGAGCCTATAACCACGGCACAGCAAAAGACCCGAACCGGAGTATCAGCTGCGCTCAGGTTACTCCGCTAGTACTTGTCTCCCGGTTGCCATGACGACGTGGCAGCACAGGGCAGGAGACCCTAACAGTACCCCCCCTCTGACGAGGGGTCAAAGAACCCCTACCACCGGGTTTATCGGGGAACTGCGAGAAGAAAGAGCGTATCAGTCTGGGGGCATGAAGATCACAACTGCGCACCCACGACCGCTCCTCCGGGCCATACCCCTTCCAGTGCACCAAAAATGACAGCCGACCCCGAACCACCTTGGAGTCAAGAATCCTTTCAACAACAAACTCCCTCTGGCCACGTATCAGAAGAGGGGAAGGTCTTCCACTGGAAGAAGGATTCCTAATCGCCCGTTTTAAAAGGGAACAATGAAATGTTTTATTGATACCCAAAGAACGGGGCAGATCTAACTGAAATGCCACCGGATTGATAACCCTGGTGATCTTATAAGGGCCGATGAACCGGGGGCCTAACTTATGAGATGGCTGTCTCAACTTCAAATTCTTGGTAGACAACCAGACGAAGTCTCCTAATTTGAAGCTGCAGGGTCTTTTCCGCTTATCAAAAACCCTTTTGGTCACTAATGACACAGACACAAGGGCTTTCTTCACTTTCCGCCAAATACCTCTAAGGACCGAAACCACAGAGGAACCACCAGGCGTGGAGTCCAGGGGGTCAAAAGAATTGGCCTTAGGATGATGCCCATACACACAAAGGAAGGGAGAGATCCCTGTAGCAGAGTGAGCCGCGTTGTTATAGGCAAACTCCGCCATGGACAGATGAGCAACCCAGTCAGTCTGACACTTGGAGACATAACACCTGAGGAACTGCTCCAAGGATTGGTTCACCCTTTCAGTCTGCCCATTAGACTGCAGATGGTAGCCTGATGACAAGCTGACAGAAATCTGGAGATCGGAACAAAATGCCCTCCAGAATTTGGCCACAAACTGGGATCCGCGGTCAGAGACCACATCAAGTGGCAACCCGTGGAGACGCACAACATGCAGCATAAATAAATCAGACAGGCGTCTGGCCGATGGCAGCCCAACCAGTGGAACGAAGTGCGCCATCTTCGAAAACCTGTCAACGACAACCCAGATGGCTGTCATCCCCGAGGATTTGGGCAAGTCCACCACAAAATCCATTGAAATGTGGGTCCATGGCTTAGATGGGATAGAGAGTGGATGTAATGGGCCAACAGGAACCCCTCTAGGAGTCTTATTTCGGGCACAGATGTCACATGCCCGAACCCACTGATCCACATCCTTAGCCACCGAGGGCCACCGCACCGCCCTAGATAGCAACTCCCGAGTTCTGGCAATAACCGGGTGACCTGCCGACTTCTTGGCATGGAATTCCAGGAACACTCGCTGTCTTAACCTAGGAGGCACAAACAAAAGACCTACCGGAAGGTCTGGAGGAGCCTGCTCCTGTGCTCTAAGGACTAATGATAAGAGGTCCTGGGTAATGCCCACTTTAATACATGATGGGGAAACAATGGGCAACGGCTCCTCGGTGGTCTCCTGGATTGGAGCAAAACTCCGCGAGAGCGCATCAGCCTTGATGTTTTTTGACCCAGGGCGATATGCTATCAAAAAATTAAAGCGAGCAAAAAACAAAGCCCATCGTGCCTGCCTGGCATTGAGACGCTTCGCTGACTCTAAATATGCCAGATTCTTATGGTCAGTGAGAATTGAGACCACAAACTTAGCCCCCTCAAGCCAGTGTCTCCACTCCTCGAGTGCATCCTTAATAGCCAACAATTCCCGGTTACCCACGTCATAATTCATCTCGGCAGGCGAAAATTTACGGGAAAAGTAAGCACAGGGATGAAGGCGATTATCAGACACTCCCATCTGAGAAAGCACTGCCCCAATACCCATCTCAGAGGCATCCACCTCCACCACAAAAGGACGCTCTGGATCTGGGTGTCGCAGCACCTTGGCCAAAACAGATGCCCTTTTGAGATGGGCAAAAGCCGCTTTAGCCTCACAAGACCAGTGAGCAACATCCGCCCCTTTCTTAGTGAGTGCCACCAAGGGCGCCACTATAGACGAAAATCCAGCGATAAATCGTCTATAAAAATTCGCAAAGCCCAGGAAACGCTGAAGTGCCTTCAAACTAGTGGGTTGCACCCAATCCAGGACTGCCTGTACCTTGGAACCCTCAATTTGGAAACCTTCTGGGGAGATAATATATCCTAGAAATGCGATTTGCTGAACTTCAAATTCGCACTTCTCCAGCTTCGCCCCAAGCCGGTGGTCTCTGAGTTTCTGGAGGACTAAGCGTACATGCTTCTGATGTTCCTCCAGGGAATGGGAGAAGATTAGGATGTCATCTAAGTATACAACTAAGAATCTATCCAAATATTCCCTGAGCACATCATTCATGAAATCCTGGAAGACTGCCGGGGCATTACAGAGCCCAAAAGGCATCACCAAATATTCATAATGCCCTGAGTGGGTATTAAAGGCAGTCTTCCATTCATCCCCCTCTCTTATTCGGATTAGATTGTACGCACCGCGTAGGTCAATCTTAGAAAAAATGGTGGCAGTACGAAGCTGGTCAAACAAGACCGAAATGAGAGGCAGTGGGTATGAGTTTTTAATCGTGATACGGTTCAATTCCCTGAAGTCGATGCAGGGTCGCAACGAACCGTCCTTTTTACCCACGAAGAAGAACCCTGACCCAACTGGAGACTGTGAAGGTCTGATAAATCCCTTAGCCAAGTTCTCCTGAATGTACTCTGCCATAGCCTGAGTCTCAGGACGTGACAGGGAGTACAACCTGCTCTTGGGAAGCTTAGCATTTGGCAACAAATCAATGGCACAGTCATAGGGGCGATGGGGAGGTAGTACCTCTGCAACTTTTTTGGAGAACACGTCCGCAAAATCTGCATAACACCCTGGCAATCCTGGCAAACTTAGCTGCGAGAGCCTGACTGGAAGGCTCAAGCAACTCCTGAAACAATCAGTACCCCAACTAAGAATCTCCCCAGAGACCCAGTCAAATTGAGGATTGTGGGCCCTTAACCAGGGTAACCCCAACACCAATGGGGCAAAAGTACAGACAGTCACATAAAAGGACAATTTTTCAGAGTGTGTGGCTCCAATAAACAAAGAAATCTGGCTAGTGCAAGAGGTAATTTTACCTTGGGATAATGGTTCCCCGTTTAACCCACAAATCTCAATTTCCGATGCCAAGGGTACTAAGGGAACAGAGTGTTTCAGGGCGAATTGGCGGTCCATAAAAACCCTGTCGGCCCCACTGTCCACAAAGGCCTCAGTCTTGACAGTTTGACCGAGGATCTTCAAGGTCACCGGAATGATAAAAGTCTTCTTGGGAAATTCTGACTTCTGGCCTGACAGGATATTTCCCATCACCCTCAGGCCCTGAAGTTTTCCGGCTTTTCTGGGCATGATACTACCACATGACCTTTATTCCCACAGTACAAACACAACCCCTGCTGTCTCCTCCGCGTCTTCTCACGCGAGGAGAGGCGGGTAGCCCCAATCTGCATAGGCTCCTCGGAAAATTCCTCAGAGTCTGAGGTTCCCTTGGGAAGGAAGGAAATCTCAGTCTCCCTTTCAAGCCTACGCTCTCTCAGCCGTCTATCCACCCGGATGGATAACTGCATGAGCTGATCCAAGCTATCAGGCAAGGGATATTGTACCAGTTGGTCCTTTATCTGGTTAGAAAGACCTCTTCGGTACTGGTGTCTCAGGGCTGGGTCATTCCACTGGGTATCATGGGCCAACCTCCGAAACTCCGTACAGTAAACCTCAACTGGCCTTCGCCCTTGCTTAAGGATCGAAATCTGAGCCTCGGCTGAGGCCGTCTTGTCAGGGTCATCATACAACATGCCCAGTGCCGTAAAAAAAGCATCAACACTTTTAAGCGACGGACAGTCAGGCTGCAACCCATATGCCCAGACCTGTGGGTCTCCTTGTAGCAAGGAAATCACTATGCCCACCCGCTGAATCTCCGACCCAGAAGACTGAGGCCTAAGCCGGAAGTATAGCTTGCAGCTCTCCTTGAAACAAAAGAACTGCGAGCGATCTCCAGAAAAACGATCCGGGAGATTTACTTTCGGCTCCTTAACCCCTGCAGGTGCTGCTGCTGCTGCGGGAGCTCCGCCAGCAGCCTGGGAGGTGTGCATTTTAATGGACAGATCATTAAATTGTCGAGTCAGGACCTGCACCTGATCGACCACCTGTTGCAACGTATTTTGAGGGGTATGCTCCATATTCCCACAAAATTTCAACAGGAGTATTAGGCTGCTGAATATGTTATGTACACCAGTGCCTGCAGGAAAGTACTGGTGTCAGAACTGTTATGTACACCAGTGCCTGCAGGAAAGTACTGGTGTCAGAACTGTTATGCACAACAAATGGACTCACAGACAGACTGGGGAATATGACATAACGTACACAGAAGGTGATAGGGTAACAAAATACACACAAAGTGAACAGAGAAGCCCAGAGGCTAAGGAACTGGGTATCTCCCTTGTATTAGAAATGCTCAGATGGGAAAAGCAAGATGTTGTGTTTTAATACATAGAGAACCCGAAATGCTGTTGCTAAGGGCAACAGAAAAACCCTAAAGGGTTACCAATGGGTGTGGCAGTAAACTCCTTGGTCAGAGATGGAATGATAGACACAAGGAGAGTCTCCACAATCCTAATTCTCACTTGCAGTGCACAGGTTCAGTTTACTGCCACTAAACTGACCCCTGACACCTAGCACAGTGAGACAGGATTAGACAGGCAAGTCTTAGAATACAGCCGCAAACTTGCTAAGTTCACAGAGTAGTAACAGAACCCCAGCAAGCTAAACGACTGACTCCAGTCTTACTGCTAGGTCTGGATTGGCAGAGTGTAATACCAAATCCCCAGGCCTATTTGCAGTAAGCAACAAACAAATACAAAGCTACACAGTACTGGCTAACTTTCAGGAACTGACTAACCAACAAAGATTCAGCAGCATCTGCTTAACCTGGAAAGAGGCCTTATAAAGCAGGTGCTGTCCACGCCCCACTCAGACCTCACAGACTGTGAGTACAAAAACCAGCACCGGATCCCCTGCCGTGCACAGAGCCTATAACCACTGCACAGCAAAAGACCCGAACCGGAGTATCAGCTGCGCTCAGGTTACTCCGCTAGTACTTGTCTCCCGGTTGCCATGACGACGTGGCAGCACAGGGCAGGAGACCCTAACACAGGGCCAGTGTACATTTATTTTCACAGAACCCCTGAATTTTTACAGCATACACCCCTGTATTTAAACAATACCCCTGTAATTTTACAGCATACAAGGTAGGGCCAGTGTATATTTATTTTCACAGAACCCCTGAATTTTTACAGCATACACCCCTGTATTTAAACAATACCCCTGTAATTTACAGCATACAAGGTAGGGCCAGTGTACATTTATTTTCACAGAACCCCTGAATTTTTACAGCATACAAGACATAGCCAGTGTACATTTATTTTCACAGCTCCCCTGAATTTTTATTGCATATAGGACAGGGCCATCACCCATGTATTTTCACAACACCCCTGTAATTTTACAGCATACAAGGCAGGGCCAGTGTACATTTATTTTCACAGCACCCCTTAATTTTTAGGGCATACAAGACTGTCCAGTGTACATTTATTTTCACAGCACCCCTGTATTTTTACAGCACACAGGTCAGGGCCAGCACCCCTGTATTTTAACAACACTCCTGTAATTTTATAGCATACAGGACAGGGCTTGTGTACATTTATTTTCACAGCACCCCAGATTTACAGCATACAAGGCAATCATGCTGAAAACAATGGAGCAGGTTGCAGACTGGAACCAACAGAGCATGTATCGGACTGGACTGAAGTTGAGCCAGGTGGTGCAGTGAGATGGGAATCTGCACTAAAGTCTCTCGATAGGGTAAGATTCCGCAGGAGCTCTCATGAGACACACTGTGGAAAGCTGAGGACATCATTGCACTGGCAGCTTGAGACTTCCCAGCTAGCCCTTCTTATATATGCTGGGAAGAAGGGATTGGCTACCTATGGTCAGTTTTATTACTGAGTACCTAGATTGAGTGGTGCCTGTTCACATGAGAGAAAACCAAATGGCAAAGCCCAGCAACCAGACCTGGTGGGAGCCGATCCCCACCAAACCCTGGGATGTCTGCCCTGGGTACCCCGTGTTGCTGGACACCCAATGCTGCCAAACAGTGCTGCAGCATCCAGATAGGAAAGCACCGGGACCCTTGTCGGGCATCCCGTCTGACTGTGACAATTTACATCCAGGCAAGGACAAGGTCTGGTGGAATTGTGCATTATTAATTAAAGGGCTTTGGCATGAGGTTCACAATCTCATCTCTCAATAGCATCTTAATGTTCCTCTCTAATTGTCTCAGTTTATTGCCCATATTCCAAACATAGATTAAGCCCTGTTTGCAGCTAATGAGAAAAATACAGACCACCATCTCTTTCTTCCCTTATCTACAAAGTGTGTTGGGTCGCCAGTTTGGAATCAGTTACTATAACTCTCTGCAAACACCCTCACAAATTTCTAGGCATCAAGTCCTCTTTGGTATCCCACTTTGCTTTCCCTGTAAGAACCTCTCAGTACAGTATGTTCCATGAATAGTTATGATGGTTTCCTCCTCCCTACTACTTTTTTCCCCTTACTCCCAATCACACATCTACAGTATTGCACAGCCACAGGGAAGCAGCTGTGCAATACTTTACAACTAACATGCTAATGCAGCAGGACTTTACATACTATCCTGAATTAGGCCCAATGTATTTTAAATATTTCACTGTACTTCACATGATTACAACAGCTTATTTTAGTTTGACTGTTGTGTGATCATGTTACTGCCTGTAACAGAGTTTTCCTGTACTAATGGAAGACACATCCTGTGATGAGTTGTTATAATTAGCAAAATTATTATTATTATTATCCTTTATTTATATGGCGCCACAAGGGTTCCGCAGCGCCCAATTACAGAGTACAAATGCACATAAAAAATAGGAAAACAGTGACTTACAGTTGAAGACAATATAGGACAAGTACAGGGCAACTAAGCATAACTACACCAGTAAACGTAGAGATAAGTTCCAGGTGGTCAAAAAACTGTGGGATCTGGGCAGTTGAGGATTATTAAAGTAAGAAAAGTATAAGCACATGAGGGAAGAGGGCCCTACTCGTGAGAGCTTACATTCTAAGGGGAGGGGTAGACAGACAGGGATGACACAGATGGGGTACATAGAGAGCGTGGAACAGAGGGTTATGTTGAGATTTGGCTAGGTTTGGTAAAGAAATGGGTCTTAAGAGCCCGTTTGAAGTTTTGTAGAGAGGTGGAGAGTCTGAGGGGGAGAGGTAAAGAATTCCAGAGAAAGGGAGCAGCATGTGAAAAATCTTGGAGATAGGAGTGGGAGGAAGTAATCAGAAGACAGGAGAGTCGGAGTGCATTAGCAGAGCGAAGAGGACGGGTGGGAGAGTAAAGGGAGATAAGGTCAGAGATGTAGATGGGAGAGGAGTGGGTAAGGGCTTTGTAAGTGAGTGTGAGAAGTTTGAATTAGATTCTGAAAGGGAAGGGAAGCCAGTGGAGGGCCTGTAGGAGAGGGGAGGTAGACGTAGTGCGTTTGGTGAGGAAGATGAGCCTGGCAGCAGCATTGAGGATAGATTGGAGTGGAGAGAGGTAATTGTCAGGGAGGCCAGTTAAGAGGAGATTACAGTAGTTCAGTCTGGAAATAATCAGTGAGTGAATAATGATCTTAGTGGCATCCTGGGTGAGTAAAGGTCTGATTCTAGAAATGTTTTTGAGATGAAAATGACAGGTTTGTGAGAGGTGCTGAATGTGTGGTTTGAAGGAGAGGGAGGAGTCAAGGTTTACGCCAAGACAGTGTACTTGGGGGCTAGGGGAGATAGTCGTGCCATCAATGGACAATGAGATTGTGGGAGGTGAGGCTGTGCGGGAGGGTGGGAAGATGATCAGCTCAGTCTTAGACATGTTGAGTTTAAGAAAGCGCTGAGACATCCAGGAAGAGATAGCAGAAAGACAGTTTGAGGTACGAGTGAGGAGAGCCGTGGAGAGATCAGGGGAGGAGAGGTAGATTTGAGTGTCATCAGCATAGAGGTGGTATTGGAAGTTAAAAGAACTAATGAGTTCACCTAAAGAGGACGTATAGAGAGAGTAAAGGAGAGGACCAAGAACAGAGCCTTGGGGGACACCAACAGTTAGTGGAAGTGGGGGGGAGGTAGCATCATGAGAGGAGACAGAGAAGGAACGATCAGAGAGGTAGGAGGACAGCCAGGAGAGGGCAGTATCACGCAGACCAAGAGAGTGAAGGATTTGCAGAAGGAGAGGGTGGTCCACAGTGTCAAAAGCAGCAGAGAGGTCAAGAAGAATAAGCAGAGAGTAGTGGCCCTTAGATTTGGCTGCATGGAGGTCATTGCAGACTTTTGTGAGGGCAGTTTCAGTGGAGTATAGAGAACGGAAACCAGACTGGAATGGGTCAAGCAGTGAGTGAGAGGAAAGAAAGGCAGTGAGGCGATTATAGACAATACGCTCAAGAAGTTTGGAGGCAAAGGGGAGGAGAGAGATGGGTCGATAGTTGGAGAGAGTGTTAGGATCAAGGGTAGGTTTTTTAAGAATAGGGGAGACAAGAGCATGCTTGAAGGCAGAGGGGACAGTGCCTGATGAAAGGGAGAGATTGAGAAGGTGGGCAAGATGGGAACAGGCAGAAGGGGAGAGGTAGCGGAGGAGGTGGGAGGGGATAGGGTCGAGCGGGGAGGTTGTGGGGGGGGGATGAATGGATGAGGGCCATGACTTCCTCGCCAGATACATGGGAGAAAGATGTCAGAGTTGGTAAGAGGGAAGGGGAGGGGTGGCAAGGGATGGGTGGTGGCTGGTTGCTGGTCTGGTGGGAAGTGATATCCTGACGTATGGAGTCAATCTTGGATGTGAAATAAGTGGCAAAGTCAAGAGCAGACAATGAGGAAGGGAGAGGAGGTGGTGGTGGGCAGAGGAGGGAGTTAACAGTGGCAAAGAGGCGCCGGGGGTTGGAAGACTGTGTAGAAATGAGGATTTTGAAGTATGATTGTTTAGCAAGGGAAAGGGCAGTACTGAAGGATGAGAGCATGAATTTGAAATGGAGGAAGTCTGCTTTAGAGCGTGATTTCCTCCACTGTCGCTCGGCAGTATGTGAGCATTTTTGTAGGTATCTGGTGCATTTGGTGTGCCAGGGTTGAGGTGTTGATCTGCGAGGGTGAATAGTGGTTGGCGGAGCAACAGAGTCAAGGGCAGAAGTAATAGATGCATTGTATAGGGATGTGGCTTGTTCAGGGCATGTGAGAGAGAGAAGAGGAGAGAGAAGGGAGTCAAACAGGGAGGATAGGGATGAGGTGTCAATAGCCTCAATGTTATGCTTTGTGATGGTAGCCTTAGGAGGGAGAGATGGGGAAGCAGAGATAGATAAGTTGAAAGAGAGCAAGTGGTGGTCAGAGAGGGGAAAAGGGGAATTGGAGAAATCAGAAATATCACAGCGGTGAGTGAAAACCAGATCCAGTGAGCTCCCGTTCACATGGGAGGGTGAGGTGGTCCACTGGGAGAGACCAAGTGAAGAGGTGAGGTTGAGGAGTTTAGAGGCAGGTGATTTTGTGGGGTTATCGATAGGGATGTTGAAATCACCTAGAATAATGGAGGGAATGTCAGAAGAGAGGAAGTGAGGTAGCCAGGAAGCAAAGTTGTCAAGGAATTTGGAGGAAATGCCAGGTGGACGGTAAATTACAGCAACTCGAAGATTAGTAGGTTGGTAGAGGCGTATTGCATGGACCTCAAATGTAGAGAATGTAAGAGAAGGTTCTGGAGGTATAAGTTGGTATGTGTAGCTTGAGGGTAAAAGGATCCCAACACCACCCCCATGGCGACCCCCGGGTCGGGGTGTGTGTGAGAATGTGAGGCCCCCAGCAGAGAGAGCAGCAGGAGAAGTGTTGTCATGAGGAGTAATCCAGGTTTCTGTAATGGCCAGGAGGTGCAGGGAGTTGGAAATGAAAAGGTCATGAGTGGGGGCCAGTTTGTTGCAAATAGATCTGGCATTCCAGAGTGCACAGGATAGGGGGTATGAGTTTGTGGGAGAGATGTGAATGAGATTATCAGGATTGCTGTATCGTTGAGGTAGGAGTAATTTGGAAGGAGAGGATAAAGAGGGTGTGATGATGGTGCTGGGACCTTGGCTAGGAAGGGAGACTGCATGCGTGAGACAGGGAGGGAGTGCAGTTTGATACTGGTGGAGGAGAGGTGAGGAGACAGGCAGAGGAGGGAGAGAGCAGGGTTGAGTGGTGGGGTATAAATGGTGTGAAGGGGCAGAAGTGAATTGCAATGGGGAAACAGAAGAGGGGTAGGGAGGCAGACAGAGGAGAGGAGAGAGGATGAGATGTAGGAGACTGGGAGAGAGGGATAGAGGTGGTAACAGGGGACAGAATAAAGGATTAGAAGGACAATGATTAATGGGGGTTGCCAGCCTGGCCATAGTGTGGATGGTGTGTAAACTGGTAGTAAAATGAGAATAGGAGGAGGAGTGGTGGCTGTATGAGAGAGCAGTGAAGGTTGCTGAAAGAAATACGATTTGCAAGTATTTAAAATGATGTTAATATCTACAGATTACCAGTAAATCAAATATTTGTAAATATTTATAAATAGAGGGGTGTATTGGTGCAGTGTCTAGGTGCTAATTACAAGGATCTAAAGACAGCTTTTCCTGTGAATAAATGAAATAATAAAGCTTTACTGGCAGCATTCAACTGAAAATAACAAACAGCCTAACCCCCATTAAGGGTATTGACTCACTTCTTTGCATCTCACTAGCCTTGGGCAGCTAGTCTACAAACAAAGTCTTTCCAGTCCTGTCTCTCACAAGTATATCACAGGATCCAGCCTGGCTTGGTTGCCACAGCTGCTCACATATACAGTCTTGCAGTCTGGCCTGCTTTATTACAGGTACCACAGGCTCCTGTCTGGCTGCCACAACTTCCCTCTCACTGCAGCCCCACCTGGACAGTCTGACTGTGTCCGCCAGCCTCTACGTGTGGACACACCTCCTATTTGTTTTTTTCAATGGTTGGATCCCTCCAGCCACACATTGAATAGTCTGTTCATCATTGCAGTCCTTGGTGAAACTGCCACACATTCCCCTCAACAGTTTGAAAACCCCTGGGGTTAAGTGACATCGGATGAGCCATTTTTATGGTAAAGTCCATCATCATTCTTCTCATGTGGGCTATCCACCGCATCCAAAATCATCCAGACTCTTGCTATCTTTGGGGGTCTTATTCTCCAAGTTCTGAAGTTTATTTTCCTCCTAAATCTTTTCCTCACTTTATGATACCACTTGTACTGTACTTCTTGCTTACTATATGAAGCACTTGAGTTTCATTCTTGAGTCAGGCTTTAAGACTTTAAGGTACAGGACCTTTTTCCAAAGTACCTATACTTCATCTTCATTCTTGTGAACTTCATCAACTTATTCAGACAAAGGTTGCTATTCCTTTGTTTATTTTAAACCAAATAAAGGTTTCTCTTGCACACCTTTTGGCCAACTTCTGCTTGTCCCATATTTACCTTTCAGCCTTGAAGCGATGTATTGGCTACTGGCATACTTCACTGGTAACTCATCTTTTTTCAAAGAGTCACTATTATCATGAGTGTTGCCAGCATCATAATCTTTAGACCTTGGCTTTATGTCAGAGGATATAACTGATACAGATTGCAGCAGACAACTCCCTGCACACTAAGCCAGCTATGCTATGCTTGCTTTTTATTGGGATCCGTCCGTTCATTCTAATAGGAGCCGGCTAGTAATGCATATGCAGCAGCATGCCGTGACCCGTATTCATTGCAGTTCCACTACAGAACACTACCACACACAACAACAATTAGTGGGACACATCTGTACATGTGTTTAGTGCAGACTAGATGGGCGAAGTGGTTCTTATCTGCCATCAAATTCCATGTTTCTATCTGACTGAATCTGATAGATATCGACATATGCTGACCTCAAAATAGAATGCAACTCCATGACGTGCCCGTGACTAATGTATATGTGTGAATTGGCCATTGTCACCTTATAATGCCTATTTAGCCACAAGTGAGAAGTGAACAAGATGATAATGTTAACAATAATAATAATAATTTTATTTATATAGCTCTCTTTCTCCAATAGGACTCAAGGCGCTTAACAGATACATAGCATAATATAGTACAGAAACAATGAAGTACAGTACAGAACAGCTTTTCATAAAACACAGAAGCATATAGATACTAAAGTGACATTATGGAAATGCTTGAGTAAACATGAAAGTCTTGAGTCTATTTTTGAAGGATTCTATAGTTGGGGCCTCTCGCACTGTGCGGGACAGTGAGTTCCATAGAGTCAGAGCCGCATGACTAAAATCTAGACCCACACATGAATTACGGAAGATTCTAGGTACTGCTAAAAGTCCTTCATCTACAGATCGCAGTAATCAAGTGGGGCAGTATGGGATCAGAAGCTGCTTCAGGTACCTTGGCCCTGGTCATGTAGTGCTTTGAAACTCAGTAAGCCAATCTTGAAGATGATTAATTGTCAAGCCACCATCCAGGACAACGCCAAGATTCCGCACACGATCAGTAGTTTGTAATTCTGAATCCCCAACTGTAAGTCCAGTTGGTTGGCTATGCTGCAGTCTTGTCCTTTGATGTTGCGGTCCTATCATAAGGACCTCTGTTTATCCTGTTTTAGTCGCAGCCAACTTGCACTCATCCACTCCTGGAGCTCAGCTAGACAGCCATTTAGGGTTGCTATTGGGTTATCAGTGCCCGGAGCAAAGGACAAGTACAGTTGTATATCATCTGCATAGCAGTGGTAGACCAGGCCATGGCGCCTGATTATTTTACCCAGTGGGAGCATTTATACTGTAAATAGTATAGGGAATAGTATATAACCTTGTGGACCACCACATGGCAATGGCACTGATGGTGATGAGTATACTCCAGATGATACTCTCTGTTACCTGCCTGTGAGAAAGTATTTGAACCAGATTAGGATTGTGCCATCCATTCCACAAAAATGTATCAGTCACTCAATCAGAAGCCCATGGTTCACAGTATCAAATGCTGCAGAGAAATCCAGAAGGATTAGGATTGAACAGTCACCTCTGTCTCTTGCCATCAGAAGGTCATTTACCACACAAACCAGGGCTGTTTCAGTGCTATGTCTTCTGCTAAATCCTGATTGGAGTGGATCATAAATATCCTTGGTTGTCAGGTGGCTTTCCAGTTGACTTGCAACCACTTTCTCAATAACCTTTCCTAGAAAAGGAAGGTTTGATACAGGTCTGTAGTTGGTCATGCAGTTGGGATCTAAATTAGTTTTTTTAAGAAGAGGTCTAACAATTGCTTCCTTTAGGGGTCCAGGAAAAATGCCTGCCTGGAAATAGCATTGAACAATTTTTGCAAAGACAGGACCAATTATATCCATACAACCTATTAGAAGCTTGGTTGAGGTAGGGTCCAGATCACAGTTGGTGGGATGCAAAATCCGAGCAATATCAGCAATGTCCTTTACATCTACTGGGTCAAAGTTGGTCCATGGAGGCAGGTGGCTTATATTAGCAGGCTTTGTAGTTTGGCACTCCTTTGATGCCACTGTGGAGATTCCAGCCCGGATTGTGGATATTTTATCTGCAAAGAAGTTTGCAAACTCATTGCATCTTGCGTGGGAGAGGGTTTCATCAGTCTGCAGGCATGCTGGCTTGGATATTCTTTATTATGCTTTATTAGTTTTATTTTGTCATCCACTAGTTTAGTCTTCCTCCATCATCTTTCCAGTCTTCGCCCCCTTTTCTTGAGCTCACTAACACTGTTGTCAAACCAGGGAGCTCGACGTTGTGGTTTACAAAGTCTTATACACACAGGGGCGATAATATCAATGGCAGACATAACATCCCTATTATAATAATGGACTAGGGAGCAGGGCTCTTCACAGGCACCCAGTAAAGCAGAGAGATCCAGATTTGCTGCAAGAGCCTGGGGAGTCATACCCTTTCTTGGACGATACCTGGTAAACTCTACGGGCAAAGATCTAATTTGAGGGGTTGCAACTGAGAACCAAAGGGAGTGGTGGTCTGATCAGATGACTGGGTTTATTTTTAGATCAGTAACTTCTAATCCAATCTGAAAGTACAAGATCAAGAAAATTACCACTTTTATGTGTGGCAGAAGGAACGGCCTTTGTGAGGCCCAGCCTATTCATTGTGAACAGGAGGTCTTGGCCAAGGCGTGAAAGCTCATCATCCACCCATAGATTGAAATCCCAGAGGATGAGCCATTTTTGATGTTCCAGAACCAGGCCAGCAACAGTCTCTGCAATTTCTTGTAGAAATATCTTTCCATCTCCAGGGGGCCGGTAAATGAGTACTCTGAAACCTAATCCCGTCGAACTCCGGGCAGCAATGCACGCGAATGAGCGAGTAATTTCAATAGGGTTGACCCTAAGTTTAGGTTCTTTTTTGAAGCAGATATCCACCCCGCCACCCCTGCGGTCCAGTCTTGGATTGTGGATGATAAAGTAGTTTCTTGGTACTGCAGCCTCCAATATAGGTGCTGCATTTTCATCTAGCCAGGTCTCTGTAATACAGGCTAGATCTGCAGTTTAAATAAGGTCAGCAATTGTTGCAGTCTTGTTTTTTATAGATCTGGCATTACAAAGGACTGACCTGATTGGGCATACCAGTGGGCCTTCAGTTTTCTTTATGTTAAGTGCAGGAGCTCTGTGTATAGGCATCACAAAGCTAGAATTAACCGTTCTGTTCTTCCAAGCACAGGGCCATCTTTTAGGTATCACGTCTATTTGATTGTTCTTTGAAGCTTGGGGTGAGCAGGTGGGCAGAGATCTTAGGTGTGTCAAAGTAAAAAAATATTGTTATTCTCATCGCCTTGTACTAACCCCAATGCTCATGCCCCCTGCGCGTACATTCAGTCTGCTGTACGTGCACATGTCCGCAAAGTGCGTACGCTCACCCCGGCGAGTACGCACGGTATATGCGTATTTACGGTAGAGTTTATGAGCTTGTAGCGGGCGATTCGTTTATAGTATAGCATAGCATGTTTTGTAGGTAATATTCCCTTTAATAATATCAGTAAGTTTGTTTAGTGTAACTGGTTTATGGACAGAGAGATCCCTCTTTACATGATACGAAGGGTCAGACAGGTTTTGAGCAGTGGTGTTTAGTATGCAATGGTAGAGTATATTATTAGTAACATTCCGGTGTAGGTTTGAAAGAGATTAATCGCTCCTGCGAATAGTTATGTTTATAAGAAGTTTATGGACATTTTCTGTATTTGCAGTTCATTATCCATGCGGCGGGAATCCTGAGATTCCCTCCCACCTGAGCAGAATGAAATAGTCACAGCCCACCTGTTCGAATCAACCTATGACCTTTTGTTATAATGTGAAGACAGATTCCTGTGTCCAAGGAACAATGAGATTGTAGGGCCCTTTGTAGTGCACTGTATGTAGTGTACATAAGAACAGCCAGCCTGGCCCAGCTCAGTCTACTCTCCACAACGGTTTTCATCATTGACTAACTAGAGAGCTGGTTCCAGGACTGCGCAGCAATCATTCCCCAGTGTGTAAGTTTTTCTCTGTAACCAACTTCTTCTCTGTTTGTATTTGCCATACTCTCTCTCTCTCTCTGTTATTGTTTAAGATTAAGACGCTGTTGTATATTGTATAATTTTCAGTTATTCTGTTTAGGTGTTTTATGTTAGTGCTGTAGTGTATAAGCTGTAACTGTTTTCCCCTTTTACATACTAAAATCATCTAGATAAAGGTTTCGGAACCTTACAAGGTATTGTGTGTTTATCATTACATTGCTAAGGGTATTCGGAGCGTCTCAATCGCTCAAGCAGCTTTTATGTAATAGAGGTTAATCAGCGTTACATTGTGTTAACATTACAAGACCAAGGTTTACAGTATAGGCTTAGCCTTTCAGTGTGTTGCATACAAGGTTTACTGTGTGTCATCCTGTGAGCATCTGCGCCGCTCGTGTTCCTCTCGTGGGCACAGCATCCGCTACGCTAGTAGCGTAGCATTACGGTGCTCGGGCCGCCTATAGCGTGCTCGATACCCAGCATAAGCCGTGAGCGAACGTGCCGCTCGTGCGTCTCGACCACGGCCTAGCGTCTGCTACGCTAAGTGCGTACCATTACGGTACCCCGTACGCCCATTGCGTACTGAGTCTCTTACCAATATATAGTGAATGTTATAAGATCAATAATTAGCTTCATCAATTGGCGGCTCGTCCGTCCTCCACATATCCGCTCTAGCGAACACAAGCAGACTTTATCTGTCAGCAAAGGGCGGGAAGGTGTATCCCTTCGTATCCGTGTTGGTGGTGAGGGATACGGTAGTGCTGACTAGATAAGCATCTGCATCGCTACGCTGTAGGAGTGCTGGTGGAATCCGGAACCGGAAGGTAAGAACAGTACACTATTGTCTTTTAAAACTGTTGTATTTCTTTTTGATACACATTGCGTACGCAACACACGCACACACCTGCATTTTTCATTTGTGTAATTTCACATCTCGCCTTCCTGTTTGCCATTTATCATTGATAATGTGCTGAGAAAGATTTGTTGCTATTGGTAGTTAAAAGTAAAATTAATACGTAAGGAAGTAATTTGTAAAACACGCACATGGCTTTGCCTAAGATACAAGGGAAATCTGTGTGGTGTTCAGTAAATGATTACAGTTAAATATCATTTGCATTGATAGAAACATGTTACTTGTGTTACTGTGGACGTGTCTGGCCTGTGTACACGTGTCCCTAACAAAGGACGGGACAAGCGTACGCGACGCAAGGGCTTACACACGTAGCATATATTACGCAACGGAGCGTATGGGTACGCCCACATGATACAAATCACACAATAGTATTGTTTTAGTAGGCGATACGGAAGCAACGCGATAATAGCGCAAGTCAATCTCAGTGTCTTAAATTTTAGCGTAAAAGATCCTTCTCTAGTTGTAACTCCTTTGGTACTAGACTGCGATACTGAATGAAAGGGATTTCTGTACAGAAACGAAAGTAAAGAGTATATGAGGTGAAAGAGTGTGTATACATATATATAAGTTTCTCATTTTTGGGTGGAACCACAGGAAATCGAGTTCTCGTGAGGTACATTCGTGAAAGTGACGGCGCGTGGTGGCTTGGGAGGCATCCCTTGTTAAATATTGAAATAAGAGCATTAGAGTATAGCAGATTAGGAGGTCTACTGTAGACACAGACCAGGAGGTCCAGAGACAGACCAGGAGGTCTAGGTGCAGCAGACTAGGAAGTCCGCTATAAGATAAAGTCAAGAAGCACAACCCCAGGAGGGTTGGTGCGGTACCCATATAGGCCATTAAGCTCTGGCTGAAGGAATTCGCAGCCACAATTTTCGATTCCGTTGGTCGTTCCGCACATAAGATTAGTTGCTTATGTGCAGTACGATTGTACCGCATGTAATTGTGTGCATTAGTTTGTAACTTGACCCAGTACCATTTGCGTACGCTAGAGTGGTCATAAACGCTATTTGTACATTCTAACGTGATTTGTGTAAAAAAATTTATTTTGAGGGAGGTTCGCTGGTCACTCAGGAATTCTCTAACAACCGATACTTGCTGGGGACGGGTAACCTACTCCAACAACGCCCCAGTAAATAAAGGTTCATAGGGGCCCTAGGTTGGGTACAGCAGCTCTGAGTCAGTGATTGAAGTACTGGCCAACGTGGGCGAGAGAGTGGGTGAAAGCACTCGGTCAAACTTTCACCGTCGGCTTACCCCGGGCAACTTGGTTTTTGTAAGGGTTCGCTGAAGACCCTGATTTGAAGGTCAGAGGTAGTGAAAGCAACACCTGCAAAGATGGGGGCCAGTTGTTCAGGTAAGGGACGATCAACCCTGGTTCAGGTTGATTTAGTAAACCGGCCAATAGGGTCGGCAAGGTATATCATGTGTGAGAAATACGGTTCACACACAGAGGTTTTGTGCGATGAATGTGAAAGAATGACTGTGCATGACGGGGAAAAGTTCCCACGGGTAGGCAGTTTTAGCCCCGAGGTGTTACAAAATCTAAGGAGAAGGATATGTCTCATTAAATCTGAAAAGAGACGGATCAAACATTATGATTATTTACAATTATGGCAACAGGAAGGTGAAATACAAAGAGTATTGGCTCAAGCGGCTGGATCTAACCCTATCAGGAAACTGATAGCCACCGCACCACCACCATACATAACGGGAGAGAAAGTGGTTACAGAGAATGGCACACTGGTGTATGATAAACATGCACTTAGTAACTGTATAGATGTTAAGAATAATGTAACTAAGATTGTTGATGCTAATACTAACCCGTGCAAGCTGTACCCTGTTTTAAACTTTCCCCAGGATTGTGACCAAGAGGATGAGCCCACAACAATATCGGCACTCTCTCTAGCAGCCACCATAGCAGAAACAACAGTGGGCACGGCCCAACCAGTAAGAGCAGTATCAAAGGCCCCTAGTGGAGGGACAGGTGAGGTCGTATCAACTGGTTAGTACGGCACTGTACACTATGCAGAAACCATTACACCACATGTTGTAGAATCTACTCAGAATGATGTTATTGAACTTAATCCCGTTAGGGTAATTGCAGTACCAAATGGGAAAACTGACACTTCAGGAGTCACTCCTGTCAGAAACATCGCCATGCACTGCCCCTTTTCCCGAACGGAATTAAGATCAATGGTGTCTGAATTCCCTGATCCTAGGAAAGATCTAGTTGCAAGCCAGAAGTACATTAGAGAGCTAGGAAATACTGTGGAGCCCAATAACAAAGATTGGTGGACATTGCTGAGGGCATGTTTACCCTCCAATGTCGACTCATCGAAATTTATAGCTGACTGTAGACTAGATGAAGAGGTACCCCTTACTGAGGAGTACAATCAAGATAATGTGAAAAGAATTAATTTACAGCTAGGAGTATATTTCCCAGCTGTTGCTAAATGGAACAAAATTTTCTCCATCAAGCAAAAAGAGGGAGAAATAGCTGCTGATTATTTTCATCGGGCACTGCAGGAAATGGCTAAGTATACAGGGATAGAAGACATTAAGACAAATGTGAATCATAGAGAAGTAGCAGTATCTGTGTTAATGGATGGTTTAAAGGAAGTATTGAGGACGAGGGTACAGACCACCCAACCATGTTGGCGAGGTTTGTCAGTGGCTACTTTGAGAGAGGCCGCTATTGATCATGATCGGAACATCACCAGACACAGGGAGTCGCAGAGTGATAAGCTGATGGCTGTAAGTATACAGGCCCTTACCACAAGGCCAACTCAGCATAAGTCTCAGACCCCTGTGGGTAAGTCAAATGTGGTAACTTGTTATTACTGTCATAAAGAGGGACATTTTGCACGAGACTGTAGATTGAAAAATGCACAAAAATCATATCAACCCCCTAGACAACGACATGACACACGAAATTGGGATCAAGGACCGCAGAGACAGAGTTATGAGCCACACGCAGGGGAAACAAAAAGGTATCCCCCAAGAAGAGACTGGCAAGTCTCTGATAGTTCCCATTTACCCCCTTCACAGGTAAGAGCTGCCAGCGCAATGCAGGGAGCTCACCACATACAATAGGGGTGGGGCCACACCTGTAGTCTGCAGCCAGTGAAATTAATTGCGAGCCTTGGAAGTGAACCCGAGGTCACAATTGATGTAGCTGGTAAATCTCTAAATTTCCTTGTAGATACGGGGGCGGCCAAGTCAGTGATAAATTCGACCATGGGCATGAAAACCACTGGTAAAACAATTCCAGCCATGGGAGTAACAGGAGTAGTACAACACTACCCTTTAAGCAAACCTGCAGAGATTACGATAGGGCCTTTGCATACCAAGCATTCTTTTCTCTGGCTGCATCGGCTCCGACTAATCTCCTAGGGAGAGATTTACTGTGCAAAATGGGATGTGTCATATATTGTACTCCTGAAGGTGTGTTCTTGGACATACCCGAAAACCACGCTCAGGAAGTGCAGGATATGCTAGACTCCCCAACAAGATTAATGTCACACACTGTTATTATAAATAGGTGTCCGTCCAAGGTAGAGGAAATGATTTCCCAGATACCGGAATCACTTTGGACCAAGGATGGACAAGACACTGGATTAATGGCAAACGTAGCCCCAGTAGTTGTACAAGTAAAAGATGGTAGGATAGCTCCAAAAATCCCACAATACCCTCTGAAGCCAGAGGTGGAGTTAGGAGTTTACCCCGTAATAGAGCGCTTGCTACAACAGGGCATTCTGGTAAGGACGTCCAGCACTGCCAATAGTCCCATCTTCCCTGTTAAAAAGAGTGGGGGGAGGGGTTACAGATTAGTGCAGGATCTAAGAGGGATCAACAAAATAGTTGAGAGTCAATTCCCCGTAGTGCCAAATCCAGCTGTCATCCTTATGCAAATCCCTCCCACTGCCAAATTTTTCACTGTTATTGACCTCTGCTCCGCTTTCTTCTTGGTACCTCTGCACCCTGACAGTCAATACTTATTCGCATTTACATACAGAGGAGTACAGTACACCTGGACTCACTTACCACAAGGTTTCATTGACAGTCCAAGTATTTTCTCACAGGCCTTGCATGATTGTTTACAGTCTTTTCAACCTGAGAGTGGATCAATATTAATACAGTACGTGGATGACCTACTGCTGTGTTCAGATTCACTTGAATCGTCCCTGAGAGATACGAAACAACTCCTGTTTCATCTTTCAGACACCGGACACAAGGTTTCCAAAGACAAGTTACAATTATGCCAGACCAAGGTAAAATATTTGGGACACTGTCTGACACAAGGACTGAGACACCTCACCGCTGATAGAATTCAAGCAATTCATGACATGACCCTGCCACAAACCCAGCAACAGATTAGAACGTTTTTAGGAATGTGTGGGTATTGCCGTAACTGGATCCCAGGTTTTTCCATACTGGCCTTGCCTTTGCAGGAGATGGTCTCATCAAACAAACCTGATCGGATTTCGCACACAGACGAGTCTGAGATGGCATTTGAGAGACTTAAACAGTGCCTAACGCAGGCACCAGCATTAGGCATGCCAGATTATGGAAAACCCTTTGAGCTGTACGGAACAGAGAGTGCTGGGTGCGCGGCAGGTGTCTTAACCCAGAAGCATGGTGATGCCAGCAGGCCGGTAGCCTACTATAGCACTCAGCTAGACACGGTAGCGCGATCCCTCCCCACATGCTTGCGAAGTGTTGCAGCAATAGCATTGCTAGTAAGTAAAAGCGAAGATGTAGTGCTAGGACACAACCTCACAATTCATACACCACATGCAGTGTCAGCCTTACTGAATTCTGCCCAAACCAGACACGTCTCATCAGCGCGGTTTACAAGATGGGAATTGGCATTAATGGCCCCGGTAAACATCACCATAAAGAGATGCAGCGCAATAAATCCTGCAACATATCTCCCAGGTGTGCCTGGACAGGCACAAACGGTGGAGGATGAGAGTGATGGTGAAGGAGGATTTAGTAAGGAAAATGACACACATGATTGTATGGAATATTTGACCCAAAATTTCACGGCAAGGCCTGACATCAGTGACAACCCACTGGAAGATGTAGATTTTACTTTCTACACTGACGGCAGTTGTCACAGACAGACGGACTCGGGAGACTTGTGTACTGGATACGCAGTCGTAGATGACCAAGGTACCATAGAAGCGGAACCCCTAGGCCCACCACACTCAGCACAAGTTGCTGAACTGGTTGCCCTAACCAGAGCATGCGAATTGGCTAAAGGCAAGTCAGCCAATATCTACACAGATTCTAGGTACGCCTTCGGAGTAGTCCATGATTTCGGGGCCCTATGACGCCTCAGAAATTTCATGACGGCAGCTGGCACACCCGTAGCACATGCAGCCCACATCAAAAGACTTCTAACAGCGATACAGGAACCCGACAGAGTGGCTGTTATCAAGTGTAAAGCTCACACGTATAGCCAAGACCCGGTATCACTTGGTAACAGCCGAGCAGACGAAGCTGCTAAATCAGCCATTACCCCCATACAGACAGACAGCACACAACTGATGGTATTTAATACTGTAAACACACAGAAATTATATGAAATGCAAAATTTGTGTTCACCACAAGAAAAGGCAGTTTGGAGGTCAAAAGGATATGGCCAGGAGTCCCCAGGACTCTGGACAGATGGACAGGGTAAGCCAGTGGCACCCAGAGCATACCTTCCAAGTCTAGCGGAAGCGGCACATGGGCTGACTCATCTAGGCAAAGAAGGAATGTGTAAGTTGGTAAGAGCTTATTGGTGCGCCCCAGGATTTTCTTCCCATGCGGGTAAAAGAGCGATGACATGTCTCACCTGCTTGAGGAAGAATATCGGAAAGGCAATACCAACAGAGCCATCCCATATCCCTCCTACAGATGGCCCTTTCCAGGTAATACAAATTGATTTCATACAATTGCCACCTTGTAGAAATTTTAAGTATGTACTGGTTTGTATTGACGTGTTCTCAAATTGTGTTGAAGCATTTCCCGCGGCCACAAATACCGCTGTGTTTCCTGAAAAGAAAATTGTGCAGGAATTTGTGTGTAGGTACGGTATCCCTAGAATCATTGAGAGTGATAGGGGTACCCATTTTACAGGTGAAGTTTTTCAAGTAATGTGTAAGTTGATGGGAATTAATAGTAAGCTGCACACTCCGTACCGCCCCCAGGCGAGTGCGAAAGTGGAAAGAGTAAACAGCACTATTAAAAACAAATTAAGCAAGGTAATGGCTGAAACAGGATTGTTGTGGCCCGAAGCTTTGCCAATCGTATTATACAGCATCAGAACCACTCCCAGGTCCCCTCTTAATCTGTCTCCTTTTGAAATTCTGTTTGGTCGACAACCCCATGTTATGATTAACCTCCAGGATGATTTGAAATGTAACAATGAAGTAACTGTAAAGTATTTGGTTAAGATGAGTAAGCAATTGAGGAATCAGAATGATAATCTAAAGTTGGTGATTCCTGATTTGCCAGACAGTAATTGTCATGACATTGAACCTGGGGATTATGTAATGATACGGAATTTTCTACGCTCAGGTTGCCTTATTGACAGATGGGAAGGACCATATCAAGTCTTATTGACCAGCACGACAGCATTGAAGGTTGCCGAGAGAGAGACTTGGGTCCATTCGTCTCATTGTAAAAAGGTTGCTGACCCAGAGAGGTCCCGTGATAAAGAACAGACGGTAGAGGTTGTATCACTAGAGTGTCTGTTCCGGGAAGGTTGAGACGACACCTGAGCGCTGAGAATAATAAGACCGGAGGCGTTTGTCGAGCCAGATTTCTTGTTCCCTTTTGTTATTTTCTCCAGTTCCCATCTCCCTCCTATTTTCCTCCCCCCCTTCTTATTTTTCTCCTTTTCCTCCTATAAGATGGACTTGCCCCAAGAGACTGTGATCCGGATTTTCCTGTTGACCATGATGTTGACAAGAGCAGTCTGTTTCGGTGAGAGTACCATGGAGATTGAGAAAGAATCTGGAATGGGTTCTGATGACCAGGATGGAGGCGTAGTTTTCCAAGAGCAACATAATCACTGAGTAAAGGCGAGTATCAGAAAACGATCTGGTAGCATTGACAATAGAAGGAATTGTGAAGGATTGTTAGCTGAAGAGAACTGCATCTGTAGGCATTGTGACAATATAGTTGAGGATGGGTGCATCAAGAAATGTCAGTCCAGTTTTAATGTCCACATGGACCGGCATCCATTGAGTGACTATCACTCCTTAGTGGGTAAAATGTTAAACCAGACAGACTGTTGGGTATGCTCTCAAGTACCTCAAGGTCATAGCAAATCAGGACTAGTACCATTCCCTTTAACTGTAGGAGAGGTACTTGAGTTAAGTGGTGGGAGGCCGGTGGACAAGAGATTTAATATCTCTAGTCCTCCTAGTTTGAAGCTCCACCAATATCATGTGGATAGGTCCTTAGTATGCTTTAACATTTCCAATCCCCGAAAGCCGGGAAATTGGGAAGTGTCATGGAGTAATCAAACCATGACATTTTCATATAAAGCCGATAGAATGCCCATAGACATAGAGCTTATACGCCAGATAGCCAACAGTGGAAAATATTTCCGGTATAGGTACACTCTAGGAAGTAGGACCATGCGAGTTGGAGAAGTATTACCAGGATACTGTGCACATATCGTACAACCTGATACGTGTACTAGACAGATGGGAGAGTTAGGGTTAGGAGATTTCACATGGAAAATTTGTAACATGGTTATGTCATACTCCGTCCCATATGTTCTCCCCAATGATGCATATTTCATATGCGGGAGAAAGGCGTATAAGTGGCTTGCCCCAAACTCAGAGGGATTGTGTTACATTGGAAAAGTACTGCCTGAAGTAATGACTGTATCCCATAACAAAATGAAAGACATTCACCGCGGTGCCCAAGCTCCTTATACTCACACTCATTACGAGCACGTCGTTAAACGGCACCTGATTGAAAGGACAGAGCATCCGGCCTCTGATCTGATCCATGAATCCACCGGGATTCAATTCCTACTCGCGTTAGATATCACTCGTACCGCCAGAGGAGTGATAAATTATAGATATATATCTGCGCTAGCAAACTTGTTAGACAATATCACCGAAATGTATGACGACACGTTCAGGTACACTGGGAAAGAGTTACAAGCCTACAAAACAGAGCTGGTTCAGCATAGGATGATTCTCAATTACCTCACAGCAGTGACAGGCGGGTATTGTGTTACCCTAGCAACTCAATATGGAGTAAAGTGCTGCACGTATATTACAAACAGCACTGAGGACCCTGCTGAGGTCATAGACCAAAAGATGGATGACATTTTGCAATTGAAGTGGGAGTTTCGAAGGAAACACAATCTCACACTCGCTGCTGTGGGTAATGAGCTGACCAGTTGGGTGTCATGGTTGAACCCACGAAATTGGTTCTCTGGTTTAGGAGAATGGGCCCAAGGTATTATAATGGATGTAGGGAAATTTCTCTTGTGTATTCTGGGAGTCGTCATATTGGTTGGTCTGATATTTAGATGCGTTCGGACTTTAACGAAGTGTAAAGGTAGTACCAGAGTGATGAGTTTGAGGAGCGAGGACACCGTAATAACAACAACTAATTTGATTTATGACCCAATGATAGAGACAATGTTGTGATGAAAATGTGATTCCACGGTCCGTTTCTTTCACCCATTTCTCCTTTGTTTTCCTCCAAGGCACAAAGACATCCACTTGGAAGAAGAATTTGACAACCTCTTTTATACAGACCATTGATGAACTATGTCACAGACCCCCAATATCCCTAGGTACTTTAACTTTTTACGAAAGCCCAATACTTTATAGACTGTAATTTTATGGACACTGGAACAGCTTTTGTTCGCCATTTACAACAAAAGCACCGAGAGACATCAGACAACATGTACATCAGACAAGACATCAGACAAGACCTCAATCGGCGACTGTTTATTTAAACTCACATAGTTTACGACTGCATTTATAACGATTGTTTCTTATCTTCATCTCTACAACCTCCAGGTAGTATCTCACATAGTCGACAGGTGATTCTCACATATTAGCATTCACATGTTCCCCCCCTTCATGTATCATCAACTAAATGTGCTCCCCCATTTGTTGCAACCAAAAGCCGAAAAGAGCTCGGTAGAGTTTGACAGCCCATCCACAGACCCTTGATACGGGATAAGAAGGATTCAAATGTATACTTCGCAATACCTCGAAGCTTGATTTAAAACACGTACGGCACAATGATACATGACCCCTCAAACATGGATTTCATACACACATGCTTTTACTGTCTCACTAGGTCATACTTTTCCCACCTTCTCCTCTCCTCCCTTTACCCAATCATAAAAAGGTATTTACATGATGACATATATTTTTCTGTTTGAACTGTTTAGGAAGTGGCAGTTATTGGTGACTGCCAAAGGGTGGACTGTCAAAGTCGAAAAATATCGTTATTCTCATTGCCTTGTACTAACCCCAATGCTCATGCCCGCTGCGCGTACATTCAGTCTGCTGTACGTGCACATGTCCGCAAAGTAGTACGCACGGTATATGCGTATTTACGGTAGAGTTTATGAGCTTGTAGCGGGCAATTCGTTTATAGTATATTTAACCCACATAGCATGTTTTGTAGGTAATATTCCCTTTAATAATATCATTAAGTTTGTTTAGTGTAACTGGTTCATGGACAGAGAGATCCCTCTTTACATGATACGAAGGGTCAGACAGGTTTTGAGCAGTGGTGTTTAGTATGCAATGGTAGAGTATATTATTAGTAACATTCCGGTGTAGGTTTGAAAGAGATTAATCGCTCCTGCGAATAGTTATGTTTATAAGAAGTTTATGGACATTTTCTGTATTTGCAGTTCATTATCCATGCGGCGGGAATCCTGAGATTCCCTCCCACCTGAGCAGTATGAGTCACAGCCCACCTGTTCGAATCAACCTATGACCTTTTGTTATAATGTAAAGACAGATTCCTGTGTCCAATGAACAATGAGATTGTAGGGCCCTTTGTAGTGTACTGTATGTAGTGTATATAAGAACAGCCAGCCTGGCCCAGCTCAGTCTACTCTCCACAACGGTTTTCATCATTGACTAACTAGAGAGCTGGTTCCAGGACTGCGCAGCGATCATTCCCCAGTGTGTAAGTTTTTCTCTGTAACCAACTTCTTCTCTGTTTGTATTTGCCATACTCTCTCTCTCTCTCTGTTATTGTTTAAGATTAAGACGCTGTTGTATATTGTATAATTTTCAGTTATTCTGTTTAGGTGTTTTATGTTAGTGCTGTAGTGTATAAGCTGTAACTGTTTTCCCCTTTTACATACTAAAATCATCTAGATAAAGGTTTCGGAACCTTACAAGGTATTGTGTGTTTATCATTACATTGCTAAGGGTATTCGGAGCGTCTCAATCGCTCAAGCAGCTTTTATGTAATAGAGGTTAATCAGCGTTACATTGTGTTAACATTACAAGACCAAGGTTTACAGTATAGGCTTGGCCTTTTAGTGTGTTGCATACAAGGTTTACTGTGTGTCATCCTGTGAGCGCCTGCGCCGCTCGTGTTCCTCTCGTGGGCACAGCGTCCGCTACGCTAGTAGCGTAGCATTATGGTTGGGGCCGCCTATAGCGTGCTCGATACCCAGCGTAAGCCGTGAGCGAACGTGCCGCTCGTGCGTCTCGACCACGGCCTAGCGTCTGCTATGCTAAGTGCGTACCAATACGGTACCCCGTACGCCCATTGCGTACTGAGTCTCTTACCAATATATAGTGAATGTTATAAGATAAATAATTAGCTTTATCAGGTGGTTACCGAGGAAAATAAATTTCCGGCCTGCTCGCTTCCCACGATTGCATCTGTGTTTTTTTTTTTTTAAATGCCAAGGGATTGGAGAATAGGAGCCTGTGATGGTGTAATAGGAACTGTAGTATATGGTGGGCGGAGTGAAAGAATGAAGCTGGAGGAATACGTATACATTGGGGCATCAATGACAAATTACTATAAGTATGAGCTGCATATGATGATGATGAGTGAGGGAGAGAAAGCATTTTTTATTTTTTTACCCCCAATTTGGTATGTGATCCAAAAATTATAATGGGTTCATGAACAGAGTTATTGCTATAACCTATTGCTGCTCTTTAATCCAATGGGTATATTTGAAACAAGTGATAAATAAAATAACTTTGCTTTTTCTGTTGCTGATTTACTCAATTATTCCAGGACATAGCAGGCTTGTGGAGAGGTGTTAGAATCCAATGCCTATTGCGTAGGTGTGAAAAATCTCAGTGTGATTTCTTGTGGGGGTGGTGATAACATATGTCCTGGGGAATGGCTGGGGTCCTGCAATTTGAAATGGACAGTTACCCTTCAGCAATTCAGAGCCTGAATATGCTGTATATTAGTTGATTAATGCAAGAAGTCAGTTATTTGTTGCTCAGAGAACAGAGGTGAATTATGTCTAAGTGAGGGACTGGAAGGAGCCAAAGATAGGTTGTAGTCCACAGTACCTTGTCTGGGGTGTCCAATGCAAAGTACAGTAGATGCCAAACTGAAGGACTTCTCAGTGGAGAGATCCAGAGGTTTCAATCCAGTGTGTATCTCAGCGCAGGAATGCAATCCATTGGTTTTGATGAGATGTCCGCGTAGAGTAGTACAAGTTAATGGTAAGTCTTTGGATATTTATGATGATTCATAGGTCAGTTGTGGTGAATTTAAGCTGTTTTATGGAGATGATCAGGAGCATGCAAAAGGTGGGCACCAGCAGCATAACAAAAGCTTTAGAAATAAGTTGTGGAAATTCTAAATAAAGATTGTTAGAAAATACATACAGGTATAAATA
Organism: Pseudophryne corroboree; assembly: GCF_028390025.1. Lineage (NCBI taxonomy): Eukaryota > Metazoa > Chordata > Amphibia > Anura > Myobatrachidae > Pseudophryne > Pseudophryne corroboree. The sequence continues at coordinate 367,507,084 of NC_086449.1, forward strand.
ATAAACATTTCATTTTTATTACGTCTCCTAGTTTTGTTTCAGTCATTTCCATGGGACGCATCCACTCTGGTAATTGTGACACACAGACGTGCCCAGAGAATGTAAATCCCTGGGCCAGATAGTTCTGATCACTGTATTGACTGTGATGTTATAACTGGATCAGAAAATGATTTGTGGTCTTATTTAATGCATTAAGATAATTGACCGCCTGATAAAAGCTACCTGCCACTACTCTGTAGCTCAGAGAGATTGCTCTGTCATTCTGCCCACTTTCTGTATGTGATCCCTGACTCTCTTACCCTGTTCATCATGATCACTAACTATGACTACAGTATGATTTGAGAGAACCTCAAGAATGTAAAAATGTACACATTCAGCCCTCTGGAAATAGACACAGACATAAATTTTACATTTGTGGCACAAAAAATCTATGGAATAAATTTACTAAGAACTGGCATTGTGTATTTAGTATATTTTAGGTGGCTTTGTAATCTGCAGATTTTCTATAGCCCAAACTGACGAAAGAAGAGAAATCACAATTAAAAATAGAATTAAACCAGATACACTGGCTCACTTTCTCAAGGTGCCTTGAGAAAGACCCTTACGGCTAGAAGCGCATCGGAAAGAGGGTGTATGCAGCTCCGAAGCAGAGTGACTATCCAGGAGTATTGGAAAACAGAGGGGCGGCTGAAAAGGATGGTCCCCAGGAATTTAGCATCTACCAAGCTCTACATTCTCATATACTCTGAGAGCCAGTGCATCTGATACGCTCACTTGCAAGGTGGATTAATGTGTGTGTTGTTTTTTTAATGCTTTTTCATTGATTTTATGTGGGAAATAAAAATTACTTTTAATGCACTAGACGTGCTTTTTTCTCTCCTAATGTCATATTGTATTCCAAGGCTGTGGAGAATATTGGAGTAACAAAAGATGGAAAACGGATTGAAAAATCCTGGACAGACATCTGTATGATTCCAGTGGGGTTGAGGTGGATTGGATGAGCTTTGTTTGAAATAAAAGATGTATGTTCTTTGTTTCAGTACCCTGAAGCACGCTTGGACTGGCCCACAGGGGAAACCACCGGTGGGCCCACCTCTTACTCTAAGGATCATGTTCTAGACTGTGCACTTGAATTATACATTATACATATGTTACCTTATACTGGACTATGGTATATTTTCTACAGTGCATTGCTGTTATTAATCTGGTACATTATCATGCATGCAGCAGCTGAATTTACTGTATATATTTATGAAGGGGCCCAGACGTTGCACTCTCTAATGGTTAGTCAAACCAATGAGGTGGCAGGCCACACACCCTCAGCAGACTGGCCACACCCCTAAACATGGGCACCTACCACTGCATTCCCCAGGTGGGCCCTACATACATGCCCCAGTCCGACACTGCCTTGAAGTAAGTAGATTACTGTGGGGAATAGAAGGAGAGAGAGGAGAAGAGAATATAGAGAACATTCAGAATTGAAGATTAAAGAACTGTGGGGGTCATTACGAGTAGTTCGCTCGGTAAATTTCTTTGCATCGCAGCGTTTTTCCGCTTAGTGCGCATGCGCAATGTTCGCACTGCGACTGCGCCAAGTAAATTTGCTATGCAGTTAGGAATTTTTCTCACGGTTTTTTCCTCGTTCTGGTGATCGTAATGTGATTGACAGGAAGTGGTGGTTTCTGGGCGGAAACTGGCCGTTTTATGGGAGTGTGTGAAAAAACGCTACAGTTTCTGGGAAAAACGCGGGAGTGGCTGGAGAAACGGAGGAGTGTCTGGGCGAACGCTGGGTGTGTTTGTGACGTCAAACCAGGAACGACAAGCACTGAACTGATCGCAGATGCCGAGTAAGTTTGAAGCTACTCAGAAACTGCTAAGAGGTGTGTAATCGCTATTTTGAGAATCTTTCGTTCGCAATTTTAAGATGCTAAGATTCACTCCCAGTAGGCGGCGGCTTAGTGTGTGTAAAGCTGCTAAAAACAGCTTGCGAGCGAACAACTCGGAATGAGGGCCCGTGTTTTTCAGTTATAAGAATAGAAAGCTAATCTGTAATCAGCGCCAGATTCAATATTATCTTTTTTTAGTGTTTAAGGCAGGGTGTGCCTTATCCTATTGGAGGGGGCTGCAGGTGAAATCCAAGCGCTGATAAAGGACTCTCTTTTATGTACTTTTTTATTCCTATGAGAATGACCTCTTTCATTCTAGGCAGAGTTCCAAAATGGCAAGTCGTGTCATTTGTTGTGTTTTTAGGGTTTTTACCAAGTCCCGTAGATGCTTACACAGAGCAAAAAGAACCTATATCTTTGGAGTAATAAAAGGAAAAAAGGAGGGGTGTGGTGGTGTTTTACTTTTTTCAATAAAGGACCCTAATTTTCAGCATGTCCTGTCTTTATTTTAGTATTTTTTTGAAGGTGTGCCAGTGGGACAAATATTTCACTTGTAAAGATCAATATTATTATTTATATTATTCTTTCAGTAACGCCATACCCAATGAACCTGGGGGGAAGGAGAAGATCTTTCAGCCCAGGGCAGGTTGTTATTAGGATGGTGGGTTAACCAGCCTAGAACTGGTTGAAATTATGGCAGGTTATCCAGCGCTGCATGTGTTCTTGTTTATAGTGTCATCAGTCCTGGCTGGGTTAGCCTAGTGCTGGTTAGTGAAGAATGGGTGGAGCCCCACATCCTATACCCCCCTTATTTTTTACTAACAGCCTACGCTTAGAGTTTTAGGGTTGGTTATCAATTATCATGTCATCTCTAAACCTTTTTATTATTACAATTTTTTTTATTATTATCACTTTTTTTTACATAATACATAATAATAACAACAACCTATATAATATTGATCTGGGTAGGCTTTTTAAACTGTCAGTTTTGTAGCAGATTTATATATATATATATATATATATATATATACAAACACTCACTTCCTCCACAATGGAAAAAAGAATTAGACCAGCACTCACGTTTGAAAGAAGAAAAGGGTTTTTTATTCCTGACAATCCATCTGGAAATACCCACTGCTACGTTCCGCCCAACAGCTGTTTCAACGCTTTCAGGTTTTCATCAGGGGCAATCTGTCACTCAGTCCGGAGCCCTTTTAAGGAGTGGGGAGAGTGCCGAGGGTTTAGAAACCGGAAGTCCGTCAGCGGGACGCAGCGTGTCACACCCGCTGTCCGATTGGTCAGGTCCGCACACGTGGGATGCGTTACCAAGGTACACAAACCCGGCCTCCTCCTTGGTTACCCGCTCCGGCAGCGTGATGTAGGTGTAGACAGATCTATTTTCTGAGTACAGTGGCAGACAGGTTTCGTTGCTGCTGACTGTGTCTCCAGCCATAGGATTGTTTGTGGAGTGATTAACCCCACAGTACGCCAACAGTGTGGAGATATGTCAGTCCGGAATAACAAACAATAAAAGAATTATTAACAAATTAAGTAGAACAAACTGTGATAACTTGTACTGCAAGGGTATACCCAAAGGAATAAGTGTCTCAATTGCTATGTGCAGTGAGGTGCCATATGATGATAAAGCACAATAGTGGTCATATCTAGTGAGCTAATTAAAATGTGAGCAGCCCACCTAAGAGACAATGGTGATTAAATAGTTGCCGTGCGGTATCAAAAACTGTTACCTGTAGGTCAAAGATTGTCCTTAGTACAATACCCAGTATTCCCATGTTGTCTCCATACATGGTACTAACTGGGCCCAACACTGCTTAATTGCCAAGTTCAGATGGGGTTGGATGGACTCCAGTGTGGTATGATTGTATCAGACAATTATGTCCCTATGTAAAGATGCACAATATGATAGCACTATCGCTAGTCTCTCAATCATAATATATGCAAACATGTAAGGGTGGACATATATTGGCACCTCACTGCACATAGCAATTGAGACACTTATTCCTTTGGGTATACCCTTGCAGTACAAGTTATCACAGTTTGTTCTACTTAATTTGTTAATAATTCTTTTATTGTTTGTTATTCCGGACTGACATATCTCCACACTGTTGGCGTACTGTGGGGTTAATCACTCCACAAACAATCCTATGGCTGGAGACACAGTCAGCAGCAACGAAACCTGTCTGCCACTGTACTCAGAAAATAGATCTGTCTACACCTACGTCACGCTGCCGGAGCGGGTAACCAAGGAGGAGGCCGGGTTTGTGTACCTTGGTAACGCATCCCACGTGTGCGGACCTGACCAATCGGACAGCGGGTGTGACGCGCTGCGTCCCGCTGACGGACTTCCGGTTTCTAAACCCTCGGCACTCTCCCCACTCCTTAAAAGGGCTCCGGACTGAGTGACAGATTGCCCCTGATGAAAACCTGAAAGCGTTGAAACAGCTGTTGGGCGGAACGTAGCAGTGGGTATTTCCAGATGGATTGTCAGGAATAAAAAACCCTTTTCTTCTTTCAAACGTGAGTGCTGGTCTAATTCTTTTTTCCATTGTGGAGGAAGTGAGTGTTTGTATATCAATTGCCAGGACCCTGCACCGGAATTTACCATTACTGACAGAGAGTGCTGTCATTTCTGTTTACATATTATATATATATATATATATATATATATATAAAAGACTTTGTTACCTTTTTTATTTCTCCCTTGTAACTTGGACTGCTCTCATACAAATTTTCTAATTGATTATTACTTTCTCTAAATCTACTGTATATACTGTAATAAATGTGTTTTATATCCTGGAAATCCAGGACCTGTGTGTGTATATATATATATATATATATATATATATACATACACACACACACACACACACACACACACACACACACACACACACACACACACGTATAACTGGAAAGACGGCGGCACTTGAAAATAGAGATGAGCGCCTGAAATTTTTCGGGTTTTGTGTTTTGGTTTTGGGTTCGGTTCCGCGGCCGTGTTTTGGGTTCGAACGCGTTTTGGCAAAACCTCACCGAATTATTTTTGTCGGATTCGGGTGTGTTTTGGATTCGGGTGTTTTTTTCCAAAAACACTAAAAAACAGCTTAAATCATAGAATTTGGGGGTCATTTTGATCCCAAAGTATTATTAACCTCAAAAACCATAATTTACACTCATTTTCAGTCTATTCTGAATACCTCACACCTCACAATATTATTTTTAGTCCTAAAATTTGCACCGAGGTCGCTGTGTGAGTAAAATAAGCGACCCTAGTGGCCGACACAAACACCGGGCCCATCTAGGAGTGGCACTGCAGTGTCACGCAGGATGTCCCTTCCAAAAAACCCTCCCCAAACAGCACATGACGCAAAGAAAAAAAGAGGCGCAATGAGGTAGCTGTGTGAGTAAGATTAGCGACCCTAGTGGCCGACACAAACACCGGGCCCATCTAGGAGTGGCACTGCAGTGTCACGCAGGATGGCCCTTCCAAAAAACCCTCCCCAAACAGCACATGACGCAAAGAAAAAAAGAGGCGCAATGAGGTAGCTGACTGTGTGAGTAAGATTAGCGACCCTAGTGGCCGACACAAACACCGGGCACATCTAGGAGTGGCACTGCAGTGTCACGCAGGATGTCCCTTCCAAAAAACCCTCCCCAAACAGCACATGACGCAAAGAAAAAAAGAGGCGCAATGAGGTAGCTGTGTGAGTAAGATTAGCGACCCTAGTGGCCGACACAAACACCGGGCACATCTAGGAGTGGCACTGCAGTGTCACGCAGGATGTCCCTTCCAAAAAACCCTCCCCAAACAGCACATGACGCAAAGAAAAAAAGAGGCGCAATGAGGTAGCTGTGTGAGTAAGATTAGCGACCCTAGTGGCCGACACAAACACCGGGCCCATCTAGGAGTGGCACTGCAGTGTCACGCAGGATGTCCCTTCCAAAAAACCCTCCCCAATCAGCACATGATGCAAAGAAAAAGAAAAGAAAAAAGAGGTGCAAGATGGAATTATCCTTGGGCCCTCCCACCCACCCTTATGTTGTATAAACAAAACAGGACATGTACACTTTAACCAACCCATCATTTCAGTGACAGGGTCTGCCACACGACTGTGACTGATATGACGGGTTGGTTTGGACCCCCCCCAAAAAAGAAGCAATTAATCTCTCCTTGCACAAACTGGCTCTACAGAGGCAAGATGTCCACCTCATCTTCACCCTCCGATATATCACCGTGTACATCCCCCTCCTCACAGATTATCAATTCGTCCCCACTGGAATCCACCATCTCAGCTCCCTGTGTACTTTGTGGAGGCAATTGCTGCTGGTCAATGTCTCCGCGGAGGAATTGATTATAATTCATTTTAATGAACATCATCTTCTCCACATTTTCTGGATGTAACCTCGTACGCCGATTGCTGACAAGGTGAGCGGCGGCACTAAACACTCTTTCGGAGTACACACTTGTGGGAGGGCAACTTAGGTAGAATAAAGCCAGTTTGTGCAAGGGCCTCCAAATTGCCTCTTTTTCCTGCCAGTATAAGTACGGACTGTGTGACGTGCCTACTTGGATGCGGTCACTCATATAATCCTCCACCATTCTATCAATGTTGAGAGAATCATATGCAGTGACAGTAGACGACATGTCCGTAATCGTTGTCAGGTCCTTCAGTCCGGACCAGATGTCAGCATCAGCAGTCGCTCCAGACTGCCCTGCATCACCGCCAGCGGGTGGGCTCGGAATTCTGAGCCTTTTCCTCGCACCCCCAGTTGCGGGAGAATGTGAAGGAGGAGATGTTGACAGGTCGCGTTCCGCTTGACTTGACAATTTTGTCACCAGCAGGTCTTTCAACCCCAGCAGACCTGTGTCTGCCGGAAAGAGAGATCCAAGGTAGGCTTTAAATCTAGGATCGAGCACGGTGGCCAAAATGTAGTGCTCTGATTTCAACAGATTGACCACCCGTGAATCCTTGTTAAGCGAATTAAGGGCTGCATCCACAAGTCCCACATGCCTAGCGGAATCGCTCCGTGTTAGCTCCTCCTTCAATGCCTCCAGCTTCTTCTGCAAAAGCCTGATGAGGGGAATGACTTGACTCAGGCTGGCAGTGTCTGAACTGACTTCACGTGTGGCAAGTTCAAAGGGCATCAGAACCTTGCACAACGTTGAAATCATTCTCCACTGCATTTGAGACAGGTGCATTCCACCTACTATATCGTGCTCAATTGTATAGGCTTGAATGGCCTTTTGCTGCTCCTCCAACCTCTGAAGCATATAGAGGGTTGAATTCCACCTCGTTACCACTTCTTGCTTCAGATGATGGCAGGGCAGGTTCAGTAGTTTTTGGTGGTGCTCCAGTTTTCTGTACGTGGTGCCTGTACGCCGAAAGTGTCCCGCAATTCTTCTGGCCACCGACAGCATCTCTTGCACGCCCCTGTCGTTTTTTAAAAAATTCTGCACCACCAAATTCAAGGTATGTGCAAAACATGGGACGTGCTGGAATTGGCCCAGATTTAATGCACACACAATATTGCTGGCGTTGTCCGATGCCACAAATCCACAGGAGAGTCCAATTGGGGTAAGCCATTCCGCGATGATCTTCCTCAGTTGCCGTAAGAGGTTTTCAGCTGTGTGCGTATTCTGGAAAGCGGTGATACAAAGCGTAGCCTGCCTAGGAAAGAGTTGGCGTTTGCGAGATGCTGCTACTGGTGCCGCCGCTGCTGTTCTTGCGGCGGGAGTCCATACATCTACCCAGTGGGCTGTCACAGTCATATAGTCCTGACCCTGCCCTGCTCCACTTGTCCACATGTCCGTGGTTAAGTGGACATTGGGTACAGCTGCATTTTTTAGGACACTGGTGACTCTTTTTCTGAGGTCTGTGTACATTTTCGGTATCGCCTGCCTAGAGAAATGGAACCTAGATGGTATTTGGTACCGGGGACACAGTACCTCCAACAAGTCTCTAGTTGGCTCTGCAGTAATGATGGATACCGGAACCACGTTTCTCACCACCCAGGATGCCAAGGCCTCAGTTATCCGCTTTGCAGTAGGATGACTGCTGTGATATTTCATCTTCCTCGCAAAGGACTGTTGAACAGTCAATTGCTTACTGGAAGTAGTACAAGTGGGCTTACGACTTCCCCTCTGGGATGACCATCGACTCCCAGCGGCAACAACAGCAGCGCCAGCAGCAGTAGGCGTTACACGCAAGGATGCATCGGAGGAATCCCAGGCAGGAGAGGACTCGTCAGACTTGCCAGTGACATGGCCTGCAGGACTATTGGCATTCCTGGGGAAGGAGGAAATTGACACTGAGGGAGTTGGTGGGGTGGTTTGCGTGAGCTTGGTTACAAGAGGAAGGGATTTACTGGTCAGTGGACTGCTTCCGCTGTCACCCAAAGTTTTTGAACTTGTCACTGACTTATTATGAATGCGCTGCAGGTGACGTATAAGGGAGGATGTTCCGAGGTGGTTAACGTCCTTACCCCTACTTATTACAGCTTGACAAAGGGAACACACGGCTTGACACCTGTTGTCCGCATTTCTGGTGAAATACCTCCACACCGAAGAGCTGATTTTTTTGGTATTTTCACCTGGCATGTCAACGGCCATATTCCTCCCACGGACAACAGGTGTCTCCCCGGGTGCCTGACTTAAACAAACCACCTCACCATCAGAATCCTCCTGGTCAATTTCCTCCCCAGCGCCAGCAACACCCATATCCTCCTCATCCTGGTGTACTTCAACACTGACATCTTCAATCTGACTATCAGGAACTGGACTGCGGGTGCTCCTTCCAGCACTTGCAGGGGGCGTGCAAATGGTGGAAGGCGCATGCTCTTCACGTCCAGTGTTGGGAAGGTCAGGCATCGCAACCGACACAATTGGACTCTCCTTGTGGATTTGGGATTTCAAAGAACGCACAGTTCTTTGCGGTGCTTTTGCCAGCTTGAGTCTTTTCAGTTTTCTAGCGAGAGGCTGAGTGCTTCCATCCTCATGTGAAGCTGAACCACTAGCCATGAACATAGGCCAGGGCCTCAGCCGTTCCTTGCCACTCCGTGTGGTAAATGGCATATTGGCAAGTTTACGCTTCTCCTCCGACAATTTTATTTTAGGTTTTGGAGTCCTTTTTTTTCTGATATTTGGTGTTTTGGATTTGACATGCTCTGTACTATGACATTGGGCATCGGCCTTGGCAGACGACGTTGCTGGCATTTCATCGTCTCGGCCATGACTAGTGGCAGCAGCTTCAGCACGAGGTGGAAGTGGATCTTGATCTTTCCCTAATTTTGGAACCTCAACTTTTTTGTTCTCCATATTTTATAGGCAGAACTAAAAGGCACCTCAGGTAAACAATGGAGATGGATGGATTGGATACTAGTATACAATTATGGACGGACTGCCACGGTTAGGTGGTATAAAAAAACCACGGTTAGGTGGTATATAATACAATTATGGATGGACGGACTGCCTGCCGAGTGCCGACACAGAGGTAGCCACAGCCGTGAACTACCGCACTGTACACTGGTTGATAAAGAGATAGTAGTATACTCGTAACAACTAGTATGACGACGGTATAAAGAATGAAAAAAAAACCACGGTTAGGTGGTATATAATACAATTATGGATGGACGGACTGCCTGCCGAGTGCCGACACAGAGGTAGCCACAGCCGTGAACTACCGCACTGTACACTGGTTGATAAAGAGATAGTAGTATACTCGTAACAACTAGTATGACGACGGTATAAAGAATGAAAAAAAAACCACGGTTAGGTGGTATATAATACAATTATGGTTGGACGGACTGCCTGCCGAGTGCCGACACAGAGGTAGCCACAGCCGTGAACTACCGCACTGTACACTGGTTGATAAAGAGATAGTAGTATACTCGTAACAACTAGTATGACGACGGTATAAAGAATGAAAAAAAAACCACGGTTAGGTGGTATATATTATAATACAATTATGGTTGGACGGACTGCCTGCCGAGTGCCGACACAGAGGTAGCCACAGCCGTGAACTACCGCACTGTACACTGGTTGATAAAGAGATAGTAGTATACTCGTAACAACTAGTATGACGACGGTATAAAGAATGAAAAAAAAACCACGGTTAGGTGGTATATATTATAATACAATTATGGATGGACGGACTGCCTGCCGAGTGCCGACACAGAGGTAGCCACAGCCGTGAACTACCGCACTGTACACTGGTTGATAAAGAGATAGTAGTATACTCGTAACAACTAGTATGACGACGGTATAAAGAATGAAAAAAAAACCACGGTTAGGTGGTATATAATACAATTATGGTTGGACGGACTGCCTGCCGAGTGCCGACACAGAGGTAGCCACAGCCGTGAACTACCGCACTGTACACTGGTTGATAAAGAGATAGTAGTATACTCGTAACAACTAGTATGACGACGGTATAAAGAATGAAAAAAAAACCACGGTTAGGTGGTATATATTATAATACAATTATGGATGGACGGACTGCCTGCCGAGTGCCGACACAGAGGTAGCCACAGCCGTGAACTACCGCACTGTACTGTGTCTGCTGCTAATATAGACTGGTTGATAAAGAGATAGTATACAATACTACTAATATACTGGTGGTCAGGCACTGGTCACCACTAGTCACACTGGCAGTGGCACTCCTGCAGCAAAAGTGTGCACTGTTTAATTTTAATATAATATTATTTATCATGTACTCCTGGCTCCTGCTATAACAACCTGCAGTGCTCCCCAGTCTCCCCCACAATTATAAGCTTTATATACAATACATTGATGTACAGCACACTGGGCTGAGCAGTGCACACAGACTGAGTCACTGTGTGACTGTGTATCGTTTTTTTCAGGCAGAGAACGGATATATTAAATAAAACAAACAACTGCACTGTCTCTGGTGGTCACTGGTCACTGTGGTCGTCAGTCACTAAACTCTGTCTGCACTCTCTTCTAATCTACAGTATCACAGCAATCTCTCTCTCTCTCTCTCTCTTCTAAATCTAATCTAAATGGAGAGGACGCCAGCCACGTCCTCTCCCTATCAATCTCAATGCACGTGTGAAAATGGCGGCGACGCGCGGCTCCTTATATAGAATCCGAGCCTCGCGAGAATCCGACAGCGTCATGATGACGTTCGGGCGCGCTCGGGTTAACCGAGCAAGGCGGGAAGATCCGAGTCGCTCGGACCCGTGAAAAAAAAAGTGAAGTTCGTGCGGGTTCGGATTCAAAGAAACCGAACCCGCTCATCTCTACTTGAAAACGGCTTGAAAAAAAGACTTTGTAATTTAATTACTCATATAGCCGATGTTTCGGGGCTACACCTGCCCCTTTGTCAAGGTGATACGTGTGCATACTCTTGGAAGGCACCGGAGCACTAAATTCCTAACCAGGGAGTGCCGGTTCATCCACTATATATATATATATATGCACACAAGAAGGCCGGCACTCATAGAGACTTTTAAACAAGACAAAGATGCAGTATCTTAAGTCAACATTTCAGGGCGGTGCCCTTTTATCAAGACCATCTGTACATACAAAATACACAAACATTTATACATTACCAGTGACACCTCATGTGCAGACGACCGCCGCTCTCCGGGAGACCCACTGACGTCATGGGCGCGCGCCGGCGCCGGCGACCCGGCGTCTCCAGGGGGCGTGGTGTAAACGCAGTGTAACCATCACCATGGGAACCAGTGTACGGATGCTGGAATAGGATAAACAGGAACAGTCTACAATGAATGGGGGGCACCGCATTATACATAGCTAAACGGCCAATGTTAGACATAGCTACATAAGAGGCTAGATAAGTGGCTGAGACCAGGGGAATGAGACACCAGCATTAAAGTGTTAGACATTGTACATATTCATAGCGCAAACTCTGATGTAATAAATGTGATCCTATATGGTCACATTAAAACGCATTGGGCAAAGGCTGTCAATACATGTCTAATTGTATAGGGGTTAATTAGGAACGGCTATGCAGAAGGGACTATTACAAAATAAATGTGCAATCAGGTTTATAAGAAACAGGTATAGGACAAGATGTCATTAAGTCCAAACGGTTTGACCGTTTGAAGGGTATGGATCCAGCGGGATTCCTTTTGTAGTAAGCGTCGACCTCGATTACCACCCCTGGAATTCTCAGGGACTCCATCGATTATTTTATATCGGATGGAGGCCAGATTGTGTTGCAGTTCTTTGAAATGACGGGCGACGGGTTGGTCAGACCCGCGTCCTTCCAATGTGGCCCGTATACTGGAGCGGTGTAAGGCAATACGTTCCTTAAATTGTCGTATGGTCTTCCCTATGTAAAGGAGCCCACACGGGCATTTGATGTAGTATATTACGTATCGGCTGGAGCAAGTGAAAGGTTGGGTGATACTAAACCTTTTGCCTGATCTAGGATGGTAAAAGGAGTCACCAGTCTCCAAGCTGCTGCAAGTAGTGCAGCCTAGGCACTTATAATTCCCTGCTTTACGAGAGAGGAAGTGAGTTGGTGCTGCAGGTTTCATCTTTGTAATGTCATTGTGGACCACAATGTCTTTAATGTTTTACCTCTACGAAATGAGGGTAGGATCGAGGATTTGGTGAGTCTAGGCAGATGCTTGTCTTGTGCGATAATAGGCCATAGACGTTTGGCTGTTTTCATAGCTGTGGTAGAGAAATCCTGCGGCCAGGCGATCCGATCCTGTTGATGCCTTATAGTAGTATTAAGGAGAAGGTTCGTGCGGTCCTGTTGCAAAACTCTCTCTTTGGCTTTCTTTAAGTAATGCCATTTGTACCCTCTATTGAGGAATTTGCGGGCCATCAGGTCGATTTGAAAAATGGCATCTGACCGATCACTACAGATTCGTAGAATTCTCATAAATTGAGAATATGGCAGGCCCCACTTAAGTGCTGAAGGATGGAAACTGGCTGCATGCAGGGAGGTGTTTCTGTCCGTTTCTTTTACAAACAGAGAGGTGTGTAGCCTGTGGGCATCGTCCTGTCTGATTGAGACGTCTAAATAATTAATTTGCTCAAAGCTGTAGGTGTAAGTAAATTTAATGGATGCATCCATTGTGTTGATGTCCTGCATAGCCTTTATGAAGTTATCTTCTGTATCTGCCCATAAAATGAAAATGTCGTCGATGTAACGAAAATAGGCTTTAATCTTGTGTGCAATGGTCGAATTTGACAAAAATAAATCTTGTTCCACCTCGCACATAAATAGGTTGGCTAGACTCGGAGCCACACAAGACCCCATCCCGCATCCGAACCTTTGTAGGTAGATACGACCATCAAACATGAAATAATTGCGGGTCAAGGTCAATTCAAGCAACTGGATGAAAAAATTGATCTCTGGGCCTGTGTAGTTGCTGTTGCATGAAATGGCCCTCTTAATGGCCTGTAGGCCACGTTGGTGCGGAATGTTGGTATATAGACTGACCACATCGACTGTGCACATAAGGAGTCTCTCTGGGAGTGGAGTGAGGGTAGCCAACTTGGATAGAAATGCTGTGGTGTCCTTTAAACAAGTGGGTTGACCTTGTACCACAGGCTGAAGAAAATGGTCCAAATACTTGGACACCATGTAGTATAGAGAATCGCGGGCAGCGATTATCGGACGTCCCGGAGGACTAACGGGATTCTTGTGGAGCTTCGGTATGGTATAGAGCACCGGAATAATAGGCCAATCTTGTGTGAGTGCTTCTTTAATTTTATTGTCAATGAGATGTTCCTGACTTGCTTGCTGTAAGATGTCATCCAGCTCCCTTTTATACTCCACCGTGGGGTCAGTTGACAGTAGTAGATACGTAGCAGTGTCCTGTAATTGCTTGTAGACTTCACACTTGTATGCGGTGAGGTCCTGGACGACCACTCCCCCGCCTTTGTCGGCAGGGCGTATTACTATGTCTGTATACGTACCCAGATTTTTCAATGCCTGATGTTCAGAATTGGTGAGGTTACCCTTTTGGGGGACAGGTTGCATATCTATGTTGTCATACATGTTGCTCATGTGATTGACAAAACATTTGATGTTCGGGTTAGTAGATGCTGGATCGAAAGTGGATGGTTTGAATATTGGAGCCAGTGGAGCAGAGGTGATGTTCTCATCTCCAAAGAATTCCTTAAAAAGATCAACTTTGTTTTGAAAGACGTCCGGTTTTTTCGTAGGGACGAAGGACAGTCCTTTATTAAGGACAGAAATTTCATCAGAAGTGACATGTATTGACAGCCTTTGCCTAATGCGTTTTAATGTGACCATATAGGATCACATTTATTACATCAGAGTTTGCGCTATGAATATGTACAATGTCTAACACTTTAATGCTGGTGTCTCATTCCCCTGGTCTCAGCCACTTATCTAGCCTCTTATGTAGCTATGTCTAACATTGGCCATTTAGCTATGTACAGTGGTGCAAGAGGGCGGGTACGGGTGGGTACGGCGTACCCGTAAGAATTTAGCCGTGGGTACGCCGTACCCACACCGACGGGCCGCCCTCCTCTTCTTTCCCTCCCTCCCTCCCCTACTCCACGCCGCACCCGCCGCACCGCCGCACACGCTGCACCCGCCGTCCCCGCCGCACCGCCGCTGATGTGAGGGAAGGAGAGCGCACTGCAGCCTGCGCCTCTCGTTCCCCTCAGTCTCCGGTGGGTGTCTCAGTTTACTTCAGCGCCGATCCGTGAGCCAATCAGAGCTCACACCCGCGATCGGCACTGAATTAAACTGAGACACCCGCCGGAGACTGAGGGGAACGAGAGGCGCAGGCTGCGCTCTCCTTCCCTCACATGACAGACAGGGCGGCGACAGCAGCGGCAGCGGCAGCGGTGAGTAGGGGAGGGGGGCATGTTTACCTGGCACTGGGGGGGGCATGTTATACCTGGCACTGGGGGCATATCTGGCACAGGGGGGCATATATACCTGGCACTGGGGGATATCTGGCACAGGGGGGCATGTTATACCTGGCACTGGGGGATATCTGGCACAGGGGGGCATGTTGTACCTGGCACTGGGGGATATCTGGCACAGGGGGGCATGTTATACCTGGCACTGGGGGATATCTGGCACTGGGGGCATATCTGGCACAGGGGGGTATATATACCTGGCACTGGGGGATATCTGGCACAGGGGGCATATCTGGCACAGGGGGGCATATATACCTGGCACTGGGGGATATCTGGCACAGGGGGGCATGTATACCTGGCACTGGGGGATATCTGGCACTGGGGGCATATCTGGCACTGTAGGGGCATTTCTGTATTTGGCACGGGGGGCAATGTATATCTGACACAGTGGGGGCATTTGTGTATCTGGCACTGTGGGGCAATGTGTATCTGACACTGTGAGGCAATGTATGGCACCCTGGGGGCATTTCTGTTTTTGGCACTGTGGGGCAATGTGTATCTGGCACGGTGGGGCAATGTGTATCTGGCACTCTGGGGACATTTGTGTATCTGGCACTGTGGGGCAATGTGTATCTGGCACTGTGGGGCAATGTGCATCTGGCACTGTGGGGCAATATGTATCTGGCACTATGAGGCAATGTGTATCTGACACTCTGGGGACATTTGTGTATCTGGCACTCTGGGGACATTTGTGTATCTGGCACTGTGGGGCAATGTGTATCTGGCACTGTGGGGCAATGTATATCTGGCACTGTGGGGCAACGTGTATCTGACACTATTGGGGTCATACGTGTATCTGCCCCTCCTGGTGATAGAAGAATCACGGAGAGAATTAAACATTGCTAAAGAAAAAATTGCAGCGTTTGAAGCGACCCACCAGGAGCAGATTAAATCTACCACAGCACAAGAACTGGTCAGTAAGCTGATAGTGGACCTAGACAAATATCGTTCAGAATTGATCCAATTTAAAAAATCCAAACGGGTCACAGTGGATAAAGATTACTTGGAACAAAAGGTCTATGCGTGGGCCTACAACCGTAACCCCACGACTGACAGAAGACCAAAATTCAGACGTCACAGAAAATTTAATTTAGACACCGATAACTCCAGTGCGAGATCTTCCAGTGATATAGAATGTGCAGAGGCAACACAATCAAAAAACTCCAAAAAACCCCCATCGGGGGTGACCACCAGAGCGAAGCGAGCTCCCAAAAAAGGCGCTACACCCGCCGAGGCGGACAGTGGACGAGGAACTACAAAAAAGACCACCAGCAAGAAGACATAGTCTTCAATTTATCAACTCGTATCCTCACTTCTGATGAAATTTCTGTCCTTAATAAAGGACTGTCCTTCGTCCCTACGAAAAAACCGGACGTCTTTCAAAACAAAGTTGATCTTTTTAAATTCGGACGGAGAGTCCGTCTGAACGAATTCTTTAGAGATGAGAACATCACCTCTGCTCCACTGGCTCCAATATTCAAACCATCCACTTTCGATCCAGCATCTACTAACCCGAACATCAAATGTTTTGTCAATCACATGAGCAACATGTATGACAACATAGATATGCAACCTGTCCCCCAAAAGGGTAACCTCACCAATTCTGAACATCAGGCATTGAAAAATCTGGGTACGTATACAGACATAGTAATACGCCCTGCCGACAAAGGCGGGGGAGTGGTCGTCCAGGACCTCACCGCATACAAGTGTGAAGTCTATAAGCAATTACAGGACACTGCTACGTATCTACTACTGTCAACTGACCCCACGGTGGAGTATAAAAGGGAGCTGGATGACATCTTACAGCAAGCAAGTCAGGAACATCTCATTGACAATAAAATTAAAGAAGCACTCACACAAGATTGGCCTATTATTCCGGGGCTCTATACCATACCGAAGCTCCACAAGAATCCCGTTAGTCCTCCGGGACGTCCGATAATCGCTGCCCGCGATTCTCTATACTACATGGTGTCCAAGTATTTGGACCATTTTCTTCAGCCTGTGGTACAAGGTCAACCCACTTGTTTAAAGGACACCACAGCATTTCTATCCAAGTTGGCTACCCTCACTCCACTCCCAGAGAGACTCCTTATGTGCACAGTCGATGTGGTCAGTCTATATACCAACATTCCGCACCAACGTGGCCTACAGGCCATTAAGAGGGCCATTTCATGCAACAGCAACTACACAGGCCCAGAGATCAATTTTTTCATCCAGTTGCTTGAATTGACCTTGACCCGCAATTATTTCATGTTGATGGTCGTATCTACCTACAAAGGTCCGGATGCGCGATGGGGTCTTGTGTGGCTCCGAGTCTAGCCAACCTATTTATGTGCGAGGTGGAACAAGATTTATTTTTGTCAAATTCGACCATTGCACACAAGATTAAAGCCTATTTCCGTTACATCGACGACATTTTCATTTTAAGGGCAGATACAGAAGATAACTTCATAAAGGCTATGCAGGACATCAACACAATGGATGCATCCATTAAATTTACTTACACCTACAGCTTTGAGCAAATTAATTATTTAGACGTCTCAATCAGACAGGACGATGCCCACAGGCTACAAACCTCTCTGTTTGTAAAAGAAACGGACAGAAACACCTCCCTGCATGCAGCCAGTTTCCATCCTTCGGCACTTAAGTGGGGCCTGCCATATTCTCAATTTATGAGAATTCTACGAATCTGTAGTGATCGGTCAGATGCCATTTTTCAAATCGACCTGATGGCCCGCAAATTCCTCAATAGAGGGTACAAATGGCATTACTTAAAGAAAGCCAAAGAGAGAGTTTTGCAACAGGACCGCACGAACCTTCTCCTTAATACTACTAAAAGGCATCAACAGGATCGGATCGCCTGGCCGCAGGATTTCTCTACCATCAGCACCACAGCTATGAAAACAGCAAAACGTCTATGGCCTATTATCGCACAAGACAAGCATCTGCTAGACTCACCAAATCCTCGATCCTACCCTCATTTCGTAGAGGTAAAAACATTAAAGACATTGTGGTCCACAATGACATTACAAAGATGAAACCTGCAGCACCAACTCACTTCCTCTCTCGTAAAGCAGGGAATTATAAGTGCCTAGGCTGTACTACTTGCAGCAGCTTGGAGACTGGTGACTCCTTTTACCATCCTAGATCAGGCAAAAGGTTTAGTATCACCCAACCTTTCACTTGCTCCAGCCGATATGTAATATACTACATCAAATGCCCGTGTGGGCTCCTTTACATAGGGAAGACCATACGACAATTTAAGGAACGTATTGCCTTACACCGCTCCAGTATACGGGCCGCATTGGAAGGACGCGGGTCTGACCAACCCGTCGCCCGTCATTTCAAAGAACTGCAACACAATCTGGCCTCCATCCGATATAAAATAATCGATGGAGTCCTTGAGAATTCCAGGGGTGGTAATCGAGGTCGACGCTTACTACAAAAGGAATCCCGCTGGATCCATACCCTTCAAACGGTCAAACCGTTTGGACTTAATGACATCTTGTCCTATACCTGTTTCTTATAAACCTGATTGCACATTTATTTTGTAATAGTCCCTTCTGCATAGCCGTTCCTAATTAACCCCTATACAATTAGACATGTATTGACAGCCTTTGCCCAATGCGTTTTAATGTGACCATATAGGATCACATTTATTACATCAGAGTTTGCGCTATGAATATGTACAATGTCTAACACTTTAATGCTGGTGTCTCATTCCCCTGGTCTCAGCCACTTATCTAGCCTCTTATGTAGCTATGTCTAACATTGGCCGTTTAGATATGTATAATGCGGTGCCCCCCATTCATTGTAGACTGTTCCTGTTTATCCTATTCCAGCATCCGTACACTGGTTCCCATGGTGATGGTTACACTGCGTTTACACCACGCCCCCTGGAGACGCCGGGTCGCCGGCGCCGGCGCGCGCCCATGACGTCAGCGGGTCTCCCGGAGAGCGGCGGTCGTCTGCACATGAGGTGTCACTGGTAATGTATAAATGTTTGTGTATTTTGTATGTACAGTTGGTCTTGATAAAAGGGCACAGCCCTGAAACGTTGACTTAAGATACTGCATCTTTGTCTTGTTTAAAAGTCTCTATGAGTGCCAGCCTTCTTGTGTGCATATTCTTCAGCTGTGACTGACGCAGGGCACCGGAGCAAGCTGTATCTCTTGTTATTTGGGAGTGCCATTCCGTGTTGTGTACTATATATATATATATATATATATATATATATATATATTAGAGATGAGCGGGTTCGGATCTCTGAGAACCGAGCCCTACCGAACATCACGTCCCGAGCCTGGATCCGAGTCCGGCTCAGGACTTCCTGCCAGACTCGGAAACCAGAAAGAGGCAAAATGTCATCATCCCGTTGTTGGATTCTCGTGGGTTTTGGATTCCATATAAGGAGCCACACTTCGCTGCCATTTTCACTCCAGTCCTGGAGAGTGTAGCGAGAGGACGTGTCTCTCTCCTCAGTGTCTGTCTGTACGGGAAAGTGGTGTGGTGACCTGCTCTGTCTTATGTGTGTCATTCCAGTGCTGTCTTGTGCTGCATCAGTCCAGTGGTGGTGTCTTGTACTGCATCAGTCCAGTCACAGTGGTGGTGTCCTCTGCTGCCATATGTCCAGTGCTGCTGCATAAGTCCAGCCCAGTGGTGCTTTTCTGCATCAGCCCAGTGGTGGTGTCCTGCTGTATATGTCCAGTGATGCTGCCATATAAATCAGTCCAGTGGTACTGCCGTATAATTCCAGTGATTCTGCCGTATAATTCCAGTGATACTGCCGTATAAGTCCAGTGATACTGCCGTATAAGTCCAGTGATACTGCCGTATAAGTCCAGTGATACTGCTGTAGAAGTCCACTGATACTGCTGTATAAATCCAGTCCAGTTGTACTGCCGTATATGTCCAGTGATACTGCCATAAATGTACTGTGGAACTGCCGTATAAATCCAGTGCTACTGCCGTATAAGTCCAGTGGTACTGCCGTATAAGTCCAGTGGTACTGCCGTATAAGTCCAGTGGTGCTGCCGTATAAATCCAGTGGTACTGCCGTATAAATCCAGTGGTACTGCCGTATAAGTCCAGTGATACTGCCGTATAAGTCCAGTGATACTGCCGTATAAGTCCAGTGGTACTGCCGTATAAGTCCAGTGGTACTGCCGTATAAGTCCAGTGGTACTGCCGTATAAGTCCAGTGGTACTGCCGTATAAGTCCAGTGGTACTGCCGTATAAATCCAGTGGTACTGTTGTATAAGTCCAGTCCAGTGGTACTGCCATATAAGTCCAGTGATACTGTTGTATAAGTCCAGTGATGCGGTCCTGTGCTGTATATTATTTCCTACAAATAAAGGGGTTATTAATATTTAATCCAAATAATTTTTACAGGGTTTGCCCTGTGTGGTGTAGAGGTATGCTCTTCTTTGCTGAATTTTGCTATATAACTCCAGAAAAATAATGGAGAACAAAAATTTGGAAGATAAAATAGGGAAAACTCAAGAACCACTTCCTCCTACTGCTGCTGCTGCTGTTGTTGCTGCTGGGAGTCTATCGTCATCCCAGAGGAGAAGTCGGAAGACCACTTGTACTGCTTCAACTAAGCAAATGACTGCCCAACAGTCCTTTGCGAGGAAGATGAAATATGACAGCAGTCATCCTGTTGCAAAGCGGATAACTGAGGCCTTGACAGCTATGTTGGTGTTAGACGTGCATCCGGTATCCGCCATTAGCGCAGTGGGACATTAGTGCCACTCCTAGATGGGCCTGGTGCTTGTGCCGCAAACTTGTGTCGCTTACCTTAGTCATACAAGTACCTCATTGCACCTCTTTTACTTCGTTGCATGATGTGCTGTTTGGGGACTAGTTTTTAAGTGCCATCCTGTCTGCCACTGCAGTGCTACTCCTAGATGGGCCAGGTGTTTGTGCCACACACTTGTGTCGCTTAGCTTAGTCACACAGCCACCTCGGTGCAACCTTTTGTCCTAAAAACAATATTGTGAGGTGTGAGGTGTTCAGAATAGACTGGAAATGAGTGGAAATTAATGTAATTGAGGTTAATAATATATAAAAATTACCCCCAAATTCTGTGATTTTAGCTATTTCTATGTTTTTTTCAAAAATCATCCAGATCCAGTACCAAAACCATAACCCGAAAGGGGGGTTTTGGCAAAACCTATTTAGATCCAAAACACGAGCGGGGATCCAGATCCAAAACCAAAACACAAAACATGAAAAGTGGCAGCCGCACATCTATAATATTTATATATATATATATATATATATATATATACACTGCTCAAAAAAATAAAGGGAACACTAAAATAACACATCCTAGATCTGAATGAATTAAATATTCTTATGAAATACTTTGTTCTTTATATAGTTCAATGTGCTGACAACAAAATCACACAAAAATGATCAATGGAAATCAAATTTATTAACCCATAGAGGTCTGGATTTGGAGTCACACTCAAAATTAAAGTGGAAAAACACACTACAGGCTGATCCAACTTTGATGTAATGTCCTTAAAACAAGTCAAAAAGAAGCTCAGTAGTGTGTGTGGCCTCCATGAGCCAGTATGACCTCCCTACAATGCCGGGTAATGCTCCTGATGAGGTGGCGGATGGTCTCCTGAGGGATCTCCTCCCAGACCTGGACTAAAGCATCCGCCAACTCCTGGACAATCTGTGTTGCAACGTGACGTTGGTGGATGGAACGAGACATGATGTCCCAGATGTGCTCAATTGGATTCAGGTCTGGGGAACGGGTGGATCAGTCCATAGCATCAATGCCTTCATCCTGCTGACACAATCCAGCCACATGAGGTCTAGCATTGTCTTGCATTAGGAGGAACTCAGGGCCAACCGCACCAGCATATGGTCTCACAAGGGATCTGAGGATCTCATCTCGGTACCTAATGGCAGTCAGGCTACCTCTGGTGAGCACATGGAGGGCTGTGCAGCCCCCCAAAGAAATGCCACCCCACACCATTACTGACCCACTGCCAAACCGGTCATGCTGGAGGATGTTGCAGGCAGCAGAACGTTCTCCTTTGGCGTCTCCAGACTCTGTCACGTCTGTCACATGTGCTCAGTGAGAACCTGCTTTCATCTGTGAAGAGCACAGGGCGCCAGTGGCGAATTTGCCAATCTTGGTGTTCTCTGGCAAATGCCAAACGTCCTGCACGGTGTTGGGCTGTAAGCACAACCCCCACCTGTGGACGTCGGGCCCTCATACCACCCTCATGGAGTCTGTTTCTGATCGTTTGAGTAGACACATGCACATTTGTGGCTTGCTGGAGGTCATTTTGCAGGGCTCTGGCAGTGCTCCTCCTGTTCCTCCTTGCACAAAGGCGGAGGTAGCGGTCCTGCTGCTGGGTTGTTGCCCTCCTACGGCCTCCTCCACATCTCCTGATGTACTGGCCTGTCTCCTGGTAGCGCCTCCATGCTCTGGACACTACGCTGACAGACACAGCAAACCTTCTTGCCACAGCTCGCATTGATGTGCCATCCTGGATGAGCTGCACTACCTGAGCCACTTGTGTGGGTTGTAGACTCCGTCTCATGCTACCACTAGAGTGAAAGCACAACCAGCTTTCAAAAGTGACCAAAACATCAGCCAGAAAGAATAGGAGCTGAGAAGTGGTCTGTGGTCACCACCTGCAGAACAACTCCTTTATTGGGGGTGTCTTGCTAATTGCCTATAATTTCCACCTGTTGTCTATTCCATTTGCACAACAGCATGTGAAATTGATTGTCAATCAGTGTTGCTTCCTAAGTGGACAGTATGATTTCACAGAAGTGTGATTGACTTGGAGTTACATTGTGTTGTTTAAGTGTTCCCTTTATTTTTTTGAGCAGTGTGTGTGTGTATATATATATATTATTTTGTAATACAGTTACATTTTTTTCATGGTTTTTCTGTGTTTTTATGGTTGCAAGATGGATGATTTGACACTGCTGGTAAACGGGATGCTGCTAGCATGGTTTGCAGTTATTTGCATCTATATGTATTTTAGTTTAACCATCTTACGGGTCACGGGTTTCCGTGACAACGCTGGCGGCGTCCCTGTATACGAGCGGTGCCGCGTCTCCATGGGAACGCACCCAGCAGCCTTTTCGGCGGTCTGCGTCACTTCCTCTTCCGGCAACAGCCGTGAATGCAGGGGGGAGTGGCTGAGGACTCCGTGGATGCTGGCGGGAATGCTGAAAATTTTCCATTGGTGGGGGTAAGGTATAAATTTTGTTTTGTGCTCACTTGTTGTTATCCTGATGAAGGGGGACAACCCCGAAACGTTGATGATGTGATGATACATTAAAGCTTGGTTGCTTTATTTTTGCACGATTTACTACGTCTCTGAGTGCCGCTTCCTGTTTATTGCTGCATGTGCAGAGGCGCAGACCCCTTAAAGAAGGCACCAGAGCATCTATAACAGTTTATGGTTGGAGTGCCGGATCCTCTGCATGGATGTATATATATATATATATATATATATATATATACAAACAAAGATCCCTGCACTCTCACAAACCACAGCCAACTACTAGGGTGCCCATCAAAGTCACACCCCCTAGGGGGTGTAGCCCAAAGTACAATACAGTATTTTCCACTAGTGCGGAAAGAATAGCACTCTCTAGATTTAAATCAACCAAGTGAAATGGAAATTTAATGAAAAGGTCAATCTCACAGTTCCAAGTAACGGTTTCCTCCTCCAACGTTTCGGTCCACACCAGGACCTTTGTCAAGGAGTTCACAGCTTAGTCAAACAAGCAGCATAGCAACACAAATCAATAGTGCAGTCAACTGTAACCAACGGTATTGCCTCACCGGCCACAGTTAAATACCATCACTAATTGGCCCTTAGGCACGCCCCCAACAGCCAGGGAAGTGTGGTGGAACGTACTTCTGGACCGCATTGCGTCACTTCCGGTATTCCCAGGAGTGTGCAGTAAACAGATCTATTAAACAAATCTATTAAACAAATCTA
This sequence comes from Pseudophryne corroboree, assembly GCF_028390025.1. Taxonomy (NCBI): domain Eukaryota; kingdom Metazoa; phylum Chordata; class Amphibia; order Anura; family Myobatrachidae; genus Pseudophryne; species Pseudophryne corroboree. The sequence goes on from NC_086449.1 coordinate 367,530,883, forward strand.
TTAAAGAAATGTGGAGTAAGCAGAGATGATAGACAGACGTGTAGGTAGCTATGTGTTACATAAGTTGAGTCGTCTCACACATTGTTTTAGGAGCCGCGGGTGTCCCGGCCCGCGGGGAACTACTTCCGGTCTCAACCGGAAGTACGTCGCATCCATAATAACTAGATGTATATAATAACAGTAGACATGCAGGTGAAGACATGACTTTTTTTTTAAAAAATGGACAGTGGGTTATGTTCATTCATGCCCCTCGGGGCAATGGTATCAAGTTTGTATATCCAAAGACTTTCTCTTTTCCTCAGCAGTAGGGCACGGTCGCCACCACGTGGGAGTGCCGGAATCCAGTCTATCAGTTTGGATCGGGGGTCAGAAACTTGATGTCTTAATGTCATGAAGTGTCGGGCTACCGGTAATACCGCAGTTACAGAGGTGATTGCTTGGTGTATCGAAGTTCTATGGTTAGCCATTCTATCTCGGAACCGTCTGGTGGTCATTCCAACATAATATAGTCCACATGGGCATGTTAGAATGTATATTAAATGGTCCATGGAGCAGTGTAGTTTATATTTAATGGCAATTGGTCTGCCTGAGTGGGGATGTGGAAACGTGGAGCCCGTTAACATGCCCCTACAGGTGGTACAGCCTGTGCATCTGAAGCATCCCGGATGTCTCTCGTGCAACCACGTTGTGGTTGCTGGTCCTTCGTTGCCTGCCATTGGTCTTAGTAGAAGTTGTTTAAGATTGGCCGCCTTATGATAGGCCATCATAGGTGGAGGGCTTTTTTTCAGTTTCAGATGATCATCAGTGGCAAGGATGGGCAAGTTCTTACAAATGGCACCCCTCACCTGATTAGAGTGATTGTCATATGTGGTCGTAAAAACTATCCTGTCCATCGTGGGCTTCTCTTCTGCAGCACTGTTGGAAAGTTCAAATTTCCTCCTTGCCTTGGTCAAACATCTCTGTACACTGCTCCTCTCGTAACCCTGTTCCAGAAATTTGGAGGTCATCTCCGTTAGTTGTAGTTCAATAAGGTCCCTATTGGAGTTATTACGCATGACCCTCAGGAATTGAGAAATTGGTAGATTACCCTTAAGGGCTGGTGGGTGTTGGCTACTTGGGAGCAGTAAAGTGTTCCGATTGGTTGGCTTCCTGTAAAGGCTTGTGTTGATTTGACCTCCCTCAAGGGTGATCGTGATATCCAGAAAGTTAATGGTCTGTGAGTCGATCAAATGGGTACATTTTACCGGGTTATCAAGGCTGTTAAGCGAAGTGACCATCTGGTTAAAGGAGTCCAATGACCCTTTCCAAGGCAGAAAAATGTCGTCTATAAATCTCTTGTAGAACACTATATGTGTGCCATACTTAGGTAGAATATGTAGTTGCTCATATTCTGCCATAAAGATATTGGCGTACGCCGGTGCCAAATTCGATCCCATCGCTGTCCCCTCTCGTTGTAGGTAATATTTTCCTTGGTAAAGAAAATGGTTTTGTCTGAGGACTAGGTTTGCTAATTCAAGAAAAAAATTAGCCGGTGGCCCCGTCATGGGTTGTTCTTGCCAGGCTCTTGCCAATGCTCATAGACCTAGCTCATGAGGGATAATGGTGTAGAGTGAGCAGACGTCCATCGTTGCCAAAAGGACATCATCAAGAGTCTTGGGGAGGGCCGAGAGCTTCTGTAGGAAATCCGATGAATCTCGGACATAGCTATCCCTCTGTTGTACTATTGGTTTCAGAAAAGCATCTACGTAGATGGCTAGTGGCTGTAGTAGTGAGTTTCTAGCAGAAATGATAGGCCTACCTGGTGGGTGTAGGAGAGTTTTATGAATTTTGGGGAGAGTGTACAAGATGGGGCAGACTGGATGTTCTACCGTCAAGAATTCATGTGTGTTTTTATCGATGTATTGTGCCCTATATCCAGTTTCAAGTAAGCGATCAACCATGAGTTTAATCTCTGGGATTGGGTTGTATTGCAGACTGGTGTAAGTGGCCTCATCGGTTAACTGTCGCATTATTTCAGCGTGGTAGTCACCCCAGTTCTGTACAACAACTGCACCCCCCTTATCCGCAGGTCTAACCACAAGGCTAGTGTCCTGTTTCAATGAGTTAAGTGCCCTACGTGCAGCACCAGAGAGGTTGTCAAAACGTTAAGTGGGTACTGGCATGTGTGCATCGTGTTCATTAAGACGAGTAAAGGTTTTTATGCTCGAGTTGGAGGAGGTTGGATCGAAAATTGAAGGTTTGCAAAATTGTGCAATCTCTTTGCTTGGGCTAGGCGCAAAATGCTCACGTAATCTAAGCTTACGTCCATATTTGTAGATATCAATCATAGTGTCAAATGGCCGATGGGGTGATGTTGGAACAAATGAAAGGCCCCTCGAGAGCAGTTTTGTTGTGGCTTCATCTAATTTTTTACTTGACAAATTAAAAATTAGGTTTTGCTCTTGTCTCTGCACCTGCGCCATGTGTCTCCCCTTCCTTGGGTGTGGTCTCCGTGTCCTGCTACAGGGGGTAGGTTGGGATTAATGGTTTGGTCTAAAAAAGCCAAGATATTGGATTACTGTCTGACAGATCAGTGTCAGAGGCTGGGGCCAAAGAGCCTGTGTCATTGATATAAGGTTGTCTACGGCCCTGGCGCCGGGTTCTATAAGGCCTCTGTGGTCTGCCAGATCTAGTGTCACCAAACAACCTCCTGTAAACCATATGGTTTTGATAGTCTGACGTGACTATGGAGAGTTTACTATGTTTGAAGGTGGTGATCTCCTTTCTATAAGCATCCAACTGTGTCTGTAATTTATCGATGAGATTATTGGTTTTGTCGCTCCTAATAATAGCCAGATGTGTACCACTGAAGGTGTCTATTTGTGTTTTAATGTTCTTCAATTCAATACCAACCTCCTCGATAACCAGAAGCACAAGATCTAGAGAGCATTTATTTAGGAACCCACACCAGCGACTGCAGAAGGTGCGATTATTTCTGCCTAGTGTGGGGATATTATTAACCCTAAATCCCCGGGGTATTTGTTTTTTCCTGTAATACTCAGAAAGAAATTGCCCATGTAGGGTCAAGTCAACCTCTCTCCTCTACAATCTGAGGAGTTGATGGTATAGGTCTGTAGGTGTCTCAGCAGGCAGTGTACTGAAATCTAATTGATCAAATAGGACTTTCTCAGCGTCATCGTCCTTTGAGGAAAATAACACCATGTTCAGCTTGCGCAAGCAGGTTGTCATCAAGGAATCCCAGTTGGCTTTGTGCCACCACAATGCCCGTGCCCAGACAAGAATATTATAATTCATACAGATACTTACCGCACCTGGTATTCCCCATGGTCTCCCTGCGGGTACTAGCCAGGCCCAGCACTGATTAGCTTCCAAGTTCGGACGGTGTCGGGCTTATCCAGTGCGGTATGACCGTAAGTAACCAATAAACTATAACTGACCATGCCCCAGTCTGATAAACAACCGTATATGATGAAACACAGTGTGTAAATCCCTGAAAAGTGATGAATCTCCAGTCCGGTTACTGCTATACAAATATATAATACAAGGTGGGTGCAGAAAAAGAAACAATGCAGTGTAACTGAAGTGTTCCTAATTATATAAACAAAGATCCCTGCACTCTCACAAACCACAGCCAACTACTAGGGTGCCCATCAAAGTCACAGCCCCTAGGGGGTGTAGCCCAAAGTACAATACAGTATTTTCCACTAGTGCGGAAAGAATAATATTACCTACAAGGAAAATATTACCTACAACGAGAGGGGACAGCGATGGGATCGAATTTGGCGCCGGCGTACGCCAATATCTTTATGGCAGAATATGAGCAACTACATATTCTACCTAAGTATGGCACACAGATAGTGTTCTACAAGAGATTTATAGACAACATTTTTCTGCTTTGGAAAGGGTCATTGGACTCCTTTAACCAGATGGTCACTTCGCTTAACAGCCTTGATAACCCAGTAAAATTTACCCATTTGATCGACTCACAGACCATTAACTTTCTGGATATCACGATCACCCTTGAGGGAGGTCAAATCAACACAAGCCTTTACAGGAAGCCAACCGATCGGAACACTTTACTACTCCCAAGTAGCCAACACCCACCAGCCCTTAAGGGTAATCTACCAATTTCTCAATTCCTGAGGGTCATGCGTAATAACTCCAATAGGGACCTTATGGAACTACAACTAACGGAGATGACCTCCAGATTTCTGGAACGGGCTTACGAGAGGAGCAGTGTACAGAGATGTTTGACCAAGGCAAGGAGGAAATTTGAACTTTCCAACAGTGCTGCACAAGAGAAGCCCACGATGGACAGGATGGTCTTTATGACCACATATGACAATCACTCTAATCAGGTGAGGGGTGCCTTTCGTAAGAACTGGCCCATCCTTGCCACTGATGATCATCTGAAACTGAAAAAAGCCCTCCACCTATGATGGCCTATCGTAAGGTGGCCAACCTTAAACAACTTCTTCTAAGACCAGTGGCAGGCAACGAAGGACCAGCAACCACAACGTGGTTGCACGAGAGACGTCCGGGATGCTTCAGATGCACAGGCTGTACCACCTGTAGGGGCATGTTAACGGGTTCCACGTTTCCACATCCCCTCTCAGGCAGACCAATTGCCATTAAATATAAACTACACTGCTCCATGGATTATTTAATATACATTCTAACATGCCCATGTGGACTATATTATGTTGGAATGACCACCAGACGGTTCCGATATAGAATGGCTAACCATAGAACTTCGATACACCAAGCAATCACCTCTGTAACTGCGGTATTACCGGTAGCCCGACACTTCATGACATTAAGACATCAAGTTTCTGACCTAAGATCCAAACTGATAGACTGGATTCCGCCACTCCCACGTGGTGGTGACCGTGCCCTACTGCTGAGGAAAAGAGAAAGTCTTTGGATATACAAACTTGATACCATTGCCCCGAGGGGCATGAATGAACATAAGCCACTGTCCATTTTTTTTAAATAAGTCATGTCTTCATCTGCATGTCTACTGTTATTATATACATCTAGTTATTATATGTTCTGATGATTTAACCCTTTCTCCTCTACCCCGTTCACATTTCCTCTGTATGTCGATCCCTGTTCTGTGACCTCATCGGCCTCTGTGATACCATGACTTATCACTCTATATCACTATAGGTGTTGTTAATATGCTATACAATATCGCTGTCTGATCCATTTATCATTACTGTACACTGCCTATTATAAATATACTTGTCTAATTGTAAATAATTGGCCACCAAAACACGCCCCCTCAGGATATGTGCACCGCTGCTTGGGTGCATGTACCTATACACTTCCCGTACTGACAGCGATATCGGTTGCCATGGATGCGGCGCATGCGCACCGCATCACTAGTTATCGCTAGGCGACCGGGGACGCGGCATAAGTGTCGTCCCCGGGTTGCTATGGATGCGACGTACTTCCGGTTGAGACCGGAAGTAGTTCCCCGCGGGCCGGGACACCCGCGACTCCTAAAACAATGTGTGAGACGACTCTACTTATGTAACACATAGCCACCTACACGTTTGTCTATCATCTCTGCTTACTCCACATTTGTTTAATAGATTTGTTTAAAAGATTTGTTTAATAGATCTGTTTACTGCACACTCCCGGGAATACCGGAAGTGACGCAATGCGGTCCAGAAGTGCATTCCACCACATTTCCCTGGCTGTTGGGGGCGTGCCTAAGGGCCAATTAGTGATGGTATTTAACAGGGGCTGGTGAGGCAATACCTCTGGTTCCAGTTGACTGCACTATTGATTTGTGTTGCTATGCTGCTTGTTTGACTAAGCTGTGAACTCCTTGACAAAGGTCCTGGTGTGGACCGAAACGTTGGAGGAGGAAACCATTACTTGGAACTGTGAGATTGACCTTTTCATTAAATTTCCATTTCACTTGGTTGATTTAAATCTAGAGAGTGCTATTCTTTCCGCACTAGTGGAAAATACTGTATATTATATATATATATATATATATATATATATATATGAAAAAAGGGGATAAGGTGATTTTAAGCGACCAGTGGTGTCTAATATTAATAGGAGACTCAGATTAAAAAAAAAATAAAAATGTTTTTTTATTTAAATCTAGTATGCACCAATAGAAACAAATAAAAATAAAGTAGTAGCTCTATTACAAAGAGCCAGAAAAGTTACTAAAACTATATATAAGACTTAAATTAATATAAGATTCATAATACAAACTAAAATGCGACAAGAGAAAAAAACGTCATAAAAGAAGAAAATTGGACATAAGATCAGCATAAAAAGTATAAAAATAGGTTCTTAGCTTTTTGAGAGGGTATGTATCATAGCACCCAACGCGTTTCGTCCTATCTGGACTTCATTGACCCCTTGAAGAACCTATTTTTATACTTTTTATGCTGATCTTATGTCCAATTTTCTACTTTTATGACGTTTTTTTCTCTTGTCGCATTTTAGTTTGTATTATGAATCTTATATTAATTTAAGTCTTATATATAGTTTTAGTAACTTTTCTGGCTCTTTGTAATAGAGCTACTACTTTATTTTTATTTGTTTCTATTGGTGCATACTAGATTTAAATAAAAAAACATTTTTTTTTTTTTTTTTAATCTGAGTCTCCTATTAATATTAGACACCACTGGTCGCTTAAAATCACCTTATCCCCTTTTTTCGTTTACACTGTACATGAAGCACCTTACCAATGCTTCTCTCTTTAAGGTGTAGCTGACGCCCGACTAATACTAAGGGAGTGTCTAGAAAAAGGAGCCTTTTTTGTTTATTTAAATATCCTGGACTGCATTTTAGTACAAATTGGTATCGCGGCTAAGCGCCGATAAGCATTCCCCCATCTATATATATATATATATATATATATATAACTCACAGTCGGCGACACTCACGGCTTCACAGAAAGAACGACAAAGTTGTGTCTGGTAAGTCAATGTTTTGTTCATTTTGTGAAGCTGTGATTGCCGCCGACTGTGAGTTTGTGTATAGGGATTTTGCTAGTTACCTATGGAGGGCACCGGCCATCATTATTTTTTATTATGCTGACTATGAAAAGGAGTGCTGCTGACTATGTATGTATGTATGTATATATATATATATATATATATATATAAACAGAGATCGGTAAGGCACTCCTAAAGCTGATATATCAAACGCCGGTGCCCCCGTAAAGCATAGCAATGTAGGCAGGGAAGGACGTGGCACTCACAGCACAATCAAATGCTCAAACACTTAAAGTAGTTTGCAACGTTTCAGTGGACACCCCACTGTCGTCAGGCTTTATTCACATATAAAACAATTAAACATACCTTTATAGACCACCCACGTGCAATCTCTCGGCAGGTCCGGACCCGAACTTCAGGTCGGGAGCTGCGGAAATGATGTAAAAGCGCTGTCAGCGCATAAGTGAAAGAGTCCCATCACCATGGTTACCAGACCGCAATCAATTGTATCACAATGTAATTCTAAATGCATATAAGATCACTGTCTATTGCTATTACGTGAACCTTTTTCAAACAACCTATAGATAATAACGACAGTATTCCAGTGTCAGTTGCTTAAAGCCGCAGCTTATCACACTCATTAATTCTTGTTACAAAAAACAAGCATATGAAAACTGTTTGTTTAAGCCCCTTGGATGAATCACATCAAGTCTTGCTATCCACCTAGCCTCTGCTTGTAATAACTTTGCACCCCTGTTGCCTCCTCTGATACTCGCCGGGACATAATCGATCATCCTATAGCGAATACTGCTAACAGGATGTTTCAGAGCTGCAAAATGCCTAGCTACAGGCTGATCACTGCTACCTGTCTCTAATGCATTTCTAATAGCCGATCGATGGCACGTCATTCTTTCTTTACGTTTTCGTTCAGATTTACCTATATAACTCAGCCCGCATGGACATAAGATTTGATAGATTGTATGAGTGGAATTGCAAGTCAGTCGGTGTTTGATCATAATTTTCTGGCCTGTATGTGGATGATTAAATGAGTCACCTGTCGGTAAATACTGGCAGGTGACACATGTACATTTAAAACATCCCTTTTTACTGTTCAGATGTGACAGAAAATGAGTACTGGAGTACTGGACTGTGCAGTTTCTGAGTTCATCCTAGAGACATCTGTTTTTACCAGATAGTCTCTAAGATTTCTGCCCCTAGAATAACAGGGCATAGCTCTGGAACCAGAAAGATGTAATTGTTTATCAGTCTCAATCAGAGGCCAATTTTTACAGGTGATTTTAGCAATAGTATCAGACTTGATATTAAATTTATTTACCCAAGGAAATGTATTATCCTGATCGTCAGCTCTCACCATTCTCTTCAAAAGAGAAGACCTCTCCATGGCCATAACCTTAGTTTTGGCTGTAGTTAATACATTTCGTGAATATCCTCTCAATAACAGTTTATTAATCAAACCATCAATTTGTCGAGAAGCTGACTCTATATTGCTATTAACTCTCCTGATCCGGATCATTTGCGAGTATGGAAGCCCTCTCTTAAGGGATCCTGGGTGACAGCTGTGCGCATGCAATAACTGACCACAATCTGTGGGCTTCACATAAACTGAGGTACTTAATCTATTGTCATCAATCATCACCTGAACATCAAGGAAATTGATAACCTTCTGGTTCATGGCATACGTGAACTTAATTGTACTGGTCCCTGAATTATACTGTTCAAATAGTTCTACCAGCTCTCTTTGATCGCCTTTCCATAAAACAAATAGGTCATCAATAAAGCGATTAAATAGAACTATTTCAGATCGAAAGATGTCATTACAGTAAAAAAGGTCATCCTCAACTATAAACATGACAATATTTGCGTACGTGGGAGAAACCGCCGATCCCATCGCACATCCTTGAACTTGAAGAAAGAATTGTTTGCCATACAAGAAAAAATTATTGGTTAAAACCAATTCTAATAAAAGTAAAATCACTTCAATTTTTTCTGCATCAAAAACATGTTTTTTTAGTAAGGAACCGTTTTACTGCTGATAACCCCATATCATGTGCGATAGATGTATATAAGCTGACCACATCAATGGTGGCCAGCCAACAATTATCTGGAATTGTCTCAACAGATTGACATTTTTTAGAAATGAAGTAGTGTCAGCCAGAAAACTCGGTTCTTCATACAATAATGGTTGTAGCAAATGATCCAAAAATACCGAAAGGGGTTGTAAAAGTGAACCCCTCGCCGACACAATGGGTCGACCGGGGGGTGGATTTATCACCTTATGGATTTTTGGTAACAGATAAAACAAAGGAACAACCGGAAACTGTGGCATAAGAATATTCATTAATTCTTCTGTCAACACTTTTCATTCAGTGCCAACACTGCCTGTAATAGTATTTACTGACAGGTGACTCATTTAATCATCCACATACAGGCCAGAAAATTATGATCAAACACCGACTGACTTGCAATTCCACTCATACAATCTATCAAATCTTATGTCCATGCGGGCTGAGTTATATAGGTAAATCTGAACGAAAATGTAAAGAAAGAATGACGTGCCATCGATCGGCTATTAGAAATGCATTAGAGACAGGTAGCAGTGATCAGCCTGTAGCTAGGCATTTTGCAGCTCTGAAACATCCTGTTAGCAGTATTCACTATAGGATGATCGATTATGTCCCGGCGAGTATCAGAGGAGGCAACAGGGGTGCAAAGTTATTACAAGCAGATGCTAGGTGGATAGCAAGACTTGATGTGATTCATCCAAGGGGCTTAAACGAACAGTTTTCATATGCTTGTTTTTTGTAACAAGAATTAATGAGTGTGATAAGCTGCGGCTTTAAGCAACTGACACTGGAATACTGTCGTTATTATCTATAGGTTGTTTGAAAAAGGCTCACATAATAGCAATAGATAGTGATCTTATATGCATTTAGAATTACATTGTGATACAATTGATTGTGGTCTGGTAACCATGGTGATGGGACTCTTTCACTTATGCGCTGACAGCGCTTTTACATCATTTCCGCAGCTCCCGACCTGAAGTTCGGGTCCGGACCTGCCGAGAGATTGCACGTGGGTGGTCTATAAAGGTATGTTTAATTGTTTTATATGTGAATAAAGCCTGACGACAGTGGGGTGTCCACTGAAACGTTGCAAACTACTTTAAGTGTTTGAGCATTTGATTGTGCTGTGAGTGCCACGTCCTTCCCTGCCTATATATATATATATATATATATATATATATATATATATAAATATATAGTATAGTATAGTAAAACGGCACTTTAAATAAAAACTCTTATGCAGGTCTTTCGGTAAAACACAGTGTCTTTACTGGCATCAGGCACTGGACATTACATGCACAGGCTTGGGCCTGTTCACACAGGTACAGAACTTAAAATAAACAAATGAAAGTAAATGTCTTAGGTCTCCCCATGCTCAACAGTCATTCTGATGCAGCGACCTGCAGCCACCATCCGCCAATTCCTGGCATTATAAAACTGCAGCCTACTTGCTCCCCTCTAACAGACATCAGTGCACCGTGCAGTGGGTGTATGGGAGTTTTAAACCCCTCTCCTGCTTTTGACTTCCTGCTGGCTCTGGGTGAGCTGGAAGACCTGTAATTCTATTTTTCCATCTTGAGCTGTGCAGCACATAAACCCCAGAGTTCCACACTTCTACTCTAGGTGCTGTTTTAAAAATATATATATATGCAAATGGTTGTTTGAATATACACAGGCAGGATGTAATTTCGCCCGAGTCCGACGGTCGTGTGGGATGCCTCCCGAACTCGGATGTTTTTTTAAAGGGGCAATCACAAGGCAAAACCATGCCTTGTAAGTGACTGTCCCTTTAAAAAAAACAGCCGAGTTCGGGCGGCATCCCTTACGACCGCCAGACTCGGGCAAAATTACATCCTGCTGATTGTTTGACCTTGGCTGCTATCAATTTGGTTCTGGCACTATAATATGTTCTATTCCTATTTCCTCCATTTGTCAGACAAATATCATATGTGGTTCACTACTGCTATTAAATATATGGGCGGGATTCAAGTCTTTCCGCTCCCTTCCACACCCATTTTGTTTCTGCTGACGGGCGTGGTATCAGCATTTCAATTAGCTACCCCCGGGGTAGCGAGGCGTCCAACCCTTTACACGGAATACCAGGGATCACTTTAGAAAAGAGATTGGGCATGATATATTATTTGAATACCGCCCATCAAATCAATTAATTTGGCTTAATTAAGGTGTATGTGAATGTGTACCTGTTATGTTTTGATGTTACCTTTCCTTTTCTAGCAATGAAGCAAAAGTATGTCGAGACCCTCTAAATTACTGTTCTACATTTGGCTCTGCTTTTATTCTAGTCCTATATAGACCATTAGTAAAGCTGTCACATTTCACAGCTGCCAGTACACATTATGTCACACAGTACCCCCAATTCACATTATGATATATAGTGCTCCCCATTCATATTGTGCCTCATTACAGTGCCCGGGTTCATATTATATAACATTAAAATGCCCTCCTGTACATTTTATACCACACTACAATGAGCAGGTCCAGGGGCATACCTATATATATTGCAGACCCCAAGGAAAAAGTTGGAAAGGACCCTTATGTACCACCCAATGGTGAAAAATGTATTTAACACATGTAACTGTGACAGGGAGGTGGGCCCCTCTCAGCTCTGGGCCCCATAGCAGCTGCACTGCCTGCACCTATGGTAGCAACTCCCTTGATTGGTGCTTTAAATCCCACAGTAAAAATGGCAGTTTTGAAAACCCAACACTTTTTAAATATATCTCTGAGATTCTGGCAAGTGAGCAGCTGAACACTTTTAATTATTGGGGCACATTGCTTTATGGAGCTTTGAATATCGGGTTCAGGAGACTACTGGACAAAATTTGGGAGGAATTAAGCAAAAAGGAGAGAAGAGTTCTATTTTGACGCTGCATAAATAACCTCTAAGTTAAGTCAAACATTTTCATCTCTGTCAGAACTATTGATAAGAAAAGTTTTTTTTTAATTAGTAAAAAATTTCTAACAGCTAAATGGTATTGTCCAGATGGTGAGCATTAAAATTGTGGTTCTCGATGTTATTTATAACCCCAAAATAATAATAAATACATTAAAAAAAAGCAGTTAAAATCTGTAGTATATTTCATTCAACGGCCTCTCATAGGGTACAGGATATATTGTTAATAAGACACAGATGAAATTGAGATATTTATCCACCCATCGGGATCATTATTTTAACAAAGCAGTATTAATCATACAGGTATTATTAACATTTTCCAGGGAAGATTTGATTCCAAAGCTGTATCCCAAATTACAGGAAATGATCAAAAATGAAGTCAGACACAGCCTAATGGTATCTTAAGTTTCTTTTATCTTGTGACTGTTATTTACATGATTACAGTATCTTTCCCGGTGTCAATTTTGCTCTCTTCCACTCACACGATAATATACATGAAACTGATCATGAACTAATGCCTTCCTTTGTATAGATACAAACTGGCCACAGCATTTATTCATTTCATAAATAAGGTAATTATTATCACGCTTGTAATCATGAATATATAAATAGCCTTAATGCCAACTTACAACTCCGGTGTTTAACTTAATATTAAGTACAGAAGAGCGGGGTCGGTTCTCCTAGACCCAAGCCCACCAGAACTTCCGTGATCCAACAGCTTGGCTTTTCCCACCTTGCTCAGATTCCAACACAAGACAAAATATCATCCTCCTGGCATCAGAGCTTGCATGTTTTGTATTCAATATAAGTCCCTCCTGCAGTGATTCAGGTGCTATTTCACACAGGATTCCGGTCAGAGAGTAAATTCATTAGACTGCCAGGGCATTAAACAGCATTATAGCAAAACTGGTGCACTGCAGACAGCCGAGAGTTCCTACTACTATAGCTGATGCTCAAGGGCATACGGAGTTACTGTAAGTCAGGTCATCTGAAATAAAATAAAATAAAACATAGCCTAATCAAAGGAAAGTTTACTGCAGAAAAACTTAAAATTGCTAATATGCCATTCACCACATGCAATGTCAAGGAAACGATCAGACCTTGGCCTTATTTATGAGTGATGGTTCTGCAGCTGTCAGTGAGGCATCTTCCTCTGCCTCTCATGATGATGCAAGCCCTTTTCACTTTGGGGTATACTTATTAAAGTGCAGGTTTAAAGTAGAGGAAATGTTGCCCATAGCAACCAATCACATTCTACTTATTATTTATATAGCACATAGCAGAAGGTAATATCTAAAATCTGATTGGTTGCTATAGGCAACATCTCCACTTCTATAAATCTGCAATTTAGTAAATATACCCCTCAAAGTGTAGAAGAGGTGTAAAAAAAATGAAAACTGTAAAAATCGGTGCTGAAAAAAATATTAAGGCTGTAAAACAAACTATTTGTTCAGAAATGTCACAAATCCCTGTAAACAGTCTAAGTGTGTCCACAAGTGCTATGTGTGCACCTGACCTTTCTGATATTGTACTCATAGAGAAGACTCTTTCCACCACTTATGCACACTCTGCAAATATGAGGAAAAGCAGCACAAGTATAACCGGTGACATAGAAATTGAGGATGCCATTGTGGAAGTGACACAGGATGAGGGGGATATTTCTGTAGCTGACAGCAGCTCTAATAAGGGTGTTGTTGATGAGAATGATGCTGTTGTTTGTGTAAGTCAGGCACCAGTGGAAGCTGTTTTTGCCTGTGATAAGTAGAAGGTCATTGTCATGCCTGGGCATTAAACCAAAAATATCCACCTTGAATGTGTGGAATTTTTTTTACCCAAATGCTGACAACAATTGTCAAGTCATCTGTATTGTTTGTAAAGCCACAGTAAGCAGAGATAGGGACCTTAACCATCTAGCAACCTCCTCCCTGCTACATCATTTACAGCAAGTTCATGGAAAGTTTTTGGCAAAATCAGAAACTTATGCTCAGGGACCTCCCCTCTCCCAGCTAGATCCCAGCACCTACAATCTCCACTGCTAACACCATCATCATCAATAGCCTCGCTAATGATCAGATGTAGTCCTGCATCCAATTTGATAATGATAACCGACTCCTCCCTTATCCAGGATTCCTCTGAAGAATCCTTGAGGACTAGGCCTTCTGCTGCTGTGGATGGATCTTCATCCCAGAAAGGAACCAAGAAGACTACTAGCCATTTGAAACAACTATTGACTGTCAAACAATCCTTTGCAAGAGGAAGCAAGTACGACAGCTGTCACACAGTTGCTCATTGATTTCATTACAGCTATGCTAGTATTAGATCTGTGTTCAATATCTGCCATTAATGCAGCTGATTTTAGACAGTTAATTGAGGACCTGTGTCCCCGCTATCAAATTCCATGTCAGTTCCATTATACTAGAAAAGCAATTCCTTGCCTGCAACGGGACGTTAAAAAACCTAACTATTGGCCTTAAAAATGCCATTGCACCCACTGTCAAGTTAACCACAGATATGTGGACAAGCGGAGCTGGGCAAAATAAATATTACATGAGCGTGACAGCCCACTGGGTGGTAAATCACCTTCAGCAGCAGGAACAGCAGCAGCAGCATGTAACAAAGAACCCTAAAGGAAAATTGCTAATACTATTAACCTCAGCGCTAGTAAATAACATCATTAGATTACCACCAGACAATTTATGTTTTATCTAATTGCTGCTCGCAGACAACTCCTCTGTGGAGTCAATAGAATATAGGAGATAATTAATTTAGTCTAAAACAACTAAGGGAGCGCAATACCACATTTATTAAATAATTAAAAACAGCAAAGCTATCACATAATTTATATATAATAATTATTAAAAGCACAGTTATATACACAGTTCTTACTATGACCAGCTAGGAAGCCCCTACTTGCTTGTGCAGTTTAGCAAAATAATGTTGATAGGAAAGTGTCCATGAAATATTTGTAAATGGATACAACGTTACCCACTTTGTATTGTTTTATATAGTCCCACTTGTCACCAGAATATCCAAGGGAGAACGCTCAATAAGGATGTAGTTGGAGCATCATGCTCAACCTCAAATGCACACTGTCAGTTAACAGGCAATACCCACACTGATTGCAGAGCAGTGCTACAGCATTATGCTCACCAGCTGTCTCATCCAATCCTGTCCGTGGGCTGCTGTTGAAGCCGTTTGCACGGAGATCTCCGTAGTCAGTAAAATGTCCTAGCAGCGGACTTGTTTCCCAGATCTCTTGGGTGAAAGACAGATGTGTGCATGATTAACGGAACTGGGGTAAGCTGCCATGGGAGTCCAGGAACAAACTGCCGTGGGGGTCCTAGGTGGGTCAAATGGTAGCTCAATGGTGCCTACACATTTCTCCGCTATCCATCACACAGTGGTTTCATCAGAGGGTATTTCCGGAGCTACCTGGGCTGGTTTTTAAACCCAGTATGACCAGTCAGTATCTAATTTAGAGTCTGCACATCTGTGTCATTAACTCTATGTATTCTGTGCTACACAGTCCGATGGTATCTAACAACAATTTCATCTTATATAAAAAAATTTATGATAAGTTACAATAAAATATCTGGTGGCATAATTAAGTAACAAAAACAAACCAACAGTACTTATTTTTATCCATTTACCACATTTTGGGCCTAAGTCAAAGTTGATTGAAAAACAACATTTTCCTCTAATGGCCAAAACCATCTGCACTGCAGGTGGAGGAGATGTAACATATGCCATTTACCCATAGATTTGGGTGGGTTATATTTCTGTGCAGGGTAAATACTGGCTGCTTTATTTTTACACTGAAATTTAGATTTCAGTTTGAACACACCCCACCCAAAGCTAACTCTCTCTGTACATGTTACATCTGCCCCACCTGCAGTGCACATGGTTTTGCCCATTAGAGGAAAATTTTGTTTTGCAATCAACCTTAAATTAGTCCCTATATCCTTTACTCCAATATCTTCTTTTGTTTTAACTTTTGAGTTCCATGAACAGGTACAAATATTCTAAAAATACCATTAACAAGTATGTTAGGGAATGGCCTAGCCATCAAAACTTTTATTTTAATTTCTCTATTATTATTATTATTATTATTATTATTATTATTATTATTTTTTTTTTTCAAACACATTTTTTATTAAGTATTATTGAAAAATGAGTACTGATTACAGCGTACTACATGAAATGAAATAAAATTTCAGAGTCAAAGTTTTAAATTGAGAGAGTTACACGGAAATATAGATACAAATGTGTCCAGCAATATCAATCAAACAGGAACCAAAGGTCATGTATTAGACATCCAAAATAAAGGTCAGAAGATCAAGTTCCTATCAGAAACACATATCTAACCCATATTATAAAGATAGTATTCATATAGGTATGACTCTGAAAATAAATGTACAATACCAAAGTATACAAAATAAAAGCAAACAAAATAATAAAATAATAAAATAAAATAAAAACTAAACACCTGGGAAGAGGGGAGGTAGAGGATGGGGGGCGGGGAAGGTTCACCAGATATTAGAAAAACCAAGCTCCAAGCTCCAAAGAAAGGTAAATTAATAAAGAGTCAACGCCGGCAACAACTCAGGGGAGAGGAGAAGGATTAAGAATCCGCAATGTTACAAAGTAATTGCCATTCAGAGTTTTCAAAAACTTGCATAATGCGCTTTTGTGT
Organism: Pseudophryne corroboree; assembly: GCF_028390025.1. Taxonomy (NCBI): domain Eukaryota; kingdom Metazoa; phylum Chordata; class Amphibia; order Anura; family Myobatrachidae; genus Pseudophryne; species Pseudophryne corroboree. The sequence goes on from NC_086449.1 coordinate 367,547,542, forward strand.
TTCCATATTAAGCGAATCAATAAATGGTGACCATTTATGATAAAATTTGTCTATTTATTTATTATATCAGACAAGGTAGATTTCCTATCAAAGTACAAAAGCTGAAGTAGCTTAATTTTAACTTCTTGCAAAGACGGAGATTATCTATATATCTAATGTACGAGGATAATTTTCTTCGCCACTGTCACTATTAGGGTTATTAAAGGAATGTAGTCAGACATATGGAATCTAGTAATCCAATTTTTAAAGTTCGCACATAAACATGCCAAAGGGTTTAAAGGAAGGGAAGTGTGAAGCAAAGTATTAATGTAGTACAAAACTTTGTTCCAGAATTTTTTATCTTCCTACATTCGAAAATGCAGTGGAAAAATTAAGCGTTAGAGACATGACACTTTGGGCATGAGGACCATGAGTCAGGGAGCATATGAGATCTCTGAGCAGGGGAAATGTAGGCTCTATGTATAGTTTTATGTGTACTTCTTGTAAATAAGAAGATTTTAAACATTTAAGAGTGTTAAAATAGTGTTTGGTCAGATCAGTAATAGAGACAATTTCTGGAATGTCTGCAGGCCAAGAGGTTTTTAAGGAATCCCACAGTTTAATATCAGGGTCTGGAGATAAAAGAGCATATAAGAATCTAATGCAATAAGGCACTCGTAAAAGAAGGTGTAACAATGTATTGAGAGGATCAGTAGAGTGTTCAAAACGAGTAGTGGGAGTTAAAGACAAAGCATAGTGTCTGAGTTGTAGATACATAAAAAAGTTTTGATTAGGTATAAGAAATAATGACTACAAGTCTTGGAAGGATCGCAAAGCTCCTACGGGATCAAAGACCTGTGAGGTAAGTGATAATCTTTTAGTATGCCAGGCATAGAAATTGGGATTGTGAAGGGAAGGGGGGAAAGCAGGGTTTCTCCATATTGAAACAAAAGAAGATTAATGTGGGTCTCTTTTAAGTTTTCTATTAATTGATTGCCACGCCCTGTATGTGTCAGAAAACATTACATTATGTAAAACCTGTCGTGGGAGATCTTGTCTTTTGGTGTGAATGAGAGCACCTGGAGAGTAGGGACATAAAAGGGCCGTGCCTAAATGAAGATCAGTGTACGTAGATTTAGCGAGTAACCAATCAGTAATGTATCGAAAATGGATAGCTACAGTATAAAGGTGTAGGGAGAGATAAACCACCTTTAGATCGGTGAGTCTGGAGCTTGTGGAGCGCAATTCTGGGGCGTTTTTTATGCCATATAAATTGAGAGGTAGAACGATACAAGCGCTTCAAATCTGATTTAGTTAGACTAATAGGCAACATTTGTAATTTATAAAATATCTTAGGAAAAATTATCGCCTTCACTACGGCTAATCGGCCTAGAAGAGACAGGGGGAGGTCCATCCAAGCCTCATATAGAGAGAATTTTTTTTATAAGAATAGGGGTATAATTCAGTTTATAAATCTTTGTGAGATCTGAAGAAATATGTAATCCCAAATATTTTATATGGTCTTTATATACCGAAGAGGGGAATAATTGTAAAGAAGATTGAGTAGAGACAGGAGAAGTTGAGACGGTAAGTATTTCTGATTTTGAAGTATTAATTTTAAAGCCTGCATGGACAGCAAGTTTTCAATCAGAGATAGCAAAGAAGGAAGAGAAGAGGAAGGATTTGATAAAAATAAGAGTAGGTCGTCCGCATATAAAGCTAATTTTAGTTTAACATCATTAATAGATATACCAGTGATTGTGGATATATTACGGATTGCGACTGCAAGAGGCTCGATAGCGAGCGCAAAGAGCAGGGGTGAAAGGGGGCAACCTTGGCGTGTACCTTTATGAATATTAAAGGGTTGAGACAGATGACCGTTACAATTAAGTTGTGATTTTGGTGAGGAGTTCAAGGTTTTTAGAGTATGTATGAAGGATTGAGGGTAACTGAAGTTATGCAGTGATTGAAAAAGATGGGACCAGGTAATAAGATCGAAAGCCTTCTCGGCATCTTAGGCTAATACAACTTTTTGTTCTGATGAAGGTGTTCGGGAATTATGCTGGATAACGGATAATACTTTACGGACATTAGTAAATGAATGGCGTCCCCATATGAAACCCGTTTGATCGGTATGAATTACAAAAGGGAGGGAATGTTTGAGGCGTTCTGCAAGAATCTTTGTGAATATTTTGAAATCTATATTTAAAAGGGATATAGGGCGATATGAACTAGGGGACGACGCGTCGCGGCCAGGCTTTAATAGGACTTTAATGATTGCCGAATTAAAATGTAATGGTAAAGAATGAGACTGTATAATAGAATTATATAAAGCAAGAGGATGTGTGTCAATTTTGTCTATAAGTAGTTTATAGAATTTGCTAGTAAGGCCATCGGGACCTGGTGCCTTATTCGGTTTAAGATGTCGAATTACATCTCTTATTTCTGTCAGAGTAATTGGTAGGGAAAGTGAGGAGGCATAATCAGAAGGGATTTGTGGTAAGCTTGGAAAGATCCAAGGGATTGCACTTTCTTGGGTAGGTAAAGAAGATGGAGGTGAAGAAGGAAGTGATGAAAGAATAGAGCTTGAAATTGCACCTTGACAAAGAACCTCAGAATTGGAGTATAAGGAGTCATAGTACAATCTCATGATTTCAGATATTTGAAAGGGGTCCGTAGTAAGGGAACCATCTGGAAGTCGTAAAGGATTAACTATCATGGGTTTCGAAGAGCCTTTTAATAAGTTTGTCAATAGTTTTTCGGTTTTATTTCCAAATCTATGGAAACAGAAGTCTACACTGAATTTATATTTGTCTCCCATGGCTGATAGAAATTCGTCAAACTGCAATTTCAAAGTAAGATAGGCTTGTTTATTAGACGGTGAAGGGTTAGTTTTAAAAATTTGGAACGCATCTGATAGAGATTGTTGTATTGTCAAATAAGACTGGGCATATTTCTTCTTAAGAGCTGAAGTGTAAGATATTATGTTACCTCTAAGAACGGACTTCGCCGCTTGCCAGAATAAAGGGGGGTTTTCTTCCGAATGCATTTTGTTACAGAAGTAGTAGGAGTCCCAGGCCCCATGTAACATATCGCGGAATTTAGTAGAATTGATCAGGTGAGATGGAAATCTCCATTGAGGGGTTGGGGGGCTTTCAGAGCGTAATTTTAATGAGAACCATACCAGGGCATTATCTGAAATGACTATAGGTTCAATATGAGAAGTGGTAACCTGAGGAAACAGTTGGTGTGATGTGGAAACGTAATCAATACGTGAAAATGTATTGTGGGCAGATGAATGGCAAGAAAAATCTTTCTCAATAGGATGTAAGGCCTGCCAAATATCAATCAATTGTAGGGATCGAAAAAAATGTGGAATTCCACATTTCGGAAGGCTGTGTGAAGTATTGGAAAGGTAAGAGCGATCTAAAACTGAATATTATTATTATTATTATTATTATTATTATTATTATTATTACAATGCAACATAATACTGTTATGATTTCCAGCACTCTGGTCTGAGGAGATCTTTTGTGAGGACCGGAGCACTGGAACGAAATGCTGGGGAAGGGAGCGGGAATGGAAAATAGCCCCTGGCGCCCTAACTCCATTGTCTCACCCGTGCTGTCGGAAATCCCCTGCGAGACTATGGTTGCTTTAGCCCATGGCAGCCGCGTTTGAAGGGCGGATTATGTCTGCCCAACTCCGATGCCCCCCCAGGTCTTAATGAGAGACAAAGGGAAATCCGAGGCAGGGTGATAACAAGGGGCCCTCTGACTAAACAACCAGGCCAGGGGCTACAAGCTAACTTAAAACTAGAATATGTGCGGAAACACCGGCAGGGAAAAGGACAACCAAAATATCCACTTGTCCACTTCTCCTACCCAGCACCGCCGAGTTCCAGAGAGGACTTGTGGAAGCGGAACCCTCCACAAATGCTCCAAAAACAGAAAATATAAAGATAAAGCGGCTGAGCTGCAACACACGGCAGAGCCGCAACTCACGGAACACCACTCGATATACAAAGGTCAGTAAGGACAACTGGGGACCAAACGACTTCCTGGGATGAGATGACAACTCCCGAATACAGGACTTCTGAGGACAGGGATGACCGCATACAGCAGGACTGGAACAGACTCTCAGCAAACCAAAGCAGCATGCAGGAAGCTATTACCGGCGTCTGTGAGAAGTACTGGGAAGGTATTTAACAGGGAGTCCTCCAATCAGCTGCTTAGAGCCTGCTTGGGAATAAATGCCGTGCAGCTGCCTTGCTGCACGGCCAGAGGACAAGTGTGTGTGCTTGTTAATTAGGCCCTGCAACGGGGAACGCGGTCCGCCCGTGGCGTCCCCATTGCTAGGGTCCGTGCGGCTCAGCACGCCCGGCGTCTAGCGTTGCTAGGGAGCCGGCGGTTGAACGCGCACGGCATCCCTAGTTGCTAGGCGCCGGGCCGCGCGGACATGCGGACCCCGGCGCCTAACAGTACCCCCCCTTGAGGAGGGGTCAAGGAACCCCTAAAGCCAGGCTTCTGAGGAAATTCCCGAAAAAATGTCCTCTTGAGCCTAGGGGCATGAAGATCCTTATCTAGGACCCAAGACCTTTCCTCCGGACCATAGCCTTTCCAGTGAACTAAAAAATAAAGCCGACCCCGGGACAATTTGGAATCAAGAACTTTCTCTACCAAGAACTCCTGTTGTCCCTGTACATCCACTGGAGATCTACCCTGAGAGATCCTCCGAGGAAATCTACTGGAAGAAACGTATTGTTTCAACAGGGAACAATGAAACGTATTTCCAATCTTGAGAGATCTTGGTAAACGTAGCCGAAAGGCAACTGGGTTGACTCTTTTAATAATAAGAAATGGTCCAATAAATTTGGGTCCCAGTCTAGCCGAGGATTGTCGAAGCCTGATGTTGCGAGTTGCCAACCACACCTTGTCTCCCACCTTAAAAGTGCAAGGACGTCGGAGCCTGTCAGAAAATTTCTTTTCTCGAAAGGCCGCTTTTCTGAGAGCAAGGTGCACTTTTTTCCAAATTGCTCTGAGATGGGAGGTCAATGCCAGCGAGGAGACTGGAGAATGATGAAAAAAAGAATTAGCTCTGGGGTGAAAACCAAAAACTGAAAAGAATGGAGACTCTTTAGTGGAGGAATGACAGGAATTATTGTAAGCAAATTCAGCCAAAGAAAGAAACTCGGACCAATCATTCTGGAGTTTGGCTGAATACAAGCGCAGATATTGTTTTAATGACTGGTTAACTCTTTCGGTTTGCCCGTTGGATTGTGGGTGATAACCGGATGTTAATGACAGTTTCATCTTTAATGAAGCACAAAAACATCTCCAGAATTGTGCGATGAATTGTGGACCCCGATCAGAAACAATATCAGTGGGTAACCCATGAAGCCTAAACACATGGCGGAGGAACAAAACTGCCAACCCTTGAGCAGAAGGCAATCGGGGAAGAGCAATAAAATGAGCCATTTTACTAAAACGGTCCACTACCACCCATATGACTCGGAATCCGGCTGAAAGGGGAAGGTCAACCACAAAATCCATGGAAATATGAGACCATGGCCTGAGAGGGACACTTAAGGGCATAAGTTGCCCGATAGGCAAGGAACGGGGAACCTTATGCTGTGCACAAACCTGACATGAAAAAACAAATTCCCTAACGTCTTTAGACATACTAGGCCACCATACTGAGCGAGAGACTAACTCCAAAGTCTTAGTGATTCCCGGATGCCCTGAAACCTTGTTGTCATGGAATTCAGTTAAAACAGTAGCTCTCAAAAATTCAGGAACGTAAAGACGACCAGCAGGAGTAAATCTAGGAGCTTGGTGTTGAAGCTGGTTTAACTGGGTAAATAAATCCTGTGTGAGGCCTGCCCGGATGACCGAAGATGGAAGTATTGGGGTAACAGGATTGTTATTGAGAACCGGAAGAAAACTACGTGACAGGGCATCAGCTTTAGTATTCTTGGAACCAGGCCTGAAAGTGATTATAAATTTGAAACGAGTAAAAAATAATGCCCAACGTGCCTGCCGGGCATTAAGCCGTTTAGCTGATTCAATGTATTGCAGGTTCTTATGGTCAGTCAATACCGAAATAGTATGCTTTGCTCCTTCCAGCCAATGCCTCCACTCCTCAAAAGCCCACTTTACCGCCAGTAACTCCCGATTACCAACTTCATAATTGGATTCAGCGGAGGAGAACTTCCTGGACATAAAGGCACAAGGATGTAAGTCCAAAGACACCGGATCCTTTTGAGAAAGGACAGCCCCCACTCCAACCTCTGAGGCATCAACCTCCACAACAAAGGGCAATTCCGGATTAGGATGTCTGAGGACTGGAGCTGAGACAAAGGCTTGTTTCAGAGCCCGGAAGGACAACTCAGCTTCATGCGACCAGTTGGTAGGATCCGCTCCTTTCTTTGTCAGAGCCACAATGGGAGCAACCAGGTCAGAAAAAGAATGAATGAACTTCCTATAATAATTCGCAAACCCTAAAAAGCGCTGAATTGCTTTTAAATTGGTGGGTTGCGCCCAATTAAGGATGGCCTGAAGCTTCTTAGGTTCCATGGAAAATCCCTGAGGGGAAATTATGTACCCTAAAAAAGATACTTTCGTGACGTGAAATTCACACTTCTCCAGCTTGGCATATAAATGATTCTCACGTAACTTTTGAAGAACCAGACGCACCTGGGTGATATGTTGTTCCATCGATTCAGAAAAAATCAAGATGTCGTCTAAATAAACGACCATGAATTTCCCTAGGAAGTCACGGAGCACATCGTTAATGAGGTCTTGAAAAACTGCTGGAGCATTAGACAGGCCGAACGGCATCACCAGGTATTCGTAGTGACCCGAATGAGTACTGAAAGCCGTCTTCCACTCATCTCCAGATTTAATTCGGATGAGGTTGTAAGCTCCTCTCAGGTCAATTTTAGAAAAAATCACAGCAGAACGTAACTGATCAAAGAGTACAGAAATCAACGGCAAAGGATAGGTGTTTTTGACTGAGATTTTATTCAAGGCTCTAAAATCTATGCATGGTCTAAGCGAGCCATCCTTTTTCTCCACAAAGCACTTAAAGGGGATTTTGATGGTCTAATAAAACCTTTCTGTAAGCTCTCCTGAACATAGTCATTCATAGCCGAAGTTTCTGGCCCGGACAATGCATATAATCTCCCCTTTGGCAATGCGGCACCAGGGATTAGCTCAATAGCACAATCATAAGGCCGATGGGGAGGCAGAATGTCCGCATTGCCTTTGGAGAATACATCGGCAAACTCCTGGTATTCCACAGGAATGAGTTCTGGAATGATAGCTGCTACTCTAACTGGAAACGAAATACATTCCTTAGCACAAAAAGTACCCCATTGTGAAATCTCCCCGGACCGCCAATCAATGGTGGGATTATGAAAGGCCAGCCAAGGGTGACCCAGAACAACTGGAACTGCTGGGCAATGTGTTAGATAGAACTCGATCTTTTCGGAATATAAAGCTCCTACTGTAAGTACTACGGGAGGTGTACGGTGAGTAATAACCCCGTTGGAAAGCGGACTCCCATCTAAGCCATGCATGGTGACACACCTACCCAATGGTAACTGAGGAATGCCTAAGGCCTTAGCCCAAGTTAAATCCATAAAGTTTCCTGCAGCTCCACTGTCAACAAAAGCCGACACCAAAGAACTGAGGCTGCCAAAGGAAACCTTAACTGGGACTAAAAGAGAGTTATTCGAGGAGATAAGCTGCAGACCTAGGTGAACCCCCTCACAATTCACCTGGTCAAAGCGTTTCCCGACTTGTTCGGACAGTTACGAGCAAAATGTCCCTTACCACCACAGTACAAACAAAGACCGGAATTTTGCCTTCTGGCCCTTTCCTCAGGAGACAGCCGGGAGAGACCCATCTGCATGGGCTCCTCTACGTCTTCTGGAATGGAATAAACACAAGGACTTGACCTTACAGGTGTTCCTCTTTCAGCCCTCCGCTCTCTGAGACGACGATCAATCTTAATAGAAAGCTCCATGAGTTTATCGAGAGTCTCAGGAGCGGGGTACTGGAGGAGACTGTCTTTAATAGACTCTGATAAGCCGAGGATAAACTGACTGCGCAGGGCTGGGTCATTCCAGCCACAGTCGTTCGACCAACGGCGAAACTCAGTACAATAAACCTCTGCAGGATTTCTTCCTTGTTTGAGAGCGCGCAGCTGACTTTCAGCGTACGCCTCTCTATCTGGGTCATCATACAAAAGCCCTAAAGACTTAAAGAAAGCGTCTACTGACAACAACGCAGGATCCTCTGCCCTTAAACCGAACGCCCAGGTCTGAGGATCCCCCTGGAGTAAAGAAATAATAATCCCAACCCGCTGAGATTCAGAACCAGAGGAAGTAGGTCTTAAACGGAAATAAAGTTTACAGGATTCTTTAAAACTAAAAAATTATTTTCTATCGCCTGAAAAACGGTCAGGCAAATGCATCTTTGGTTCAGGGACTACCTTTGGGGAGGCTCGCAAAAGATCTTCCTGCGACCTCACCCGAAGAGAAAGATCCTGAACCATCTGAGTAAGTTCTTGAATCTGATTGACTAAGAGCTGGCCAGGGTTTGGCCCTAAACCTGTCGGATTCATGAGGCCAAAAATTTTTAACAAAAACTGAATGAGAGGAAAAAATTAAAGCCCTGTTTAATTTTAATTTTTTGGTATGGCCGGTAATAATGTTATGATTCCAGCACTCTGGTCTGAGGAGATCTTTTGCGAGGACCGGAGCACTGGAACGAAATGCTGGGGAAGGGAGCGGGAATGGAAAATAGCCCCTGGCGCCCTAACTCCGTTGTCTCACTAGTGCTGTCGGAAATCCCCTGCGAGACTATGGTTGCTTGAGCCCATGGCAGCCGCGTTGAAGGGCGGATTATGTCTGCCCAACTCCGATGCCCCCCCAGGTCTTAATGAGAGACAAAGGGAAATCCGAGGCAGGGTGATAACAAGGGGCCCTCTGACTAAACAACCAGGCCAGGGGCTACAAGCTAACTTAAAACTAGAATATGTGCGGAAACACCGCCAGGAAAAAGGACAACCAAAATATCCACTTGTCCACTTCTCCTACCCAGCACCGCCGAGTTCGAGAGAGGACTTGTGGAAGCGGAACCCTCCGCAAATGCTCCAAAAACAGAAAATATAAAGATAAAGCGGCTGAGCCGCAACACACGGCAGAGCCGCAACTCACGGAACACCACTCGATATACAAAGGTGATCAGTCAGGACAACTGGGGACCAAACGACTTCCAGGGATGAGATGACAACTCCCGAATACAGGACTTCTGAGGACAGGGATGACCGGATACAGCAGGACTGGAACAGACTCTCAGCAAACCAAAGCAGCATGCAGGAAGCTATTACCGGCGTCTGTGAGAAGTACTGGGAAGGTATTTAACAGGGATTCCTCCAATCAGCTGCTTAGAGCCTGATTGGGAATAAATGCCGTGCAGCTGCCTTGCTGCACGGCCAGAGGACAAGTGTGTGTGCTTGTTAATTAGGCCCTGCAACGGGGAACGCGGTCCGCCCGTGGCGTCCCCGTTGCTAGGGTCCGTGCGGCTCAGCACGCCCGGTGTCTAGCATTGCTAGGGAGCCGGCGGCTGAACGCGCACGGCGTCCCTAGTTGCTAGGCGCCGGGCCGCGCGGACATGCGGACCCCGGCGCCTAACAAATACTCCCCATATCATTCTGCTTTCTTTTCAAGTGGTTCCAATATTCAATATATGTAAAAGATTTCGTACCACTATCCTTCTCCATCAATAAAATTGTTATCACTGATCTAGATTCAGTTGTGTTCTACCATAAAAATGACAGGGGACATAATATATACTACCAAACAGATCACAATATGAGTGTTCATTCTTAGACAACAAACCCTTTACTTAAAATTATTGAGTTCTATGTACTCATTCAGACCATCCGGAAGTTAGGGTGCCAAGGCTGAATAATCAGTACGCCTCTCTGGTGCACAGCCTGGCATATCTATCCCCACCTGGAGGTCACATCAATGAACTCTATTCTCTGAATCTTTAGAACCCCTGGATTGCCTTCAGGCAATTGCATCACATCTAGAAACACTATTGCCTTCATGCAGTTGCATCTAGAAACACTATGTAGGGGATTATTTTTTAACACATTGTACCTAAGTTCTAGGAACTTTGTACTGAAGCTCTTAGTTGTGCGTCCTACATATTGTTTACCACAATCACAGTTTAACAAATAGATAATGTATATCTGTTGACAGTCTATGTAGCCCTTATGGCAAATTCAGTCTCCAGGACAGACAATCTAAATTTAGTACTTCTGTGTATCTTCAAATTACAAGTGATGCAACTAGTTTTGCTACATCTAAAACATTCTGAAGGTCTCTTAAGCCAACTCTAGGTTTTTCCAATTGGGATCCTTTCTGTACACTGAAAAAACTGGGAGTCAGGAAGTTCTTCATGTTCTTTGCTTTCTGAAACATCACATGGGGTGTTTAATTAAGAGATGAAAGGAGTATTTTATCCAGTTTTAAAATCTCATAATTTTTATACAGAATTTTCTTAATTTCATTGGACTGAATGATAAATTTAGTTATAAAAGGCATAAACCTTTTAATCCAAGGAGATACGTTTAGTAGACTTAATAGTATTTAAAAAAAGGGATTTTCTATCCCTCATCTAAACCTCTCTCAAGGCCTTGTCCAAAAGTACTTCGGGATAACCCTGATCCAGGAATGCAGATGTAAGGTCTTTTGATTGTTCCAGAAAATTGCTTTCATTAGTGCAATTTCTTTTTAGCATTATATACTGCCCCTTAGAAATATTATCTTTCCATTTTTTGTAATGACAACTTTTATAATTAAGGTAATTATTGCAATCAACCTCCTTCCGGAAAGTCTGCGTTATAATATTTTCTTCCTCAATAGATAGAGTGGAACTACTAGCGGTGCAGCTGGTGCATTGCACCGGGGCCCACCGGAGTAAAGGGGCCCACAGCCGCTGGCATTATAATGAGTCACACTCACTCCTTATACATTGCCTCCTGCGCTGCACCACCAGTGCCCAAGAGTCATTGTTTGCCGCCCGTGTCCCAGCCAGAGTGGGAGGAGGGGTTGCTCTCCCCTCTCCTCTCCTCCCCTCTTATCTCCGCTTCTCCCTCAGACTTGGCAGTGTAGCCTTGAGCCCTGCCTGTGCTGATTCCACATCTATTGCTGACAGAGACAGCTGGGCAGGGGGAGGAGGGGCTGCTCTCTCGGCTCCTCCCTTTCTTGCTGATATTCCAGACCCCCCTCTCTTCCAGTGACTGTGCCTGGGCGCCTGGTACGTGAAGTCATACATCACAATCTCATTACCATCCCCAGTGGCTAACGCGTATGGGAGGGAATGAGGAGCAGAGGCACTGGCAGCTGTTCCCGTCCCCTGATTGTCCGCTGACGCCAGGCCAGGTTAGCAAGAAAAAAATACTTATTTGCAGTACATCTGTGTTTAGGATATATATACAGTATAATATAAATATATATAAATATATATATATATATATATAAACCAAAAGGTGTTGCACTCAAGGATTCCAGTAAATAAAGAACCAAATGCAGCCAGCGTGGGTATCAACTTTTCAGTCGTTAGAGATTTTCGTCAGGATACAAACTGTATCCTGATGAAAATTTCTAACGATTGAAATGTTGATACCCACGCTGGCAGCGTTTGGTTCTTTATTTACTGGAATCCGTGAGTACCGCACCTTTTGGTTTCTGTGTATTACATTGTGGAGGCACTGGGACAAGTTTAATTATCAATATTTGGAGTGCCAGACCTGGCTCTTGTGTATGTCTGTCTATCTATCTATCTATCTATCTATCTATCTATCTATCTATCTATCTATCTATCTATCTATCTATCTAGCAAATCCAAATGTCCAGGCACTCCTTTGAACCATCTGGGTCTGTCTGTGCTCCGGTGCCCTCCTTAAGGGGATTGCACCCCTCAGTATACAGCCTTTCTCCATTTGCTGTATATACATATATATATATATATATATATACGCTGCTCAAATCAATCACAATTCTGTGAAATCAAACTGTCCACTTAGAAAGCAACACTGATTGACAATCAATTTCACATGCTGTTGTGCAAATGGAATAGACAACAGGTGGAAATTATAGGCAATTAGCAAGACACCCCCAATAAAGGAGTTGTTCTGCAGGTGGTGACCACAGACCACTTCTCAGCTCCTATGCTTTCTGGCTGATGTTTTGGTCACTTTTGAAAGCTGACTGTGCTTTCACTCTAGTGGTAGCAAGAGACGGAGTCTACAACCCACACAAGTGGCTCAGGTAGTACAGCTCATCCAGGATGGCACATCAATGCGAGCTGTGGCAAGAAGGTTTGCTGTGTCTGTCCACATAGTGTCCAGAGCATGGAGGCGCTACCAAGAGACAGGCCAGTACATCAGGAGATATGGAGGAGGCCGTAGGAGGGCAACAACCCAGCAGCAGGACCGCTACCTCCGCCTTTGTGCAAGGAGGAACAGGAGGAGCACTGCCAGAGCCCTGCAAAGTGACCTCCAGCAAGCCACAAATGTGCATGTGTCTACTTAAACGATCAGAAACAGACTCCATGAGGGTGGTATGAGGGCCCGACGTCCACAGGTGGGGGTTATGCTTACAGCCCAACACCGTGCAGGACGTTTGGCATTTGCCAGAGAACACCAAGATTGGCAAATTCGCCACTGGCGCCCTGTGCTCTTCACAGATGAAAGCAGGTTCTCACTGAGCACATGTGACAGACTTGACAGAGTCTGGAGATGCCAAGGAGAACGTTCTGCTGCCTGCAACATCCTCCAGCATGACCGGTTTGGCAGTGGGTCAGTAATGATGTGGGGTGGCATTTCTTTGGGGGCCGCACAGCCCTCGATGTGCTCACCAGAGGTAGCCTGACTGCCATTAGGTACCGAGATAAGATCCTCAGACCCCTTGTGAGACCATATGCTGGTGCGGTTGGCCCTGGGTTCCTCCTAATGCAAGACAATGCTAGACCTCATGTGGCTGAAGTGTGTCAGCAGTTCCTGCAAGACGAAGGCATTGATGCTATGGACTGGCCCGCCCGTTCCCCAGACCTGAATCCAATTGAGCACATCTGGTACATCATGTCTCGCTCCATCCACCATTGCACCACAGACTGTCCAGGAGTTGGCGGATGCTTTAGTCCAGGTCTGGGAGGAGATCCCTCAGGAGACCATCCGCCACCTCATCAGGGGCATGGCCAGGCGTTGTAGGGAGGTTATACACAGGGCTGTTTCTTGGGGCAGGCGAGCAGTGCAACAGTGGCTCCCTGCTTCCCCCTCCCATTTCTCCCCGAGTAACCCGCACGGTTGGGCGGAGTTTCACGGAATGACGCTGTGCGTCGTTACGTCACGACGCAACCCCGTCACTCCGCGAAACTCCCCCCCCCCCCCCGAGTGGAATACAGAGGGGGGATCCAAGTTAGGAAGAGGGAAAGGCCGGCGCGAGGAGCGACTGGTGAGGCGGGCCGAAGAGCGGTAATCGCCTCTGTAAGTATTCTCTCTCTCTCAATGTGTAAAATGGGGACACCTGCCGTAATGTGTGAAATGGGGACTCTTGCCTGCCGTAGTGTGGGGATTTAATGTATCAAGGGCATTGCGGTGTGTGGCATAATATGGTGCAGGGGGCATTACTGTGTGGGGCTTAATATGGTAGAATTTTTTTTTCCTGTGGTAGTCGTGATCTGTTGGAGCAGGGTCAAAAACTGGATTGTGAGGTAGTCTTTTCAGACGAGGCCATGCCCATTTAAATGAGGCCACACCCATTTAGATGAGGTCACGCCCCCTTGCCGAGGGGTTCACTACGATCTGCCGGCGGCTGGCCTCCCCGCGACCAGCATACCGGCGCCGGGAGGCCGGCCGCTGGCAACCGACAGTGTGGCGAGCGCAAATGAGCCCCTTGCGGGCTCGCTGCGCTCGCCACGCTACGGGCACGGTGGCGCGCTACGCGCGCCACACTATTTTATTCTCCCTCCAGGGGGGTCATGGACCCCCACGAGGGAGAATAAGTGTCGGTATGCCGGCGGTCGGGCTCCCGGCGCCGGTATGCTGGTCGCCGGGAGCCCGACCGCCGGCATACTGAAGACTACCCCTGCCGAGTGTGCGCGCACATTTTTTTTTTTTTTTAACTAGGTGTGTGTGGGGGGGGGGGGGGGGGGGGGCACATTTTTTATGTCATGGGGGGGCGCATTTTTAAATCTCGCACTGGGAGCCAAATTGGCTAGAAACAGCCCTGGTTATACAGGCACATGGAGGCCACACACACTACTGAGCCTCATTTTGACTTGTTTTAAGGACATTGCATCAAAGTTGGATCAGCCTGTAGTGTGTTTTTCCACTTTAATTTTTAGTGTGACTCCAAATCCAGACATCCATGGGTTAATAAATTTGATTTCCATTGATAATGTTTGTGTGATTTTGTTGTCAGCACATTCAACTATGTAAAGAACAAAGTATTTAATAAGAATATTTCATTCATTCAGATCTAGGATGTGTTATTTTAGTGTTCCCTTTATTTTTCTGAGCAGTGTATATAGGGAATTCAATTAGGTGTGAAGGGTGCAGATTATCCATTTCTGTGGCCAATCCGCACCCTTTGACTGGAGGCAGCGAGCACTTTTTAACAAGATCCCTGCTGATGTAAAGAGCAACAGTTTTACGGGTGAATCCACCAGCACTTAATTGAATACCTCCTCTATAGCTATCTATCCTATATATATATATATATATATATATATATATATACAGTATGTGTGTATGTATATGTATATATATATATATATATATATATATATATATATAGATATATAGATATATAGATATATATAAATAAGGATATACCAAAGACTCCAGCACTCACTGCTTCCCTTTAGGGCATACTTGCTCCAGTGCCCTCCTTAGAAGAACTGCATTTCCAATCTAATATACTGTACAAGTGAAGGTGGCATTAGGAAACTGGCAAAGCATGTAGACAAATTAATTTGGGTCCAATAAAGTAGTTTTCTACATGTTATGCCAGTCTACAAGTGCCACCTTCACATGTATGATAGATATAGATATAGAAATATATATATATTATATACATACACTATTATCCAGTCTGTGGGTTTGTGTTGGGGATGTTGTGGTGTGGGATGCCATGAATGGTGATGGGGAGGGGTCCTGAAGCATAGAGTTGCTCTTGGGCCCACAACTCTCTAGTTCTGCCACTGTCTGATACAAAATGCTATGTTATAGTGTCAGTGACTGTTTTTCATTGACGCTGCAATGTAGTATTTCATATACAGATGCAGCTGCAGTTGATCACATAATATACAAATGCCGCACATCATTTTAATTAGCGTAATCTGCTAGTGTGTCTTATTCACATAGCAATGCAAATTAGATGCATTTTTTGGGGAAAAAGATGCCCTGGTGCAGGCCGAGTAGTACGGGAGCCGGCGGCTCTCATACGCCCTGTGTGCCACAGCTCATAATGTACGGAGGCTATACCTGGAAGGACGCATCTATAACTTAAGAAAAGTTTAATAAATCTAGGCAGAATGTACAAATGTGCAAGCTAGCAGTGCTTTAACAGGATTTTTTCATCTTTTTCAACCACCCAAATAGAGAACTCGCTAACAATATTTCACACTGACTGCCATATAGCATATATGTCCATTTGGATGTGCTTTAGATGAAATACTGTCATAAAAGGGTCAGCAGTCCATTGTATGTTATAGATGACCAACATTGTCAGGCACAATAACTTATAGTGAAAAATCCTCAAATCATAATATTGTGTCTGTGACAGCATAATCAATAGATGATGATGATTACATATGGCCAGATCAGGGATAACTTAGTTAGCATAAATATAAGGTATGTAATCTATAATAGCTCAGGGTGCGCTGCAGTGATCTTCTTTCATCAAAAAAATTATTGCAACATAACTGTACCTTAGAAAAAAGATCAATAGATCACTATGACAACTGCACAGTTTATACTGCTGGTACACATTTTAACTACAGGATAGACCTAAAGTGCATCGATCTGTAGTCAGTAATGCGATTATTAATATTATTGACCTTACAGTCACCTAATGATCACAATTCTGTTCTGTTGTCACTGGTTAATGGTCTTATAAAGGTTAATACAGAGTGGTGAATCATATATGGGTATATACAGTAGCAATATAATTTGGAAAATATGCTTAAATACAATGTAATCATTTTAAAGTAGTTGTTTAATTAATTAATTCATTCATTCACTCATTTATCCTAATGCGAAATATATATCAATTTTAAGGAAAGCCAAGATTCTCAACCAAAACACTTAATGGTGGAATTGCCAAAACCAAAACCAAAACACAATAGTAAAATCAGAACCAAAACCACAACACAAAACTCTTCACACCTCTCTAATATAAAGTGTTGCACAGTAAGATGGTGTAATGGTTAGCATCACTGCCTCACAGCACTGAGGTTTTGGGTTCAATTCCCACCATGGCTCGAACTGTGTAGAGTTTGTATATTCTCCCTGTGCATGCGTGGGTTTCCTCCAGGTACTCCGGTTTCCTTCCACACTCCAAAAATATACTGGAAGGTTAATTGGCTCCAAACAAAAATTAACCCTAGCGTTAATGTGTGTGTGTACATGTGATAGGGAATATAGATTGTAAGCTCCTCTGGGGCAGGGACTGATGTCAATCGACAAATATTATCTGTAAAGTGCTGCGGAATATGTGTGTGCTATATTCAGGGTTGGGGCTGGGAGACTAATGCTCGGGGAACCCAGTCGAGCAGAATGCCATCGGATGGGGAAGGGGGGGCGAGCACAACTAAGCTTGTGAGTCGTGATTCTGTCTGTCGGCATTTTGATTGCTCAGGATTTGATTGCTTGAGTGATGCATGTAAATGCAAACAGAAAACAATCAATAGAGTAAGGGCAGTTTATGAACCACTAATCAAAGACCCTCAACAATTCTCACTTCACACAGTCTTTGGAAACATCTCTGTAATGTTATTCTGCATCTAATATTAACTCTACAACCACTTTTGGGGAGTCCTCATTATAAATTTACATTTTCATATTTCTCCCTTAATTACTACACATTTACAGACGTAGCCATGCTCATCTTTGCTGCTATCCAGCATGCTGCAACACTGCTGGCATTGTTATCATGTTTCTGCTATTCATCACAAATGTTGGCATCTCCTGTACACAGTCTTAATAGGCAATGAATGCCTTGGATCCTCCCAGCTGTTCACATCACCAAGTTCAAACCTTTGCACCACAACCGCTGTTATCCTGGACTACAATTCAGTGCGTGTTCCTGAAACACCAGGTGCATAAACACATGATGTGACAAAATGGAATCTGCACTGCGGTTGTACACTTTTATTTCTTATAAATGACCTTAACTTTATGTGGAATAGGTGTTTCTTACTGTACAAACTACACTGAATGGTGCTACTATCTTACTACTACACGTATGACGTTGTATGAATTATTCTCCTCATAAGATGATTTAGCTCCTATGTGATATTTTTTCAGTCCCAAAGTGTTAGGTTGCTATTGTACACCTTGTACTATATTTGCAGTGGGTTTTAAATAGCCCCAGGGAGGATTATCTTGGAAAGATTCCCCCTAATTTAACAAGCAGACTTGTTTTTCAAGCTTGGTGTAAAAATAGCATCCATATTAATGAAGGGAAATCTGCCTTGAAGGAGAGATGTAACCCATCATGGTATCAGCAGGGCACATAGTTCATTGCTGTAGCAGATGCATGCCAAATAATGATATGGCACTCTATACCAATCTGTGCTAACAAAACACTGCTGGGTACTTGCAGACTTGGAATAAAATGAAGTACTTGTTTTGCTGAGCAACTTCTGTCTCTGTCTCTACATAAATTGGTTCAAATTGTGGGCAGAGTGATGTCCGATTAACCCCTTCTTGCCTAGCCATGATGCCAGATAAAATTTTACACAATTATCTATGCCCTATGAATTCAGCAAAGGTTCCTGTTTTGCCCAAATTAAATACATACTGTAGCAGCAGGTACTGTATGTGCCTCATTGCACTTTTATATGCAGTGTTGATGATTGAAGCAAACTACTGTATGTGAATACAAAGACCAGATTGAGCTTCACTATGAGATAAATCTTCTGTTCCTCTGTAATGGGAGAGATACCATGGTAATCTTTTACTAAGCTGCTAGACCCTGGATTGCCTTCTGTTTGTAATAGAAAACATTTTTCACTTCTCTTAAAGAGCAATATCAGGTTTAAGTTGCGCAGTGTTATGTTTAAAATGTCTGTTTACTAAACTACAGTGACTAGTAATAAAGTGCATCACTGGAATGCTGCAGCCTCAATCTGTGAACACAGAATCTCTGGTGATTTTCAAGCTTTCATACCAGCAAATGTTTTTAGGTTGGTGGGGGAATGGGGGTGGGTGAGAAAACATATAAAGTGGGAGGTGAGAAGGCCGCAGTGCTTGTCCCTGAGGAGTGGCCATCCCACAATAAATAGCCACACATTGTAGGGTCTGGGGCTGGGTAAAGGGTGGAAGAGGGCCCTGGAGGCAGGTGGAGAAGGGCTGTGGGGAGGGAGGATGTGAAGCAGCCGGGATTATCTCTGTCCTGACACTGCCCTTGGAAAGCCTAGATGGCGGCCGTACTATGCCCCGCGACCCAGTGCATTGCCTGGCGCCTCTCAAATATTTTGCGCACCCCTTTCCCATTCCAACACCTATGCTAGCTAAGTACTTGTATTTTTGGTTCTACACAAGCCAAAAATACCTGAAATTATGCAAATTTAACAAACCTGTAAGGAATTATTTCTAAAGTTACCATTTCTACTAACTGCGCTATAATTCTCAATGTCATTCTTAATGACCCCAGGAGAATAAGGTCAGTCAATGTGCACTAACATAAAGAAGCCAATCAGCAAAGAGCAACACATGTCACAAATCTATAACCATAACCATATTAAATCGGGTAACACTAACAGCCTGTCTGGCGCTCATTCTTTCAGTTTGTGAATTCTAGTATTTGTGAATGTGATAATCATCTTATTATCAGGTATTTGGCCTCTGACTACTCTGATTTGCTTATTATTTTTATTTTACATAGTGCTGTGTTTGCCTTGTAGTGACAGACAGTCTATTGAAGGACAATTTTATGTAAGTTTTTTTCTTTTTGGACAAATTTATTTTGCAACATTCCTTAATTTGCAGTGCACACTGCAGGGTGTTGTTGAAATGTCCTGTGTGTTTGTGCATCTCCAGACTTAATTCTGCTCTCACTAGTGCAGTGTCACATTAGTCCTAACAATCTGTGGGGGTTGTGGTTGACCAGGCTGCCACCAGGAGATAACTCAGGAGACCCCTTGATAGGCATGAAGGATTTTAAAAACCACCTTTGCAGTGCCAATTGGCCCTTGAGAATTAAGTATCCAACTTGCGGCAGTGAATTCAGTATTGCTCAGATACCTGGACATCTGCTCTGAAAACCAACTGTACCATAATCACTAACACTGAAACTTTCACCTCTAATTTCTAGCATCATCTAACCAGGGCGAATACACCAGAACAAAATGGTGTAAGAGATCGTGCAATTCATACTACAGAAGGAGCCATGCTCATCTATGCCTTTAATAGGATTAATTGAGCCAGGGCAAACGGACTTAATCCCCTGCTGTAATGATTTAAGCCCCTGCTGTATTGTTCTCTGTATTGTATTGCAGCTGAGAACAATAGATGAAAGGCTTATGCTAATAAGCCATGGTGCACCTAGGCGCAGCAGAGAAGCCAATAGATGAAAGGCTTATGCTAATAAACCATGGTGCACCTAGGTGCAGCAGAGAAGCCTAGATGAGTGTGGCTCCATCTGTATAGTGAAAAGAACCCGTGTATAACTAAATGATGCTGGCCTTGAAAATAAATTTTAGGCTGATGCAATTCAAACAGCAGTTTATCTAAAGAAAAATATACCCACTGTTGCAGTAAAAGTGAATATTCCAACTGAAGTGTAGACCAGTAAGAAACCTGACATAAGTCATTTAATAGTATTTAATTGAAAAGCTTCTTTACATATTTCAAAAAGAAAGTGCACAAGTTGGACTACACATTTTATTTATTTATTTATTAACAGTTTCTTCTATAGCGCAGCATATTCCGTTGCGCTTTACAATTACACATGAAATTACAAGACTTTTCTTGGATATTGTCTTGAGAGCAAGGGATATAGACTTTGGAACATTGCTAATAGAAAGCTTGTTTACCACTTACAGATGGAGCCTCCATCATTGCTGCAGTTTCTCCATCTAAACGAAGGATTAGTCACACCTAAGCAACAGCTCAGGGTGTTGAGTTGTTGCAAAGACAGGCGCGTTGAGGCACAACATGCACAGCATGCAATACACATCTTCACCACTAGATGGCTAATGCTCCACTAATCCAGCACTGTAGAGTGAATAGCGGCATATGAATATACTGTACAAGCTCTGGCAAATGGCCAGTGACAACTGTATTGTTATACTGTACACACAGACCAATGGTCAGACGGAGAGAGTCAATAAAAAATAAATAAACCAACAAATCAATAAATAAAAATAGTGTATACTGATGCAACAAACATGTTAAAGCAATGGTCCATTGACGTCCCGTAGTCAAATCAATAAAAATAGTATATACAGATGCAACTAACGTGTTTGAGAAATGGTCCATTGACGTTAGGGATATGTGAGCATCCAAGTCCCGTAGCCAGAGCTCACTTATCCCCATTGCGGCTGTGTTTTATTAAATATCGAAATGAGACACTCGTGCAGCATTGCCCATATAGTAAACTAGTTATTGCACTATAGTGTATTTCAATGGAGACCACAATCATGTTCAATGATGATTTTAAAAAGCAACATCTGTTATATAATCGCAGGTATTACACTCACCGGTAACGCTAAACGCCATGCTATGCTTTGTGCACATCCCTATGACTAGGCATGCCACCTTGTGCCCAGGCACGCTGTGACTCCGTGATCGGGACTAACGACATAGACAGCATAGATGAGCGAGGCTCCATCTGTAACTGGCGAATATGCCAAGTTCTATAAGAAAATGTCAATAAATAAATAAATTTAGCTTAACAACCGAGTTTAGCAATGCATTAGGGCATTAGTTTTGCACAGACATAGGAGTCTTGCTAGGTTTAGAAATGTGCAATGATCTGTGCTTCCAACATCTCTTTTGGAAACCATCAATGTTCTGATGCATCATTTTATTGAAGTTTGATGGGTAACCATCTGGTGCAGAAGATTTATCTAAAGGTAAAGAGTCTATAGCAGTTTCTTCTTCCTCAAGTGACCATGGGGACCTGAAAGACAAACATGTCTCCTGTTCTATGAAAAGTAAATTCTGCTCCTTTAAAAACCCTGTTATACCTTCATTGGTCGGTTGGTGAGTATGGGGGTCAGAACTTAGAGTATATAGATGCAAATAATACAAACGTGTTTGCGATTGTTCGGTGGGATCAGAAACCTTGGCACCGCTACAGTTATTTATGATGTGTGCACATTCTTTTGCCAGCTTTTCCCTCAACTTACACTACAGCAACTGGCCAGCTCAATTAGTAACTTAGTAATTGAGGTTGAATAGAGGCAAATTGCCCATCGTGTTCAACCTGTATTAAGTTGTGATGAATCTACATACCCGCTGAATAATGTTTTGTGACTAGTTAACTACTATAACTCATGTTACCCCCAAATTAACCACGTTGATATTTTAAATATTAGAAATTTGGATATCATTTTCATTCAGAAGTTTATCCATTCCTTTTTTAAATCCAATTACAGAGTCCGCCATTACCACCTTCCCTGGCAGGGAATTCCACATCCTAGTTGCCCTAACAGTGAAGAACCCTTTCCTCCGTTGCGTTCGGAACTTTCTCTCCTTCAGCTGCAGTGAGTGCCCACGTGTCCTAAACTGTGTTCTTTTAATAAATAATTCCTCTGATAACTCTTTGTGATGTCCCTTTACATATTTGAAGATATTAATAATATCTCCTCTTAGTCGCCTCTTTTCTAGTGTATACATATGCAACCTATTAAGCCTTTCCTTATAATCCAGTCCCTCTAGGCCTTTAATCAATTTAGTAGCTCGCCTTTGAACCCTTTCGCGTTCACTGATGTCTTTTTTATACAATGGTGCCCAAAACTGAACACAATATTCCAGGTGTGGACGTACCAATGCTTTATACAGCGGCAGGATTACATCTGAGTCCCTTGTCTCAATTCCCCTTTTTATGCACGCTAGCACCTTACTTGCCTTCTTTACTGCATTTTGACATTGTGTATGGTTATTAAGCCTATTATCAATGAATACCCCCAAGTCTTTTTCCAACTCTGATTTCCCTTGGCATTCCCCATTTAATATGTAGGTTGCGAGTTTGTTTTTAGTCCCAAAATGCATAACCTTGCATTTGTCTTTATAGAATTGCCAAAAACAAAACTCTTGGTTCAGATTACACTGAACTTCTGCTAAGGAGAATATATTATCCTTGTCCTTAGCCATAGGTAAGGGGAGGTGTACTAAGCCTTGAAGAGTGATGAAGTGGGGAGAAAGAAAGTACCAGCCTATGGGCTCCTAACTGCCATGTTACAGGATTGAAAGAGGACAATTAGGAGCTGATTGGCTGGTTCTTTAGCTCTCTCCACTTTATGACTCTTCAAGGCTTAGTTCATCTTCCCCAATGTCTCAAAAAAGCCTCTAGTTAGAAGTATCAGCTTTATGAGCTTTCTCTAGTTCAGCTGCCTCAGATCCGCTCGTGTTGCCTGTAGGCACATTTGAGCCTTGCTGCCATGTGAATAGTAGACCCACATACTACTGAATAGAATAAGAATTGTGTACATGGGAATAAAAAGTCTACTCCTGCTCTGTAGGGTATTTTGTTCTCCACACATGAAAGAGGTCATATTCAGCAAGAAGTTGATGAAAACAAGATTAGGTACTGTACCTTCCATTAATATCAGAACATTGTGCCGACAATACAAAGGGACAATGCTGATTGATCAAAAGCTACCCCAGATTTCTTAGTGGGACTGTTGGTCATATAAGACTGGAAACTTGGAGTTAGGGAAGGATGGGGAGCTGACTGTTGGCAGTAGGTTACCTGAATCACCGCTATGTGGGTCAATCGCTTCTTTTGAGGAGAGTTAATACCCTTAGCATTAATTGAAGTGTACCATGAATTAGCTGCAATATTATGATAAGAATCAACCATATCATACTGCAGTGACACCCGTTGTGTAAATTGCTTGTATAGAGTGGCTGAAAACTAGTGATGAGCGGGTTCGGTTCGTCGGAATCTGAAACCCCCCGAACTTCACCCTTTTTACTCGGGTACGAGGCAGACTCGGATCCTCCCGCCTTGCTCGGTTAACCCGAGCGCGCCCGAACGTCATCATCCCGCTGTCGGATTCTCACGAGATTCTGAATCTATATAAAGCTGCGCGTCGCTGACATTTTTCACTTCTGCATTGGAAATGATAGTGAGAGGACGTGGCTGGCGTCCTCTCACTTTGTTTCAGGGGGCTGCAGTGCAAATATCTTTATTCTGGGGACCAGCAGTATTATAGGAGGAGTACAGTGCAGAGTTTTGCTGACCAGTGACCACCAGTATTATACGTTGTCTGCCTGAAAAACGCTCCATATCTGTGCTCAGTGTGCTGCATATATCTGTGCTCACACTGCTTTATTGTGGGGACTGGGGACCAGCAGTATTATATAGGAGGAGTACAGTGCAGAGTTTTGCTGACCAGTGACCACCAGTATTATACGTTGTCTGCCTGAAAAACGCTCCATATATGTGCTCAGTGTGCTGCATATATCTGTGCTCACACTGCTTTATTGTGGGGACTGGGGACCAGCAGTATTATATAGGAGGAGTACAGTGCAGAGTTTTGCTGACCAGTGACCACCAGTATTATACGTTGTCTGCCTGAAAAACGTTCCATATCTGTGCTCAGTGTGCTGCATATATCTGTGCTCACACTGCTTTATTGTGGGGACTGGGGACCAGCAGTATTATATAGGAGGAGTACAGTGCAGAGTTTTGCTGACCAGTGACCACCAGTATACATTGTCTGCCTGAAAAACGCTCCATATCTGTGCTCAGTGTGCTGCATATATCTGTGCTCACACTGCTTTATTGTGGGGACTGGGGACCAGCAGTATTATATAGGAGGAGTACAGTGCAGACTTTTGCTGACCAGTGACCACCATGATTATACGTTGTCTGCCTGAAAAACGCTCCATATCTGTGCTCAGTGTGCTGCATATATCTGTGCTCACACTGCTTTATTGTGGGGACTGGGGACCAGCAGCATTATATAGGAGGAGTACAGTGCAGAGTTTTGCTGACCAGTGACCACCAGTATTATACGTTGTCTGCCTGAAAAATGCTCCATATCTGTGCTCAGTGTGCTGCATATATCTGTGCTCACACTGCTTTATTGTGGGGACTGGGGACCAGCAGTATTATATAGGAGGAGTACAGTGCAGACTTTTGCTGACCAGTGACCACCAGTATTATACGTTGTCTGCCTGAAAAACGCTCCATATCTGTGCTCAGTGTGCTGCATATATCTATGCTCACACTGCTTTATTGTGGGGACTGGGGACCAGCAGTATTATATAGGAGGAGTACAGTGCAGAGTTTTGCTGACCAGTGACCACCAGTATTATACGTTGATCTATTACTGGCATATAATTGCACACATTAAAAAATGGAGAACAAAAATGTGGAGGGTAAAATAGGGAAAGATCAAGATCCACTTCCACCTCGTGCTGAAGCTGCTGCCACCAGTCATGGCCGAGATGATGAAATGCTATCAACGTCGTCTGCCAAGGCCGATGCACAATGTCATAGTAGAGAGCATGTTAAATCCAAAAAAATAAAGCTCAGTAAAATGACCCAAAAATCTAAATCAAAATCGTCTGAGGAGAAGCGTAAACTTGCCAATGTGCCATTTACGACACAGAGTGGCAAGGAACGGCTGAGGCCCTGCCTATGTTCAAGGCTAGTGGTTCAGCTTCACATGAGGATGGAAGCACTCATCCTCCTACTAGAAAACTTAAAAGAGTTAAGATGGCAAAAGCACAGCAACGAACTGTGCGTTCTTCTAAATCACAAATCCCCAAGGAGAGTCCAATTGTGTCGGTTGCGATGCCTGACCTTCCCAACACTGGACGGGAAGAGGTTGCGCCTTCCACCATTTGCACGCCCCCTGCAAGTGCTGGAAGGAGCACCCGCAGTCCAGTTCCTGATAGTCAAATTGAAGATGTCACTGTTGAAGTACACCAGGATGAGGATATGGGTGTTGCTGGCGCTGGGGAGGAAATTGACAAGGAGGATTCTGATGGTGAGGTGGTTTGTTTAAGTCAGGCACCCGGGGAGACACCTGTTGTCCGTGGGACGAATATGGCCATTGACATGCCTGGTCAAAATACAAAAAAAATCACCTCTTCGGTGTGGAATTATTTCAACAGAAATGCGGACAACTGGTGTCAAGCCGTGTGTTGACTTTGTCAAGCTGTAATAAGTAGGGGTAAGGACGTTAACCACCTAGGAACATCCTCCCTTATACGTCACCTGGACCGCATTCATCAGAAGTCAGTGACAAGTTCAAAAACTTTGGATGACAGCGGAAGCAGTCCACTGACCACTAAATCCCTTCCTCTTGTAACCAAGCTCCTGCAAACCACCCCACCAACTCCCTCAGTGTCAATTTCCTCCTTAGACAGGAAAGCCAATAGTCCTGCAGGCCATGTCACTGTCAAGTCTGACGAGTCCTCTTCTGCCTGGGATTCCTCCGATGCATCCTTGAGTGTAACGCCTACTGCTGCTGGCGCTGCTGTTGTTGCTGCTGGGAGTCGATCGTCATCCCAGAGGGGAAGTCGGAAGGCCACTTGTACTACTTCCAGTAAGCAATTGACTGACCAACAGTCCTTTGCGAGGAAGATGAAATATCACAGCAGTCATCCTGCTGCAAAGCGAATAACTCAGGCCTTGGTAGCCTGGGTAATGAGAAACGTGTTTCCGGTATATTCCGGTTAATTCACAGGCAACTAGAGACTTGATTGAGGTACTGTGTCCCCGGTACCAAATACCATCTAGGTTCCATTTCTCTAGGCAGGCGATACCGAAAATGTACACTGACGTCAGAAAAAGAGTCACCAGTGTCCTAAAAAATACAGTTGTACCCAATGTCCACTAAACCACGGACATGTGGACAAGTGGAGCAGGGCAGACTCAGGATTATATGACTGTGACAGCCCACTGGGTAGCTGTATTGCCTCCCGCAGCAAGAACAGCAGCGGCGGCACCAGTAGCAGCATCTTGCATACGCCAACTCGTTCCTAGACAGGCTACGCTTTGTATCACCGCTTTCCATAAGAGGAACACAGCTGACAACCTCTTACGGAAACTGAGGAACATCATCGCAGAATGGCTTACCCCAATTGAACTCTCCTGGGGACAACGCCACCAATATTGTGCGTGCATTACATCTGGGCAAATTCCAGCACGTCCCATGTTTTGCACATACATTGAATTTAGTGGTGCAGAATTATTTAAAAAACGACAGGGGCGTGCAAGAGATGCTGTCGGTGGCCCGAAGAATTGCGGGCCACTTTCGGCATACAGCCACCGCGTGCCGAAGACTGGAGCACCAGCAAACAGTCCTGAACCTGCCCTGCCATCATCTGAAGCAAGAGGTGGTAACGAGGTGGGATTCAACCCTCTATATGCTTCAGGATGGAGGAGCAGCAAAAGGCCATTCAAGCTTATACATCTGCCTACGATATAGGCAAAGGAGGGGGAATGCATCTGACTCAAGCGCAGTGGAGAATGATTTCAACGTTGTGCAAGGTTCTGCAACCCTTTGAACTTGCCACACGTGAAGTCAGTTCAGACACTGCCAGCTTGAGTCAGGTCATTCCCCTCATCAGGCTTTTTGGAGACATTGAAGGAGGAGCTAAAACAGAGCGATTCCGCTAGGCATGTGGGACTTGTGGATGGAGCCCTTAATTCGCTTAACCAGGATTCACGTGTGGTCAATCTGTTGAAATCAGAGCACTACATTTTGGCCACCGTGCTCGATCCTAGATTTAAAACCTACGTTGTATCTCTCTTTCCGGCAGACACAAGTCTGCAGAAGTTCAAAGACCTGCTGGTGAGAAATTTGTCAAGTCAAGCGGAACGTGACCCGTCAACAGCTCCTCCTTCACATTCTCCCGCAACTGGGGGTGCGAGGAAAAGGCTAAGTATTCCGAGCCCACCTGCTGGCGGTGATGCAGGGCAGTCTGGAGCGAGTGCTGACATCTGGTCCGGACTGAAGGACCTGCCAACGATTACTGACAAGTTGCCCCCCCTCCAGTTTGTACTCCGAAAGAGTGTTTAGTGCAACCGCTCACCTTGTCAGCAATCGGCGTACGAGGTTACTTCCAGAAAATGTGGAGAAGATGTTGTTCATCAAAATGAATTATAATAAATTCCTCCATAGAGACATTCACCAGCAGTAATTGCCTCCAGAAAGTACACAGGGACCTGAGATGGTGGATTCCAGTGGGGACGAATTAATAATCTGTGAGGAGGGGGATGTACACAGTGAAAGGGGTGAGGAATCGGACGATGAGGAGGAGGTGGACATCTTGCCTCTGTAGAGCCAGTTTGTGCAAGGAGAGATTGATTGCTTCTTTTTTGGTGGGGGCCAAAACCAACCAGTCATTTCAGTCACAGTCGTGTGGCAGACCCTGTCGCTGAAATGATGGGTTCGTTAAAGTGTGCATGTCCTGTTTATATAACATAAGGGTGGGTGGGAGGCCCCAAGGACAATTCCATCTTGCACCTCTTTTTTATTTCATTTTTCTTTGCATCATGTGCTGTTTGGGGACTATTTTTTTGAAGTGCCACCCTGCCTGACACTGCAGTGCCACTCCTAGATGGGCCAGGTGTTTGTGTCGGCCACTAGTGATGCTTAGCTTAGCCATCCAGCGACCTTGGTGCACCTCTTTTTTTCTTTGCATCATGTGCTGTTTGGGTACTATTTTTTAAAACAGCCATCCTGTCTGACACTGCAGTGCCACTCCTAGATGGGCCAGGTGTTTGTGTCGGCCACTTGGGTCGCTTAGCTTAGCCATCCAGCGACCTTGGTGCACCTCTTTTTTTCTTTGCATCATGTGCTGTTTGGGGACTATTTTTTAAATCTGCCATCCTGTCTGACACTGCAGTGCCAATCCTAGATGGGCCAGGTGTTTGTGTCGGCCACTTGGGTCGCTTAGCTTAGTCACACAGCTACCTCATTGCACCTCTTTTTTTCTTTGCATCATGTGCTGTTTGGGGACTATTTTTTTGAAGGGCCATCCTGTCTGACACTGCAGTGCCACTCCTAGATGGGCCAGGTGTTTGTGTCGGCCACTTGGGTCGCTTAGCTTAGTCATCCAGCGACCTCGGTGCAAATTTTAGGACTAAAAATAATATTGTGAGGTGTGAGGTGTTCAGAATAGACTGAAAATGAGTGGAAATTATGGTTATTGAGGTTAATAATACTATGGGATCAAAATTACCCCCAAATTCTATGATTTAAGCTGTTTTTGAGGGTTTTTATAAAAAAAACACCCGAATCCAAAACACACCCGAATCCGACAAAAAATTTTCAGGGAGGTTTTGCCAAAATGCGTCCGAATCCAAAACACGGCCGCGGAACCGAATCCAAAACCAAAACACAAAACCCGAAAAATTTCCGGTGCACATCACTACTGAAAACATATATAGGGAAGGGAAAAACAGAGTGAAGAATAACTAAAATGACCTCACTTGGTTATTAGCTATGGGGGTAAGTGTCTATCTCCCAACACCTGTGAAGGGAACAGTTTAGTATGCACATAACTCTTACACTCATATCCACCTGCCTGCCATTACAAATACACACAGTTAAGAAAAAAGCAGGTGCAAAATCATAATATAACATATTAAAGGGTACAATAATCACTAACTAAAGGCAGGGCAGGGAACAGAAATCTTGGGGCCCAGTACACTGATACCCCCCCCCCCACCGCCCAACCCCCCTCTTGACCTCAGACTCACACATCCCTTCCTGTAAACCTAACCCCCGTCACAGCCTAACCCACCCCCCACAGCCTAAACCTAACCCTCCCCCACAGCCTAACCCCAACCCTCTCTCCACAGCCTAACCCTCCCCAGTATACTTACATTCAGGATTCCAGCAGTTGAGATGCCAGTGTCGCCATTCTGACTGCCGGGATACCGAATGCCCGGATCCCAACAACATTACGTGGCAACTGGCAAACAGTCCTTATTTCTACAGCTCCTTTTAGAAACCAAAATGGTAAATAAATACAACCCAGGTGCTTGAAATGGTATGCTTTGCTGTGAGCTGCCACCATAAAGAAGGGGGTAGTCAGACCCACAATAAACAATATATAAAAACAAAGAGATGGTGGCGGTGATAAATGAATTCTTCAATTAGTAGAACAATATTAAGATAAGGAGAGTGCCTGGCTAGGCACGAAATCTATATAAGAGTCTTACATTTTTGTGATTGGCTGAAGATGTCCTTTGTTGCTAGGCAAATCAGAATTTTGAGTGAGTTGTAATTGGTTAGGGCCAGCCTATCGGTGAGTGTAGGGGAGGTGTTTTAGTGCATGAAGGGTAGAAACTTCCAGATTTGCTTCCTCTTGTCGGTTGGAAGTGATAAGTGAAGGCTGTATTATTGCTTTCTCTCTCACTTTTTCTCCCCTTGAGTTTTCTTGCTCTGATTTTCTCTATTCCCTTCTGTTTATTCTTTATTCCCTATTCCTTCATTCTATCCCTTTCCTTATCTACTTTCATTATATACGTTATATGTATTTTTATTTTATCTTTTATATACTGTACTTATAAACTGTACATTAATTGTTGCCTCCCTGCTAGTTTCACTTTGCCCAGCTCATGTGTCCTCCCCACCCCTGCAGCATGCCCAGGCCCGGGCGCTCTGCTCCCCGTCCCCAGCGGCTGGTTTCAGCCGCCCTGCTGCGCTCCCTGCCAGGCCCGCTCCTAGCTCCGGAGCAGGAAACGTGATGGCGCATGATCCGTCAGCACCTCCCGTCTCCGTCCACACTGCAGCGCCTGGTGGCTTTGTGTGTCCCGCGGTCAGCGGGTCTGGCATGGCAGCCGCTGGAGCTGAGGGGTTGGTGTCTCATGGTGGGGATTCGGCACCCCCGGCTGCAGGTGTCCCTGTACCTGTAGCGCCGGCCGCGTCTCTCCCGTGATTAGCGGCTATGGGACGGCGATCACCGGCGCTGCTGCGGGCTAAATGCGCGGTGGGGATTTGGCACCCCCCGCCGCGCTGGTTTCAGTTATAGGGGTGGGTGCGGGCGTGGCTACCCTGGGACATAGCGGGCTCCCGCAGGTCCCTCACCTGGTGCTATTGTGGCCCCTGATGCACCCCTGGCTGCTGGTGGGCATCACAGGGACCCAGACGCCGGGGGGGTCAGCGGGCATTTGAGGTATCTAGCTGGGGAGAGTACTGTGCTCCGAGGGCAGGCTCC
This sequence comes from Pseudophryne corroboree, assembly GCF_028390025.1. Taxonomy (NCBI): domain Eukaryota; kingdom Metazoa; phylum Chordata; class Amphibia; order Anura; family Myobatrachidae; genus Pseudophryne; species Pseudophryne corroboree. The sequence continues at coordinate 367,578,184 of NC_086449.1, forward strand.
CCCCACGGCGGCCATTTTTGTGCCTGGCTGCAGCTCCCATGACCCTCAGCAAGCTGCTAGTGCTATGCTGGGTGGGGAGGGGCAGCCATCTGCTGGACACTTGGAGGTACTGCGGGCCTTTTCTGTACAAGGCTCCGCAGCAGCCTCTGTGTCTTTTCCAGGCCAACCTGCGTCCTTTACAGCTTTTAGGTCCGTGACAGGGGATAGTTTTACTACAGGCACCCTTGGCTTGCCGGCATTCTCCTCCCCCAGCGGTATGGGCCTACCTTATTTGCAATTTCCATTTGCCCCAGCAGTTTCTCAAAGTTTCCCCCCACTAGTTTCCACCCCGCAGGTGGTCCAGTCAGTCTGGTCCTCTGGGATGGGGCAAGCTTTTGGCCACCCCTCTAATGTTTCTTCTTTCGGGGGAGGGTTCCGGTTAACTTCCCTTCCGGCACCACCCTTCCATCAGTTTCCGTACTGTCAACTGCCTTATCCTCCGGCGCAGCCGGGGCCTTACGGGTATCCTTGGCAGGGTGGTTTTGGGTCCCCAAGTGGTCATTTTCCCAGCGTTAGCCAGGCAGGTATGGTGCCTCCGTACCTTCCCCCATCCCATGCGCCACCAGCTACTGCGGTACCGTCCGTGTCAGGTACACCATTACCTTTGGGGGCCCCGGGCGGGGAAGCACCGCGCCCCCTTCCCGGTTCATTGGTTGGGTTGGCTGAAGTGCCTGATAACTTAATACCACTTGTTTCTGTTCGCAAGGTTAGCGCAGACAGCTCTTTGGCCCCTCAGGCTGCTCTGGTGCAGGACGGATCAGGGAGGCGCGGAGATGCGGACCCATCTCCGGCAGGTGCCAGAACTTCGGTTCCTGGTCTCTCATAGGTGGCTGAGATGGCCGACGTCCCTGGACCTTCAGGTTCTGGTGAGCATGATGTTGCGGCTGATTCATCTGTTGTATCATCATCTGAATCCTCTGGTAGCAGCGAGGGGTCTGATTCGCCCAAATGCCCGCACAAGCTTGCAAAATTAGTTGTGCGAAAGGTCGCCAAGGTGGTGGGCAAGGATAAGGTGGCAAAAAAGGCTGCAGCTCCTGACGAGCCGCCGTTGTTTTTGGAGATGGTGCGCTGCGCCAACACTGCTGTTACTCGGGGCTTACGGAAGAGGATGAATGAGAAAATAATTAAAGGGAAATTTGTCAACCTGTTCACCCTCACGGACGACATGAGGAAGGACTTCGATAAGGTTAAGAAGGCAGGGGGTGTTGGTGAAAATGCTTTCCGTAGTTTTCATCATTGGTTGAGAGGTTTCTTAGTCTTTTCTGCTGTTTACCTGAAAAATCGCCCCGACGAACATCTGAATGTGGTGAAATACATGTTTTTGATTAACGAGATCTTCTTAAAGTACAGTACAAAGGTTCCATCTGGAGGGATTATGATGAAAAATTCCGTAAAAATCAGGATGGCAATCCGACGTTACCTTTGGGTTTTAAGGATGTCGAGGTTTGGATGGATGTTTCCAACCAAGGGGGTAGTATGGTTGAGGGGCAGACCAAAAGGTAGTTTTCAGGGGGTAAGAATGTCCCCGGGACGGCAGCGAAGGGCAAGTGTTTCGTGTTTAACGACTCTAAATGCACTAGAGGTGCGGCCTGTCGTTTTCGTCACTCCTGCCGCATCTGTGCAGCCAATCACCCTGTCAAGGATTGTAAGTCCGGAGGTGGGGTTAAGCAGGCCGACCAGGGTGCTGCTGCCGGCAGGGCGAAATAGGGCACCCTCACCTTTAGTTGTGCCGGAGTTGGCTAAATGGTTGCACCGTTACCCCAAGAGGGCGGATGCCGAGTTCTTGTTAGCCGGGTTTAGTTGCGGTTTTCGTTTGCCCATTTTGGAATCAGTTCAGGTCGTGCCTCGCATGAATTTGAAGTCGACGAGGGAGTTTCCCCATGTGGTCAGGCAGAAGGTGGAGGCGGAGGTGAAGTTGGGTCGCATGTGCGGCCCTTTCACATGTGAGCCTTTGCCCGGGTTATGCGTATCTCCCTTGGGGGTAGTTCCCAAGAAGGCACCGGGCAAATTCCGCTTGATCCAGCTTTTGTCCTACCCACATGGGGGCTCCATTAACGATGCCATTCCTGAGGAGTTTTGCACAGTCAGGTATCAGTTGTTTGATGAGGCACAGGAGTTAATTCGGGGTTTTGGGCCCGCAACACTGTTGGCCAAGTTAGATGTTGAGTCCGCTTTTCGCCTTCTTTCCCTTCACCCCGACTCTTTCAGGTTCATGGGTTTTCGGTTAGGCGTTTTTTTCTATGTGGACAAATGTTTGCCGTTGGGTTGCTCTGTCTCTTGCGCCTATTTCGAGAAATTCAGCTCATTCCTGCATTGGTGCATTTCTGCTGGAACTGGGCATGTTGGGATCGCCCACTATCTCGATGACTTTCTTTTTGTAGGCCCAAGAGGCAGCAGCATTTGCCAGGAGCTCCTTTTTTCAGCGGTCGCGTTGTTCAGGGTTCTGGGAGTGCCTGTTGCCCACGATAAGACGGAGGGACCCACATGTTGCCTTTCTTATCTGGGTATCGAGGTTGACACTAGCGCGGGTTGTTGTCGCATTCCTGCGGACAAGGTGAGGAAGCTTTTGGGGCAGATCGAGGACTGCTTGAGTAAGCATAGAGTTAGACTTCGTCAGGTGCAGTCTTTTTTAGGCTCCTTTAATTTTGCTTGCCGGGTCATTCCTATGGGGAGGGTTTTTTGCCGTAAGCTCGAGAGGGCCACGGCTGGAGTGACTGGGCCGCATCACACCATTCGTCTGTCTCGTGAGATTAAGGACAACCTTTTTGGTCACTTTTAATTCAAAATTGTTGTGGCCCCTCCGGCCCGTCACTAATTCTTCCCTGGAGCTGTTCCCAGATGCTGCAGGTTCTACGGGTTTTGGTGCTTTTTTCCAAGGCGAGTGGTGTGTTTCGGCCTGGCCCCAGTCTTGGGTATCTCGTGGTTTTACTGCTAACCTACTTTTATTGGAGCTGTTTCCGATAATTGTGGCGGTGGAGTTGTGGGCCTCCAAGTTGGTGAACCGGACGATCATCTTTAGGTGCGACAATTTGGAGGGGGTGCAGGCGGTAAACAATTAAGATGCATCATCGCCACAGGCTTTGCGGCTGTTGAGATTTTTGGTGTTACAATGTCTACATTTTAACATCAATTTCATGGCGAAGCACGTGCCTGGGGTCGAGAATGGCATCGCTGATGTGCTGTTGCGTTTCGACTTTGCAAGGTTTCGCATGTTGGCACCCGGGGCGGAGGCCCTAGGCTTGACATGTCCAACTTCTGTTTGGCAGATTACAGAACTGGCGTAGCCGGCATGGCGCTGAACTCCTTGGCTCCTTCGACCCATCGGGCATATGCTGTGGCTTGGCGTGAGTGGCAGGCGCAACAGTTTAGGTGTGGGGCCGGGGGTAAGTCAGAGGAGGATGTGTTGTTGGCCTTTGTTTGGGAGTGCTACTAGAGTGGTAGGTCCAAGGCATTCATGTCCGCGGTTTTGGCAGGGATTTTGTTCCATGCTCGGTTGCAGCAGGGGATGGACCCCACCAGGTCATTTACTTTATCCAAGGTGCTCAGGGGTTGGGCAAGGTTAAGTCCATCCCAGCCAGATATACGCAGACCTATTGACACGCAGTTGTTGCACGAGCTCATGGCAATTCTGCCGGCGGTGACTGATTCCGCGTTTGAGGCGTCCCTATTCCATGCAGCCTTTTCCTTCGCATTTTTTGGGGCCTTTCGGGTTGGCGAGCTGGTGGCCGCTAATAAACGGTCCACTGATACAGGCATGCTTTTCAGGGACCTGGTGCTCAAGGACGGTGTCGTTATGTGTAGGTTACCCCGTTCCAAGACCGACAAGCTGGGTCGAGGACGCTGGGTGACTTTGAAGGCTCAGGAGGATGACGAATTATGCCCTGTACTGCTCGCGCAAATTTATTTGCTCTTACGGCCTAAATGTGGTGCTCTAGTACTGCTGTACGGGGATGCATTGCCTCTTACTCGGTTTCAGTTTGCCGCTGTGTTGAAGCGCTGTTTGGCCGCCCTGGGGCTTAATAGCGCTGAATAAGGGACGTATTCCTTCCGCATCGGTGCGGCAACTTGCGCTGCGGCGCACGGCCTTCCACCGTCAGCCATTCAGGAAATGGGTCGATGGAAGTCTGCCGCATTTAAGTCTTATATTAGATTGGATAAGCTTTAATGTTGCGCTACTTGCGCTAACCCAAAAACGTTGTTTACCTGCCAATTTTGGAATGGTTAGCATTTCACAATTGGAGGTGTGAAGGGATTTTTTAAAATTTTCCTCCGAGGGGGCCTAATTACAATTGGCTGACACTTCAGGTCCACGGGAGGTTTTTTAAGTTTTCTCCTTCACTTGGGTTTGTTTGTTTACATTACTAACTGTTCGGTTCGTTCTAACTTTTCTACTTCCCCGTTTTATGGGCACTGCCTGACAGCTAGGTTAATTTTTTCTTTTACAGTGTCCACTGATTTCGCCGAACAGATTTGGGTAGTTGTTTTGGGCCGAGCGTCATCCCCTTGCTGATAGGTCATCTGAGTTGTTAGGTGGTCGCAGAGTGCGATGGTTAGGTGTGAGAGGTCTCAGGTGGTCTGGACTTTTGGATCTGTTGTTTCAGCAGGAGCAGTGTTGGGGGCGTCCCCAATGGTTGCTACTGCACCTGGGTGGTAACGATGTGGGTCACCTTAAGGGTACAGATCTTATCCTTCAGATTCAGGCGGAGGTGGGGGAACTTAGCTTGCTTTGGCCTAGTGTATGCTTGGTTTGGTCTGACATTATTCCTCGGTTTGTATGGAGGGGATCCCGGAACGTCACAGCGCTTGACAGGGCTAGGAAGAAGATTAACTTTGCGAAGTTTGTGTTGGCTGCTGGTGGTTTGGCAGTTAGACATCCGCTATTGGTGCTCCAGAGTCCCTTTTATTTTAGGAAGGACAGTGTGCATCTCTCCCATCTTGGGATTGGAGTTTTTCTGAGGGCTCTGCTTTCTTGTCTGGATTAGTTTGTTATCTTTGTAGTTAGGGATGGGAGTTGTTTTGACGGGTCTTTTGTTCTTGTTTGGTTAGTTGGTTTGGTTGGATTTCATTTCGTATTGGGTTGGCAGGCTGCGTTTCTCTGAAACTGGCAGTAGCGGGAAGGCGCTACTGGCCAGCGGTCACTTGTAGCATAAGTGGTATTGTGGGGCACTTACCCCTTTTGAAGGAAAGCGAGTGTGCCCTGCCCTTGTAGGGGTGTGAGGGGCACTTCCTTGGGGAGCGTCCTCACTCTGCTATAGGAAGGGGTGGTGAGACCTTCACAGCACAGGTTATGCTGATATATATAGATGGGGCGTTTCAGTCGCACCCATGACAGTTGGGGCGTTTAGTCGCCGCCATTTTGTAAGATCGTGGCTAGAGCTGGTTAGTGGTAGCGTCTTCCTGGCCACCCACTATGAGTGAGGTCATTCCAATTAATAAATTCAATGACCATTTAATCCAACGCAGTTGTGTCCGTGTCTTTATTTTAGTTGATAAGCTAGCTTAAAGTTTATAGTTAATGTCAAGCACAATAAATGAATAGACGGCTTAGATAAGGAGAGTGCCTGGCTAGGCACGAAATCTATATAAGAGTCTTACATTTTTGTGATTGGTTGAAGATGTCCTTTGTTGCTAGGCAGATCAGAGTTTTGAGTGAGTTGTAATTGGTTAGGGCCAGCCTATCGGTGAGTGTAGGGGAGGTGTTTTAGTGCATGAAGGGTAGAAACTTACAGATTTGCTTCCTCTTGTCGGTTGGAAGCCCACCCACCCGCCCTATTGGCTATCTAATTTGGCTCTTTTCAATTTGGCTTACTATTATCTTTCTTTCAGACTTAGTGGGCGGGAAGGCGCTACTGGCCAGCGTCACTTGTAGCATAAGTGGTGTTGTGGGGCACTTACCCCTTTTGAAGGACGGTGAGTGTGTCCTGCCCTTGTGGGGGGGTGAGGGGCACTTTCTTGGGGAGCGTCCTCACTCTGCTATAGGAAGGGGTGGTGAGACCATCACAACACAGGTTATGCTGATATATATAGATGGGGCATTTCAGTCGCACCCATGAGAGTTGGGGCGTTTAGTTGCCGCCATTTTGTAAGATCGTGGCTAGAGCTGGTTAGTGGTAGCGTCTTCCTGGCCACCCACTATGAGTGAGGTAATTCCAATTAATAAAATCAATGACCATTTAATCCAACGCAGTTGTGTCCGTGTCTTTATTTTAGTTGATAAGCCAGCTTAAAGTTTATAGTTAATGTCAAGCACAATAAATTAATAGACGGCTTAAAGAATTATATGTTTAATATACAAAACAGTGAGTCAAGATATCATTTATCAGCACCTTTCAGAAGCCTAGTTCCAAAGCCCCAAACTCCTGGAGAGCCAAGAGTGCACACTCACCAATATACACACCCGGCCGCTGCTATCCAGACCAGGCTCCGAGTCCTCACAAGCTGACAGCCTGCCTGAGGCTGTTTTATTCCTCAGTTTGTCTGTGTGCCGCGCCAGCCATACAGTCTCTATAGCTGCACTGCAGTCCCGCTCCTGCTCGGCCACTCCTCACAGCAGAGATACAGGGCAGGCAAGAAGGAGAGAAGGGATGGACACAGCGGTGTCGTGTGTAGCCAAACGTGACATCACTGCACATGGGTACATCAGGAGTTCCAGACAGCTGACCTGGGGGGTTACCACGGGAGGGAGGGGGCGCAGTCTGTACAAGCAATGCTATTATTAACTATACACTGTGCGATGCCGTAATATAAATATCTATTTACAATTACATGCATCCATCCATGCTGCAGCCACCGCACTGCTGCAGCAGGAGACCTTGGGGCCTCTCACAACACTGTGGCCTGGGACGGGTGTCCCCTTTGACCCCCCTGTTGCCGGGACTGACTAAAGTAATGCCGAGGACCTATTCTGCGCATGTGTAGAGTGGGTCCTGCTGGTGGCTCATATTTTTACAACAGACTCGGAGACAGCGGGCACTCCTGAAAACGGAGGCATGTTGACCCCATTTTCCGGGAGTGGTGAGGCCAAGATCTGCATCTCAGATGCATATTTCTTTTCCTCACAAGCTCCACTGAGACGGCCAGCCTGAGTAAGCTAAGACATGTTGAGCAGGAGAATGTATTTTTAACAGACATCCTTGTTTTATATTACAAAAAGAGATCTTATGGCCTGATTCAGGTTTGTTAGCAAAGCAAATAAGCACACACCTGGGCAAAACCATGTTGCACTACATGTGGGCAGATGTAGCATGTGCAGAGAGATTTAGACTTGAGGGTAAATACTGACTACACACATATCGATTAGAGCCACGATGTGGGCATTCCCCAATCATTTGGAACGACACATCATGTACATCGTTCCGTGTGTATGTCTGATACCAATGGCGACAGCCCCAGATCTTTTGAACATTCAAGAAGATCTGGGGCTGTCATAAGCGATGACATGCTGCCAAATGCACTTACCAATGCCAGCTCCCCGCCAGGCACGATGTGCTGTGTGTATGGACCGTTAGACAGCTTTATTTTTGCACTGCAATTTAGATTTTAGTTTGAACACACCCCACCCAAATGAAACTCTCTCTGCACATGTTACATCTGCTCCACCTGCAGTACACCATTTTGCCCAGTTGTGTGCTTTTTTGCTTTGCTAACAAACCTGAATCAGGCCCTTAGTTTTAATATCTACAGCAATACAACAAGCCATGGAGTATTTATATATATATTTATATATATTTATGTATTCTCTTGACATATATTTTCTTTTATATTAATATACTCATATTCTGTGCATTTATAGTTACAACTGAAAAGATGACCTCATAAACTATCAAGAGAAATCCTAAGTGACAATTGCTTTAATTCATACATGTTTTTAAAGCTTCAATGTGAAATCTAAAATGTAAGGTTTTTCCCTGAATCTGGGGCATAGAAGACATCAGGTCGATATTACAAATAATAGTTACACACATAAACTACTGCATACATTTTGCATAAAAATGAAAATAATATTTAATGTTGAAGCTTTGCAAAACTAATGAACTTGTTTAAAATGCAGATAGATTTAACTGGGACATAATAAAAACAGGTTATTATTTATATGCAGAAATGAATATCAGGTTACAGAGCTTGTGTTTAAAGGTAAATCATAATTCTCACACAGAAAGGTAAGGTAGTTTTTCTATGTATAAGCAAATGAAATGCTTTAAAGCCACTGAAATAGTACACAGGTTGAGTATCCCATATCCAAATATTCCGAAATATGGAATATTCTGAAATACAGACTTTTTTGAGTGAGAGTGAGACAGTGAAACCTTTGTTTTTTGATGGCTCAATGTACACAAACTTTGTTTAATAAACAAAGTTATTAAAAATATTGTATTGAATGACCTTCAGGCTGTGTGTATAAGGTGTATATGAAACATAAATGAATTGTGTGAATGTAGACACACTTTGTTTAATGCACAAAGTTATAAAAAATATTGGCTAAAATTACCTTCAGGCTGTGTGTATAAGGTGTATATGTAACATAAATGCATTCTGTGATTATATTTAGGTCCCATCACCATGATATCTCATTATGGTATGCAATTATTCCAAAATACGGAAAAATCCCATATCCAAAATACCTCTGGCTCCAAGCATTTTGGATAAGGGATACTCAACCTGTATTAAAATTGTGCTATAAACCTCTGCTGATGTTACCAGAATTTTGTTTTAGATTATTAGTGCAATATGTAGTTACAGAGAACATTTCCACACCAAGAAAATGTTTTGTAAACCCGCTGACAAAGTGGGTTTAAAAAAACATTTTCCTGGTGTGCATTTCTCTGTCCTCTCAGTAAATTTAAATGTTCCCAATAACTACAACTGCAGATAGTATTTGGCACGGACTATTTTGAATCTTCCAGTGTGCCTTCCTCAATTACATAAAAATAGCCATAGTTGTTTGTTCCCACTAATAGGAGTTGGCAGACACCCTAACTGAAAGGGACAAGTGGTACTCAAGGCCCTACACAGGTCTACGATATAAGCAGCACTTGAAGGCAAGAACAACAACCAACCTGTAGTTTAGTATTTTAAATCAGCAAACCATCCCTTATCCAGCCTCAAGTATAAAATCACTGATCATGTCCCCATTATGACAAGATTGCAATAGATGTATATTGTTATCACTGCTGAATCCAAATATATTTTTACTTTGGACTAGAGATGAACGGTTCGGATTTCTTGCCACTTCCATGATCCGATTCTTCCCAAACTGCAGCTTGGGTTTTCCCACCATACTCAGATTACACTTTAAGGCAAAACATCTTCCTCCCGGCGCCAGATTCTTGCTGGTTTTGAATTCTATAGAAGGCACCATGGCCGGGACTCGGCACCATTTCACTCTCAGGCATGCTACTGTATGCTGCACTGTACTCTGCTGTATTGGCTGTGCTGTGTCCACTGTCCAGAATACAGACTTACAAGTGACTGTGCTCTGTATGTAGTCAGTGTATAGGGGGCACACTGTTGTATGCTGCACTGTACTCTGCTGTGTTGGCTGTGCTGTGTCAGACTCCAGACTTACAAATGGCTGTGCTCTGTATATCAGTCAGTATACAGGGGGCATGCTGCTGTATGCTGCGCTGTGCTCTGCTGTAAATTCAGTGGGAGTACCAGCACTGGCTGTAGAGAATGACTGTAGAGAATGGCTGTAGAGAATGACAAAACAGTTTGTATAAAATAGTAAACAATTTATTAAAATAATAAAGAAAAATGGTATATAAAATTAAAACCACATGACAGAGCACAGTCAATGCATATAGCTACTGAATTGCTTGTATTAATTAGATTGCTTGGCTTCTTAGGATAGATAAATCACTTGAATGAGCAGCAATTACCATGGATGTGAAACAGTCCCCGTAGATTAGTCCTCCAGTAACAAATGCTGTGGAAGGTAGAAAGGGCTTGTCCTGGCAGATGGTGCTGCAGTCAAGGCCGCAACTGGGGGGAGGGGGGGCTAAGGCGGCATGCACCCCGATTGCTGAATCTGAGAGGGCACAGAGATGGTACTCTGCCTTCCCTTCTTCCTATCAGCCCTAAGGGGCTACCTTCTGCCGGGTCAAAGAACCCTCACTGCAGGTACCCGCTCCCCAGCACCACCAATGAAACTCCTCCTTCCCCAGCAACTAGACTACTAATGGATGGGGCAGGGGTGGTGACCAAGGACTCTCCAGCTGCACCCTTTTATTTTCCATGCGCTGGTCAACGGCCGCTCACACACTTCTGTGCCCGTGTAAGCGATCTCTTCCCCCCGGCCTGTTCCCCCATGCCTACCCCTTTATGCACGCAGCTCCACCAGTAGAGGTCAGGGCCCTAGGGAGCTACCTACTGCTGGGTACCAGAACCCTCGCTGTAGGCCCCCACTCCCCAGTACTACCAATGTGGATTTCTGGAAAACCGTTCACATACACCTGTGCCTGTGTAAACTATGTCTGCCTCCTTCCCTGTTTCTCAGGGTCTCCCCCTTCATGCACAGGAGCTCCACCAGAGGAAAACAGGGCAAGAGGAAGCAACAGCTGCCGATACCTAGTCTAGGCATTGAGGTGGGGTCTCTATATGCCAGGACAGCTGCTGCCTCCCAAAGTGTGGTCCTAGGTCCAACGTGCATGCAGGGCTTTGTAGTCCTACAGCAGTTGGCCAGTTGGAGTCATCCCCCCCTGTGTGTGTGATACAGTGATTGCTTGGCTTATATCAGGAATATAACATCAGCCAGTCCTAGGGACTCCTCTCTGCAGCCATGATAACCCACATTGTGTATCCCCCTCCCCAGAGAGTTGGTACTCCTCCTTTTTAATTGGTCTTAGGTCCTGACTGGCATACTGGGCTTTGTAGTCCTACAGCAGTTGGCCAGTCAGAATCTCCCACAATACTGTATCTGAGGTGCATGTTAGTTTTCTTGTGTTCCTATTAATTTTCCTAGGGAATGTGTGCTGGATGCATCCTGACGGTGCTGATTGTCACTTTGCCAACTGTTTATTACTTTGTTTTTGACATGGTTCCAAAGTGTGTGCGCCAAATTACTGCCTTGTCCCAACTGCCAAAAATCCTAGTTTCATCCCTGCTGCAGTGAAGTCCATAAGCGGCTGTGTCCAAATATGAGACCAAGGCTTGTAGGTACAGGTACATGTGGCTAAGAACTGGCTCAATCACTCAGTCGTCTTCAATGTGTTTCGCTGGAAAGGCACTCCAGCTTCCTCAGAAGCATATGCTCTGCTGTAAATTGGCTGTGCTGTGTCCATCTAAAGTGGCTGTTCACAAGCAGCACTACATTGTGTGACTCACTGTCAGATATTCTTCTATTGTTTGTACTGTTTGGTGTGCTTTATCCTAGTGCACTTTGTTCACGTACATATACTGTACAAGCCCTGTGACTCCACGCAGTTTGAACTGAGCTGCAAGTTACAAAATAAATAAAACAAATAATATAAAGATCTATTGTTTATACTGTTTGGTACTCTTTACCTTACTGTGCTTTGTTCACATGCACATATAAGCCCTGTGACTTCACGCAGTTTGATCTGAGCTGCATGTTAAAAACTAAATAACACACACATATATATATATATATATATATATATATATATATATATTTACTGTAGATCTATTGTTTATGCTGTTGGTGTGCTTTACCCTAGTGACTCCATGCAGTGATGTGTGAATTGAAAAATGAATAATGATCTGTTTAGAGAAGAGCAATCAAATACTTATGCAGCAGCTGCTGCCACCAGTCATGATGGCCACGCTAGTCCAGCAACTTCATCTACTAAAGCCGATGCTCAAGGGCAAAGCAGGTCTAAGTCAAGGCATCTAAAATAAAAAAAACAATATACAGTGGAAAATAAAAAAATACCTTTAATAAAGGGAATGTTTGGTACAGAAAATCACAAACCTGCCAACCATTCACCACAATCAGTGGCAAGGAAAGACACATGACTTGGCCTTTATTAATGAATGGTGAATCTGTCAGTAACGCATCTTATTCTGCCTCTCATGACGATGAAGACACCTTTTCACTGAAGTTGTCATCCAGACAGTGCTGGTTCCGTCTGGTTCCGGGGACACCTGGTTGTAACATCTTTACCCATGCTGTGAAGTCTACTTGCTAGGTAGACCATCCCATTTGGTAAGATACCAATTGATACCTCTCTGTTTTCTGTTTTTGTTTTAATAAACGGTGTGACACTATTGGAAGTTTTCCTTCTCAATGCATATGATTTCCAATTAGGGAAGGGACACCAGGTTGGAGAAGTCACAAGTGCGAACAAACTCTATCAAGTGCACTAATTTCCCATCATACGCTGTTGTTTACTTCCCTATAGTAGACCTTTTGTTTGGGTACGAGACTTATCTAATAATTTTTAATGTTGTGAAAAATAAGTTGTGAATTTATTACACTATGTATGTTTTATTTTTTTTATTTTTTGAGCGCCCATGGACCCATTTGGTGGACTTTGACTATATGAGAACTTCTTGAGTGTAAGGTGACACTTGTTTTTTCCATTTGGGATTAAGGAGCAGCCTTATTAGGCACACTTTATTTTATCTAGTTTTTTCTGTTCAACTTACTGTGTGTCTATGATAAATGATAAGGAAATATGATGGATCCTGGGGGGCATGGCCATTTTATTTCTTAGGCAACAAAGCAGGTAAATTTCTGTCTCGTAGACTCAGATTGAAACAGACTAGAAATAGAATCAAATCTATACATTCCTCAGGGGGAAACTGATTTACAATCCGGCAGACATTGTCAAGACTTTTGCCCAGTATTATGAAAAATTGTATAATTTGAACTCTGATCTTTCTGCCTTCAACCTAATTCTTCAAAATTATCTTCATTCTTAACTGATATACGTTTACCTAGACTATCGTCTGAAGACTTAGATTCTTTAAATTCTGATTGGAGAAATGAGGAAATAATAGCAGTTATTGGCTCCCTACCTGTGGGGAATGCCTCTGGCCCAGACGGATTTATCAATTGGTTCTATAAAAAATTTGCTCCACACCTTGTACTCATTCTTACTGATATAGATATGCCACTGAACAAGGGTCGCTACCCAGGGAAATGTTACAAGCACGGATTATTACCATCCATAAACAGTGGAAAGACCCCTCTCTGTGTCAAAACTACAGACCCATAGCGCTCCTTAATACAGACCTAAAATATTTTCTAAACTTGTAGCGTACTGATTGTCACCATTTATTCCATATCTCATACACCCAGATCAAGTAGGCTTTGTGCGAAGTAGGCAATCTTCGGATAATACGAGAAAGGTGTTTGTATTGGCAGAATATATTTCAAAAATGGGATGGGAGGCCAGTTTTCTCTCTTTGGATGAGGAGAAAGCATTTGACCGTTTGCATTGGGGATTCCTTAAGGAGTTATTGCTGAAAGTGGGCCTAAACGGAGCAATTCTTTCATCCATATTGGCGTTGTATATCTCCCCATTGGCTTCGGTGTTCAGTAATGGCTTTGTCTTCCACCTTTGCAATTTCCAATGGTACTAGGCAGGGGTGCCGCCTATCTCCTCTTATGTATGTTCTTGCAATAGAACCTTTCATTGCTGTAGTATGTCAATCCATATCGTTCCCAGGAATACAAGTAGGCTCAACTCAACATAAATTGAGTCTCTTTGCGGATGATGTCCTCGTGTTTGTTACAGACCCTGAAACTTCGTTCCCTGCCCTTCAGGAGATAATTAAATGCTATAGCGAAGATTCTTTTTACAAACACAATACGTCTAAAATGGAAGCTTTGCCATTCAATTTGAGTTCCGATAAGCTGACCAGATTCAAATTACTTTATAAACTTTATAAATGTAATTGGAAATAGGATTATATACTTTACTTAGGTATTAACATTTCCAACACGCTGTCCAAATAATTTCTGGATATTTATTATGCCCCTTTACTCTCTCAGATATAAGCGATTCTAAAACGACGGGGAGGCCTGGAGATTTCATGGTTGGGCAGCTTATAAAATGTCAATCCTCCCAAAACTAATGTATCTATTCTGCACAATCCCCTATTTGGTCCTGTGGAAGTTTATTACACGAGTGCACTCAGTGATAATCAGATACATATGGAAAAACAAGACCCGCCTCTCCCCTCCTTCCCCGGATAGCTTATAGCCATTTGATTAGGTCTCGAAAATTGGGAGGTTTAAAGGTACCGGATTTAAAGGGATATCAATTTGCTTGTCTGGTAGCCCAAATTAGTGACTGGTCCTTACCTACTGATGCAAAACAATGTGTAGATTTGGAGAAATAGTTGCATCCACACTTTCCTCTTCTAGATTAACTATGAACTCCCAAGCAACAAAGACTCTCTCTCTACAACATGCCCCGTGTACTATTCTAAATTCTCTCAAAGCGTGTGATGCTACAGTGATCAGCTCAATTGTTTCCCTACCTTCTCGTACACTGTCCTTAGCTGCTCTCTCCAGACTGATTCAAAACTTAAATATCTCTAATTGGCTGTCCTGTGGTATTGCCACCATTGCCGACTTAGTCAACAAATCTGCAATTACCCCATTCTCCACACTACAGCACCAATTCCATTTACCCCATAAAGAAATTATTACGTGTAACCGTGTAGTTCATTGGATTGCTAGCTCAATACATTCCTCAGTGCCATTACTACTGCCTCCTCCTCATGTACTGATGAGAATTGCGTCCGGTAACAGTAGTGGTGCTATTAGATTTTGGTATACTATCACTCAGAATAATATGCTTCAAGATAAATCTCCTTCAATTCAGATGGGAAGCAGATTTACAGTGCACATTCACTCAGCAACAATGGGAGTCGATTTACTATGCTACGCATACCATGTCCAAATGCTATAATCACAAAGAAATGCACTTCAAACTCCTACATAGACTATACGTCATGCCAGCCAAAATGCATAAAATTTGGTCTAATCAATCTAAATTTTGCTGGAGAAATTGCTTAGAGACAGGAGACATCTTCCATATATTTTGGACGTGTCCCATGATACGTCAACTTTGGACTGACGTCTTTGCTTTCGCTTCTAAAGTTCTTAAAACCACCATCCAGGAGTCCTCTTCCATAGCTCTTTGTCATATTTTCCCTAAAGACCTTACAAATACAGAATGTTATGTGCTAGGTCATATTTTAATAACCACCTAAGCAGCGATAGCTCAAAACTGGAGGAATCCCTCCACTCCATCTCGTCTTAAAATTATTCACAAGACTCATCATGCATTTGAAATGGAAATTCAAGGTTTACCTTATTCGTTTACCACCAAATCCCCCTTAGCTAAATGGTTCTACTGGCATGAATACTCTACCAAGGGAGAGGGAACCAATACCTTGCTTGAAACAGAATTTTGATTTGACTTTTGTAGTTTAAATGCAGTTGGCTTATTCTCAATGGTATTCATGTTTGATATCACATTGTCTTATATGTTTTAGATATATTTACAGTTTCATGTTTGTGCAATATTATATATGACTGTATCAAATGACTCCCCCCCCCCCCCCCCTTCCCTCACCCCTCCCTTTTTCTTTCTTCTGTATCCCCTCCCTTTCCGTGCTTAGCGGAACAAAAATTTCAATTAAAAAATATTTGTAAATAAATAAATAATAAATAAGAAACTGTTAATAAATAAATTTGTGATAATGTCAGCTTACATTCAATTTAATTCACCAGTTTTACTTTTTCCAGTAGTTTATATCATCTCACTAGGCATGTCATTATTCATAGTTGCCTACTGTTGAGGATATTGGCATTTGCATTAATTCACAATGATAAAAAAACAAAGTGCACTGAATGTCAATGTCATTGGCCTTTTACTAGAAGAATCTGTTGCCATTTTTAATAAGGGAATGTACTTGGTCAAATATTGCAAACATTCTGTATTCAGCAACCTAATGTAAAGCAGTGAATTTAAACAAAAATATCCTATTGTAATGGAGGTATTAACTGATAAACCCAGTTTGTGCAACCTAGGCAAGTGGTCTTTTCATGGTATCTGCTACTGTAGAATGGGTGTTACCCGTAAAAAAAACTTGCTCCATTTGGGGTCAAGATAGATTAGAAGTAGGTTTAATTAAATTTTGTAATTAGAAATTAAAGTAATTACTTGTTCAATCCCCTGAAGATTCTTCTAGTCTCTGGGATTTATGACAATTCTACATGACTGCATGCTCCACTGCTCACTTGCTATGTCCAACTTAATTAAAAGAACAAAATGCAACACTGATGACATGGTATTCTCTGGGTATTTCAGACTCTGCAGTGCACTTATCTGACAAAGCACTCAAGGCTGATACAACTTGCTTATTTAACTTCAGCGCTTCAGTGAGAGGGAAGATCTTCCTGAAACAGATACTGTACTTAGAACCTTTACAGTAACAAAAACAGAGTGGACCTGTGACATCTTAATATTTTGCCACCAGCGTTTAGAACAGGCATGTCAAACTCAAAATCCCAACTGGGCCGAATAATTAAAGTCTAAGTCTTGTGTGGGCCGCAAGAAAAAGATAGAGTCTTATATGCAATAATATAATGATAACAATAATAATACCATATATCAGTGTGTGCCAGGGGCTGTTATTCCCCCTTATACAGTATATCACCACCGGCAGTGCCTGATACACGTAATTGCCTCCACGGTGCCAAATAACACACATCCCCCCTCGGTACCAGATAACACATTTGCCCCCTCGGTGCCAGATAACACAATTGCCCCCACGGCGCCAGATAACACATATGCCCCCTCCCCCCCCCCAATTTACCTTCCTCCTTGACAGCTAACAATTACTTTTTAATGCAGAATCTGCATCGCAGATAACTCCTCCTGCTCTTCAAGGTCAGATGGGCACACAATGAAGGTAACTCTCCTCTATATAATAATAATACCACATATCAATGTGAGCTGACAGCTGTTCTATACCCCTTCATATATAACTGTGTGGTCCCCTCTCCCCTATATAATAATAATAATAATACCATATATCAGTGTGTGCCAGGGGCTGTTATTCCCCCTTATACAGTATATCACCACCAGCAGTACCTGATACATATAATTGCCCCCACGGTGCCAAATAACACACTTCCCCCCACAGTGCCAGATAACACATATGCCACCTCGGTGCCAGATAACACATATGCCCCCACAGTGCCAGATAACACATATGCCCCCTCGGTGCATTTTATATAAAATAAATAAATAGTATTATTACTATATAGGGGATAGAGGACCGCATTTTATATATGAGGGTGAATAACAGCTCCTGGCACACACAGAAACTACTATCTTTCTAAGTGTGCCAGGAGCTGTTATTCCCCTTATATATAAAATGCGGGCCTCTCTCCCGTATGTAGTAATAATGCTATTTAAAAAATTAATAATAATACTATTTATATTACTTGTTATTGGCCATATATATTTAGCCCCCAGCAGTGTGCTCACGCTGCTTATTCAGCATTGCCGCTCTGGTAGAGCAGTGCTGCCTCCTCCGAACACGCTGCGCCTGGCCGATGGTGTCAGTCAGACGCCGAGTGTCTCCCTGTCTCCTCCGGCGCAACCCTGTGAGCGGAATCAGGTGCCGTTTCGTGAGTAAATGAAAGCTCACGGTCCGGCATCCAATCAAGAGCTGCAGCTGCAGGTCCGCGAGCTCTGATTGGCTCAGGAACCTGCGCCTTAATTAAAATATAAAAAATTCGCTTTAGCCCTTCTCACGTCAGCGCGCAGCCCGCGGGCTGCAAAAATAGGCGGCCGGGGCTGCATATGGTCCGCGGGCCGCGAGTTTGACACCTATGGTTTAGAATATTTTGTGGACGTTGACTATGTTGACATTCATAATGTCAACATGAGAATTTGAACATGGTTGAACATGTTGACATGTTCATTTCATTATGTCAACATTCAGCATGTTGACACTCATGAAATGATGACGTGGTCAGAATGTTGACACTGTCTGTTTACTGTAAGTTTAATCCTACCCCAACCCATATCCTTAACACTTATCAAATGTTGACTTTCTGCCCATGTCAACATTTATGGTGTTGACGTTTTAATCAAAAGAGCATTAGGGAGGCTTGTACCGATAGGCTTGTATCCATTCATTCAAAGGACATTGGAGGTAATTCAGAGAGGATCACAGCAGCAAATTTGCAGTTGGGTAAAACCAGGGGGGTCATTCCAAGTCGATCGCACGTAGCAACTTTTTGCTGCTCGTGCGATCAACTAGACGCCGCCTATGGGGAAGTATATTTTAGCTTAGCAGGGCTGCGATCACTTGTGCAGCCCTGCTATGCTAAAAAAGTGTTGTGCAGAAGTAGGCTAGCCCTGCAGTTACTTACCCTGTGCGATCGATCCAGCGTTGAAGGTTTGGATCTCCACGGCCAGAAAGCGGTGAGTAGATGCCCCAGAATGCCTCCCCGCTGTCAATCTTCTTGTGATCGCGCTAGTGATCACTTTCTTCTTTATTCTGCCCGCTGTCCGGCGACAACTGTTGCCGGGCAAAGACGCGCGTGCGCAATGTGGCCACCACGCATGCGCAGTTCCGACCCGTTCGCACCGCAGCGATGAACCGCTGCGTGTGAACGGGTCGGAATGACCCCCATGTGCACTGCAGGTGTGACAGATAATAGGATTTTAATACCTACCGGTAAATCCTTTTCTCCTAGTCCGTAGAGGATGCTGGGGTCCACTTCAGTACCATGGGGTATAGACGGTTCAGCAGGAGCCATGGGCACTTTAAGACTTTTCAAGGGTGTGAACTGGCTCCTCCCTCTATGCCCCTCCTCCAGACCTCAGTTATAGGAACTGTGCCCAGGGAGACGGACATTTCGAGGAAAGGATTTACTTTTATACTAATGGTGAGATTCATACCAGCTCACACCTCAACCATGCCACACAACATGGCATTCAACATGACACACGCCAACAGGCATGAACCATTTACAGCAACATGCTGAAAACAAATGAAACACAACTTGTGTAACTATAAATAACAAACTGCAGGTAAAGTACGCACTGGGTCGGGTGCCCAGCATCCTCTACGGACTAAGAGAAAAAGATTTACCGGTTTTCTCATACGTCCTAGAGGATGCTGGGGTCCACTTCAGTACCATGGGGTTATACCAAAGCTCCAGTACGGGCGGGAGAGTGCGGATGACCCTGCAGTACCGATTGACCGAACTTGAGGTCCTCATTGGCCAAGGTGTCAAAAACATATAAAATTTAGCAAATCTGTTTGACCCTGACCAAGTAGCTGCTCGGCAAAGTTGTAAAGCCGAGACGCCCTGGGCAGCCGCCCAGGATGAGCCCACTTTCCTAGTAGAATGGGCCTTCACTGACTTTGGTACCGGCAAGTCTGCCGTAGAATGAGCGTGCTGAATTGTCCCTCTGATACAGCGCGCAATAGTCTGCTTAGAAGCAGGACACCCAATCTTGCTGGGAGCATACAGGACAAACAGAGCCTCTGTTTTCCGTAATTGAGCTGTTCTTGCAACATAAATCTTCAAAGCTCTAACCACATCTAGAGACTGTGACTCAGTGAAAGTGTCAGTAGCTACTGGCACCACAATAGGTTGGTTTATGTGGAAGGGCGAAACCACCTTTGGAAGAAATTGTTGACGAGTTCTTAACTCTGCCCTATCTTCATGGAAGATCAGGTAAGGGCTCTTGTGAGACAAGGCCCCCAACTCAGACACCCGCCTTGCGGATGCCAAGGCCAAAAGCATCACCACTTTCCAAGTGAGAAACTTCAATTCTATCTCCTGCAGAGGTTCAAACCAATCTGATTGAAGGAACTGCAACACCACATTAAGGTCCCATGGTGCCACTGGAGGCACAAATGGAGGCTGGATGTGCAGAACCCCTTTCACCTTGGTGAATACCCTCGGTGCCGTGGAGAGTCCGAACGGCAACATCTGAAACTGGTATTGGCAATCCTGTACTGCGAATCTCAGATAAGCTTGGTGAGGAGGATAAATGGGAACATGCAAGTAAGCATCTTTTATGTCTACTGGCACCATGAAGTCCCTCTCTTCCAGACTGGAAATCACTACCCTCAGGGATTCCATCTTGAACTTGAACCTTTTCAGGTAGAGATTCAGATTTTTCGGGTTTAAAATCGGTCTGACCGAGCCATCCGGCTTCGGAACTACGAAGAAGCTTGAATAAAAAACCTTCTCCTTACTGTGCCAAGGGTACCAGGACAATGACCTGATCCTGACATAATTTATGAATTGCCGTTGTTACTGCCTCTCTTCCCGGAAGAGAAGCTGGCAAGGTCGATTTGAAAAATCGGCATGGGGGGACGTCTTGAAACTCTAGTTTGTACCCACGGGACACTATTTGTAAGACCCATTGGTCCAGGCCAGATTGAATCCAGATTTGGCTAAAAAGTTTCAGACGTGCTCCCACCCGAGCGGACTCCCGCAAGGGAGCCCCAGCGTTATGCTGCAGATTTGGCAGAAGCAGGGGTGGACTTCTGCTCCTGTGATCCGGGAGACACTGCGGATTTCTTTCCTTTTCCCCTTCCCCTACCTGCAAAAAAGGGTGAACCTTTGGCCTTTTTGTATTTGTTGGTCCGAAAGGCCTGTATGTGAGAGTCTTTTTCGCCAGTGTAGGAGCATAAGGCAAGAATGTCGACTTACCTGCGGTAACCGCCGAGACTAACACATCCAGCCCATCACCAAACAAGGCCTCACCTTTATACGGGAGAGCCTCCATATTTCTTTTGGAATCTGCATCAGCATTCCACTGGCGAATCCACAACGCCCTCTGAGCCAATACTGCCATGGTAGCGGTTCTTGATCCCAAGAAACCAATATATTTCATGGTTTCTAGTACGTACGCAGCAGTGTCTTTGATATGACCTAACGTTAGGAGTATCTATTGTGTCAATGTCTAATGACAAGTTTTCTGACCACTTTTCAATAGCACTACTCACCCACTCACAGACAATGGTAGGCCTGAGTAGTGTCCCATTGGCCACATCAATAGATCACCTCACTCACTTGCGGTCTGTCGGCTCCTTAAGTGAAGCCATTCCAGGCGCAGGGAGAAACACCTTTACTCTTTTATGACAGGGCCCTGTCTAAAATGCGCGGTGACTCCCACCTTTTTGGAAAAAGGTAAGCTGCCTGAGGTGGAGGGAAAATTACATTACTTCTTTACTAAAGTAAACCCTCTCCTTGTGGTAACTTCTAACACCTCCTTTATAGCTAAAACATGTTTTGAATGCTTTTTTGCCAACTTAGGACCTATTCCCCTGGAATCAAAAGTGTCGACACAGGAATCAGAGTCTGTGTCGGTATCAGTTTGTACTACTTGTGCAAATTTGTATGTGACCCAGAAAGGTCCCTGTGGATGAAAGGGAGACTATTAAAAATCGCATCTTCAACAGATTATTTTCATTTTCTGTATGAGATTCAGTCCAACTTCTTACTGATATGATTTAAACTATCATGTAACCTTTCACCAAGTCAGGCTCTTGGTGTCATATTACACCTCTGTGTCCCTAACATGTCTCCACAGAGTTCACCTGCCACAGACATGTCACACACGTGCGCAACCACACCACAGACACTCCGGGACTTATAGGGGGACAGACCCACAGTAAAATCTGTCAGAGGGACACAGATAGGATTTGCCAGTTCACAACCCAGCACCAGTAACACAATGTTTGTGAACACAAAATGCCCACTGTCATGTAGCGCTTTTATAATGTTAATCACACAATTATATAGCACCAAATTCATTGTGGCCTCCCTTGTTTTGCACCCTGATACTTGTTCAGTAGTGGAGGAGGACCAGCGTTGTCTCTGCAGCCTGAGGAGAGAGAGAAAATGGCGCTGAGCAGTGTGCTGGCTGACTGAGGAGGAAGCTCCACTCTTCAATGGTGTGTTTCTCCTCAGCTTTTATGAGGTAATTTTTTTATGCTGGCGGGGTAGGACTGTGCCTCAGCAACTTATGCCCCTTATTTATGCCAGTTTCCATAGGTTTCATGCTGCCCAGGGCGCCCCCCCTGCCCTGCACCCTGCAGTGCCTGTTTATGTGTGGGCAACATGGCGCGCTGCGCTCCCACCAGCCGCGCGGTACCTTTAGCCGTCACTTTCTTGATTGAAGATCTGTCTTCTAACACTCACCTGTCTTCTGACTTCTGGCTCTGTGAGGGGGGTGACGGCGTGCTGTGGGAGTGAGCATCTAGGCACGGCTAGCGTTCGGTTCCCTTCAGGAGCTAATGGTGTCCTGTCAGCCAGAAGCAGAGCAATGAAACTCTTTTGGAAGTTGGTTCCTACTTCTGCCCCCTCAGTCCCACGAAGCAGGGAGACTGTTGCCAGCAGTTCTCCCTGAAAATAAAAAACCTAACATAAGTCTTTTCAGAGAAACTCAGTAGAGCTCCTCTGGAGTGCATCCAGTCTGCCTGGGCACATTTCTAAAACTGAGGTCTGGAGGAGGGGCATAGAGGGAGGAGCCAGTTCACACCCTTGAAAAGTCTTAAAGTGCCCATGGCTCCTGCAGAACCATCTATACCCCAGGGTCATGAAGTGGACCCCAGCATCCTCTAGGACGTATGAGAAATAACACTTGCAGATAGAGTTAGATTTGGGTGGTTTATTTTGTTTCTGTGCAGGGTAAATACTGGCTGCTTAATTTCTACACTGCAATTTAGATTTCAGTTTAAACACACCCCATACAAATCTAACTCTCTCTGCATGTTATATCTGCCCCCCCCCCCCTGCAGTGCACATGGGTGGTCATTCCGAGTTGTTCGCTCGCTAGCAGTTTTTTGCAGCCATGCCAACGCTATGCCGCCTCCCACCGGGAGAGTATTTTAGCTTAGAAGAAGTGCGAACGAAAGGATCTCAGAGTGGTGGCAAACTTTTTTTGTGCAGTTTTAGAGTAGCCCAATACCTACTCAGTGCTTGCGATCACTTCAGACTGTTCAGTTCCTGTTTTGACGTCACAAACACGCCCTGTGTTAGCCCAGCCACGCCTGCGTTTCTCTTGGCATGCCTGCATTTCTCTTGGCATGCCTGCATTTTTCCGAACACTCCCTGAAAACGGTCAGTTGACACCCAGAAAAGCCCTCTTCCACTCTGCGGCCAGCAGTGCAACTGAAAAGCCTTGCAAGACCCTGTGTAAAACTAAATTGTTTGTTGCAATAGTACGACGCGCGTGCGCATTGCGCCGCATACGCATGCGCAGAAGTGCCGGTTTTTTGCCTCATCTCTGCAGAGCAAACGAAAGCAGCTAGCGATCAACTCGGAATGACCCCCATGGTTTTGCCCAACTGCTAACAAATTTGCTGCTGCGATCAACTCTGAATTAGGCCCATTATTCAAAGGATGACTATAGATTTAAAAATAATTACGACGTTACACTGACGTTAAACCAAAGGAAAACAGAAGGAGAACAATCTACCCACAATCTGGACCACTGAAGGACAGCTTTCAAACAAATGTGAGTCTGCTTACTATTACTATACACATCAAACTACTCCAGTCTGAGTAACCTGGACACTTACAACTTAAATCTGTGTTAGGAACGCTGCAAGACCTTTCCACTTCATCTGGAACTACTCAAATTTATGTTTATAGCTTACCAAAAACATCTGAATTCTCACCTGTACCAATGTAATTTTGCTTTTACATATTCTTGTAAATCCTGTCTGAATTACCATTGCTTTTGCCCTACTCTCACAACCACTCTCAATTCTAGCAGTCTGTTTTGAAACTGAATTTATGTAATCTTATAATCTTCACTGTTAGTTTCACTTGTAACTGAATTATTTTTTACTATAATACACAATTACCAACACCGTACTATTACCTGATTTCCTGCAATTCTACTGTTCTGTCTCTATTACACAGTCTCCACTCCTTTTTCCAATATTGTTTTCATTTTTATTTTTACACCCATTTACCTCACCCATACTACGTCCAGGTTTACATTAGAGATGAGCGCCGGAAATTTTTCGGGTTTTGTGTTTTGGTTTTGGGTTCGGTTCCGCGGCCGTGTTTTGGGTTCGACCGCGTTTTGGCAAAACCTAACCGAATTTTTTTTGTCTGATTCGGGTGTGTTTTGGATTCGGGTGTTTTTTTCCAAAAAACCTAAAAAACTGCTTAAATCATAGAATTTGGGGGTCATTTTGATCCCAAAGTATTATTAACCTCAAAAACCATCATTTCCACTCATTTTCAGTCTATTCTGAATACCTCATACCTCACAATATTATTTTTAGTCCTAAAATTTGCACCGAGGTCGCTGGATGACTAAGCTAAGCGACCCTAGTGGCCGACACAAACACCTGGCCCATCTAGGAGTGGCACTGCAGTGTCACGCAGGATGTCCCTTCCAAAAAAACCTCCCCAAACAGCACATGACGCAAAGAAAAAAAGAGGCGCAATGAGGTAGCTGTGTGAGTAAGATAAGCGACCCTAGTGGCCGACACAAACACCGGGCCCATCTAGGAGTGGCACTGCAGTGTCACGCAGGATGTCCCTTCCAAAAAACCCTCCCCAAACAGCACATGACGCAAAGAAAAAAAGAGGCGCAATGAGGTAGCTGTGTGAGTAAGATAAGCGACCCTAGTGGCCGACACAAACACCGGGCCCATCTAGGAGTGGCACTGCAGTGTCACGCAGGATGTCCCTTCCAAAAAACCCTCCCCAAACAGCACATGACGCAAAGAAAAAAAGAGGCGCAATGAGGTAGCTGTGTGAGTAAGATAAGCGACCCTAGTGGCCGACACAAACACCGGGCCCATCTAGGAGTGGCACTGCAGTGTCACGCAGGATGTCCCTTCCAAAAAACCCTCCCCAAACAGCACATGACGCAAAGAAAAAAAGAGGCGCAATGAGGTAGCTGTGTGAGTAAGATAAGCGACCCTAGTGGCCGACACAAACACCGGGCCCATCTAGGAGTGGCACTGCAGTGTCACGCAGGATGTCCCTTCCAAAAAACCCTCCCCAAACAGCACATGACGCAAAGAAAAAAAGAGGCGCAATGAGGTAGCTGTGTGAGTAAGATAAGCGACCCTAGTGGCCGACACAAACACCGGGCCCATCTAGGAGTGGCACTGCAGTGTCACGCAGGATGTCCCTTCCAAAAAACCCTCCCCAAACAGCACATGACGCAAAGAAAAAAAGAGGCGCAATGAGGTAGCTGTGTGAGTAAGATAAGCGACCCTAGTGGCCGACACAAACACCGGGCCCATCTAGGAGTGGCACTGCAGTGTCACGCAGGATGTCCCTTCCAAAAAACCCTCCCCAAACAGCACATGACGCAAAAAAAAAAAAAGAGGCGCAATGAGGTAGCTGTGTGAGTAAGATAAGCGACCCTAGTGGCCGACACAAACACCGGGCCCATCTAGGAGTGGCACTGCAGTGTCACGCAGGATGGCCCTTCCAAAAAACACTCCCCAAACAGCACATGACGCAAAGAAAAATTAAAGAAAAAAGAGGTGCAAGATGGAATTGTCCTTGGGCCCTCCCACCCACCCTTATGTTGTATAAACAGGACATGCACACTTTAACCAACCCATCATTTCAGTGACAGGGTCTGCCACACGACTGTGACTGATATGACGGGTTGGTTTGGACCCCCACCAAAAAAGAAGCAATTAATCTCTCCTTGCACAAACTGGCTCTACAGAGGCAAGATGTCCACCTCATCATCATCCTCCGATATATCACCGTGTACATCCCCCTCCTCACAGATTATCAATTCGTCCCCACTGGAATCCACCATCTCAGCTCCCTGTGTACTTTGTGGAGGCAATTGCTGCTGGTCAATGTCTCCGCGGAGGAATTGATTATAATTCATTTTAATGAACATCATCTTCTCCACATTTTCTGGATGTAACCTCGTACGCCGATTGCTGACAAGGTGAGCGGCGGCACTAAACACTCTTTCGGAGTACACACTTGTGGGAGGGCAACTTAGGTAGAATAAAGCCAGTTTGTGCAAGGGCCTCCAAATTGCCTCTTTTTCCTGCCAGTATAAGTACGGACTGTGTGACGTGCCTACTTGGATGCGGTCACTCATATCATCCTCCACCATTCTTTCAATGTTGAGAGAATCATATGCAGTGACAGTAGACGACATGTCCGTAATCGTTGTCAGGTCCTTCAGTCCGGACCAGATGTCAGCATCAGCAGTCGCTCCAGACTGCCCTGCATCACCGCCAGCGGGTGGGCTCGGAATTCTGAGCCTTTTCCTCGCACCCCCAGTTGCGGGAGAATGTGAAGGAGGAGATGTTGACAGGTCGCGTTCCGCTTGACTTGACAATTTTCTCACCAGCAGGTCTTTCAACCCCAGCAGACTTGTGTCTGCCAGAAAGAGAGATCCAAGGTAGGCTTTAAATCTAGGATCGAGCACGGTGGCCAAAATGTAGTGCTCTGATTTCAACAGATTGACCACCCGTGAATCCTTGTTAAGCGAATTAAGGGCTCCATCCACAAGTCCCACATGCCTAGCGGAATCGCTCCGTGTTAGCTCCTCCTTCAATGTCTCCAGCTTCTTCTGCAAAAGCCTGATGAGGGGAATGACCTGACTCAGGCTGGCAGTGTCTGAACTGACTTCACGTGTGGCAAGTTCAAAGGGCATCAGAACCTTGCACAACGTTGAAATCATTCTCCACTGCGCTTGAGACAGGTGCATTCCACCTCCTATATCGTGCTCAATTGTATAGGCTTGAATGGCCTTTTGCTGCTCCTCCAACCTCTGAAGCATATAGAGGGTTGAATTCCACCTCGTTACCACTTCTTGCTTCAGATGATGGCAGGGCAGGTTCAGTAGTTTTTGGTGGTGCTCCAGTCTTCTGTACGTGGTGCCTGTACGCCGAAAGTGTCCCGCAATTCTTATGGCCACCGACAGCATCTCTTGCACGCCCCTGTCGTTTTTTAAATAATTCTGCACCACCAAATTCAAGGTATGTGCAAAACATGGGACGTGCTGGAATTTGCCCATATTTAATGCACACACAATATTGCTGGCGTTGTCCGATGCCACAAATCCACAGGAGAGTCCAATTGGGGTAAGCCATTCCGCGATGATCTTCCTCAGTTGCCGTAAGAGGTTTTCAGCTGTGTGCGTATTCTGGAAACCGGTGATACAAAGCGTAGCCTGCCTAGGAAAGAGTTGGCGTTTGCGAGATGCTGCTACTGGTGCCGCCGCTGCTGTTCTTGCGGCGGGAGTCCATCCATCTACCCAGTGGGCTGTCACAGTCATATAGTCCTGACCCTGCCCTGCCCTGCCCTGCTCCACTTGTCCACATGTCCGTGGTTAAGTGGACATTGGGTACAGCTGCATTTTTTAGGACACTGGTGACTCTTTTTCTGAGGTCTGTGTACATTTTCGGTATCGCCTGCCTAGAGAAATGGAACCCAGATGGTATTTGGTACCGGGGACACAGTACCTCCAACAAGTCTCTAGTTGGCTCTGCAGTAATGATGGATACCGGAACCACGTTTCTCACCACCCAGGATGCCAAGGCCTCAGTTATCCGCTTTGCAGTAGGATGACTGCTGTGATATTTCATCTTCCTCGCAAAGGACTGTTGGACAGTCAATTGCTTGGTGGAAGTAGTAAAAGTGGTCTTACGACTTCCCCTCTGGGATGACCATCGACTCCCAGCAGCAACAACAGCAGCGCCAGCAGCAGTAGGCGTTACACGCAAGGATGCATCGGAGGAATCCCAGGCAGGAGAGGAATCGTCAGAATTGCCAGTGACATGGCCTGCAGGACTATTGGCATTCCTGGGGAAGGAGGAAATTGACACTGAGGGAGTTGGTGGGGTGGTTTGCGTGAGCTTGGTTACAAGAGGAAGGGATTTACTGGTCAGTGGACTGCTTCCGCTGTCACCCAAAGTTTTTGAACTTGTCACTGACTTTTTATGAATGCGCTGCAGGTGACGTATAAGGGAGGATGTTCCGAGGTGGTTAACGTCCTTACCCCTACTTATTACAGCTTGACAAAGGCAACACATGGCTTGACACCTGTTGTCCGCATTTCTGTTGAAATACTTCCACACCGAAGAGCTGATTTTTTTTGGTATTTTCACCAGGCATGTCAGTGGCCATATTCCTCCCACGGACAACAGGTGTCTCCCCGGGTGCCTGACTTAAACAAACCACCTCACCATCAGAATCCTCCTGGTCAATTTCCTCCCCAGCGCCAGCAACACCCATATCCTCCTCATCCTGGTGTACTTCAACACTGACATCTTCAATCTGACTATCAGGAACTGGACTGCGGGTGCTCCTTCCAGCACTTGCAGGGGGCGTGCAAATGGTGGAAGGCGCATGCTCTTCACGTCCAGTGTTGGGAAGGTCAGGCATCGCAACCGACACAATTGGACTCTCCTTGTGGATTTGGGATTTCGAAGAACGCACAGTTCTTTGCGGTGCTACTGCTTTTGCCAGCTTGAGTCTTTTCATTTTTCTAGCGAGAGGCTGAGTGCTTCCATCCTCATGTGAAGCTGAACCACTAGCCATGAACATAGGCCAGGGCCTCAGCCGTTCCTTGCCACTCCGTGTGGTAAATGGCATATTGGCAAGTTTACGCTTCTCCTCCGACAATTTTATTTTAGGTTTTGGAGTCCTTTTTTTACTGATATTTGGTGTTTTGGATTTGACATGCTCTGTACTATGACATTGGGCATCGGCCTTGGCAGACGACGTTGCTGGCATTTCATCGTCTCGGCCATGACTAGTGGCAGCAGCTTCAGCACGAGGTGGAAGTGGATCTTGATCTTTCCCTAATTTTGGAACCTCAACATTTTTTTTCTCCATATTTTAATAGGCACAACTAAAAGGCACCTCAGGTAAACAATGGAGATGGATGGATACTAGTATACAATTATGGATGGACTGCCGAGTGCCGACACAGAGGTAGCTACAGCCGTGGACTAACGTACTGTGTCTGCTGCTAATATAGACTGGATGATAATGAGATGTAGTATGTATAAAGAAGAAAGAAAAAAAAAACCACGGGTAGGTGGTATACAATTATGGATGGACTGCCGAGTGCCGACACAGAGGTAGCTACAGCCGTGGACTACCGTACTGTGTCTGCTGCTAATATAGACTGGTTGATAATGAGATGAAGTATGTATAAAGAAGAAAGAAAAAAAAAACCACGGGTAGGTGGTATACAATTATGGATGGACTGCCGAGTGCCGACACAGAGGTAGCTACAGCCGTGGACTACCGTACTGTGTCTGCTGCTAATATAGACTGGTTGATAATGAGATGTAGTATGTATAAAGAAGAAAGAAAAAAAAAACCACGGGTAGGTGGTATACAATTATGGATGGACTGCCGAGTGCCGACACAGAGGTAGCTACAGCCATGGACTACCGTACTGTACTGTGTCTGCTGCTAATATAGACTGGATGATAATGAGATGTAGTATGTATAAAGAAGAAAGAAAAAAAAAACCACGGGTAGGTGGTATACAATTATGGATGGACTGCCGAGTGCCGACACAGAGGTAGCTACAGCCGTGGACTACCGTACTGTACTGTGTCTGCTGCTAATATAGACTGGTTGATAATGAGATGTAGTATGTATAAAGAAGAAAGAAAAAAAAAAACACGGGTAGGTGGTATACAATTATGGATGGACTGCCGAGTGCCGACACAGAGGTAGCTACAGCCGTGGACTACCGTACTGTACTGTGTCTGCTGCTAATATAGACTGGATGATAATGAGATGTAGTATGTATAAAGAAGAAAGGAAAAAAAAACCATGGGTAGGTGGTATACAATTATGGATGGACTGCCGAGTGCCGACACAGAGGTAGCTACAGCCATGGACTACCGTACTGTACTGTGTCTGCTGCTAATATAGACTGGATGATAATGAGATGTAGTATGTATAAAGAAGAAAGAAAAAAAAAACCACGGGTAGGTGGTATACAATTATGGATGGACTGCCGAGTGCCGACACAGAGGTAGCTACAGCCGTGGACTACCGTACTGTACTGTGTCTGCTGCTAATATAGACTGGATGATAATGAGATGTAGTATGTATAAAGAAGAAAGAAAAAAAAAACCACGGGTAGGTGGTATACAATTATGGATGGACTGCCGAGTGCCGACACAGAGATAGCTACAGCCGTGGACTACCGTACTGTACTGTGTCTGCTGCTAATATAGACTGGATGATAATGAGATGTAGTATGTATAAAGAAGAAAGAAAAAAAAAACCACGAGTAGGTGGTATACAATTATGGATGGACTGCCGAGTGCCAACACAGAGGTAGCTACAGCCGTGGACTACCGTACTGTACTGTGTCTGCTGCTAATATAGACTGGATGATAATGAGATGTAGTATGTATAAAGAAGAAAGAAAAAAAAAACCACGGGTAGGTGGTATACAATTATGGATGGACTGCCGAGTGCCGACACAGAGGTAGCTACAGCCGTGGACTACCGTACTGTACTGTGTCTGCTGCTAATATAGACTGGATGATAATGAGATGTAGTATGTATAAAGAAGAAAGAAAAAAAAAACCACGGGTAGGTGGTATACAATTATGGATGGACTGCCGAGTGCCGACACAGAGGTAGCTACAGCCGTGAACTACCGTACTGTGTCTGCTGCTAGTATAGACTGGATGATAAATAATGATATAAAAAATATATATATATCACTACTGCAGCCGGACAGGTATATATTATATAATGACGGACCTGCTGGACACTGTCTGTCAGCAGAATGAGTTTTTTAATTTTTATAGAATAAAAAAACACCACACAAGTCACACGACGAGTGTACTTTTTCAGGCAGACATTCAATCACAATATACTATACTGGTGGTCAGTGTGGTCAGGTCACTGGTCACAGTGGTCAGTCACACTGGCAGTGGCACTCTGGCAGCAAAAGTGTGCACTGTGTTTAATATGTACTCCTGGCTCCTGCTATAACCTATAACTGCTCCCCAGTCTCCCCCACAATTAAGCTGTGTGAGCACAGTCAGATATTATACATAGATGATGCAGCACACTGGGCTGAGCACAGATATGGTATGTGAGTGTGACTGAGTCACTGTGTATCGTTTTTTTCAGGCAGAGAACAAGAACAGAACGGATTATTAAATAATAATAAATTATAAAACTGCACTGGTGGTCAGGTCACTGGTCAGTGGTCATCAGTCACTAGTATAACTCCTCCTAAGCTCCAGTAAGTAAATGAACTGTCTCACTCTCACTCTCCTATCTATTTTAATTTCTAAACGGAGAGGACGCCAGCCACGTCCCCTCCCTATCAATCTCAATGCACGTGTGAAAATGGCGGCGACGCGCGGCTCCTTATATAGAATCCGAGTCTAGCGATAGAATCCGAGCCTCGCGAGAATCCGACAGCGTGATGATGACGTTCGGGCGCGCTCGGGTTAACCGAGCAAGGCGGGAAGATCCGAGTCGCTCGGACCCGTGTAAAAAAACATGAAATTCGGGCGGGTTCGGATTCAGAGGAACCGAACCCGCTCATCTCTAGTTTACATCAACCCTCCCCATCACCCCTTGTCTACCTAATTCTTTCTTCTGCACCTTCCTTCCACATCTATCCCTCCCCCCTAGTCTTTTACATCTCCTACTCTCTCACCTCATCTGTTTCCCATCCACCCCTCTCCCTCCCTTCCCCTCCTCTCTCCCTGTCAACCCACTTTCAGTCACTTCTGCCCCACCATGGTCCTACTACCCCACCACTCAGCCCAGTTCCCTCCCTCCATTCTCTGTCACATCACCTCTTCTCCATCTACATCACACTGCATTCCCTCCCTGCCCTCCTCCTGCAATTTCCACTCCTGGCTCAGAAGCCGCACTAACACTATGCCTGCTTTATCCCTTCCATTCAAATCAATATCACCTCAACGGTTCAGCAACCCTGATAGTCTCATTTGCATAACACCCGCAAACTCTCACCCCCTATACTGTGCCCTATGGAATGCCAGATATGTTTGTAACAAACTGGTCCCCACCCATGACCTTTTCATCTCCACCTCCCTGCATCTCCTGGCCATTACAGAACCTGGATTACTCCCTATGACACCACTTCTCCTGCTACTCTCTCTGCTGGGGCCTTACATTCTCACATACACCGCAACCGCATTGGTGGTGGTGTTGTGATCCATTTACCCTCCAGCTACTCCTACCAAGTCATTCCCCAGAGCCATCCCTTACATTCTGTACATTAGAGGTCTATGCTATACACCTCTTCCAACCTGTCCATCTACGAGTAGCTGTCATTTACCACCCCCCTGGCGTGCCCTCCAAATTCCTTTACAACTTTGCCTCCTGGCTTCCTCAACTCCTCTCTTTTGACATTCCCTCCATTATCTTAGGTGACTTCAACATCCCAATTGATATCCCCACAAAATCCTGTGCCTCTAAACTCCTTAACCTTACTTCTTCACTCAGTCTCTCCCCCTGACCTCCTCCCCCTCCCATGTGAGTGGGAACTCACTGGATCTGGTTTTAACTCACCGCTGTGATATTTCAGATTTCTCCAACTCCCCATTTCCCCTCTCAGACCACCACCTGCTCTCCTTTAAATTATCTCTCTCAGCTACTCCATCTCTACCTCCTAAGGCTACCATCACAAAATGCAACATTGAGGCTATAGACACCACTTCTCTACCCTCCCTACTTGACTCACTGCTACCCTTACTTCTGCTCTTGACTCTGTCACTCCACCAACCACTATTCACTCTCGCAAATGAACGCCTCAACCCTGACACATCAAATGCACCAGATATTTGCAAAAATGTTCACTTTCTACTGAGCAACAGTGGTGGAAATCACGCTCTAAGGCAGACTTCCTCCATTTCAAACTTATGCTCTCTTCATTCAGTGCTGCCCTTTCCCTTGCTAAAAGGTCATACTTCAAAAACCTCATATCCTCCCAGTCTTCCAACCCCCAGCACCTCTTTGCCACTCTCAGCTCCCTCCTCTGTCCACCCCCATCTCGTCTCCCCCCCTCACTCTCTGCTCTTGACTTTCCCACTTACTTCACATTCAAAATTTACTCCATACGTCAGGACATCACATTCCACCAAAAAATCAGCAACCAGCCACCTCCTATCCCTTACCATCCATCCCCTTCCCTTTTACCAACTCTGACATCTTTCTCCCATCTATCTGGTAAGGAAGCCATGGCCCTCATCTGTTCCTCACCCCCCTCCACCTCCCGACTTGACCCTATCCCCTCCCAAATTCCTCCTCTACCTCTGCCTGCTCCCATTTTGCCCACCTCCTCAATCTCTCCATCTCATCAAGCACTGCCCCCTCTGCCTTCAAGCATGCAGTTATCTCCCCTATTCTTAAAAAACCTACCCTTGATTCACACACTCCAACTATCGACCCATCTCTCTCCTTCCTTTTGCCTCCAAACTCCTTGAGCGTATTGTCTATTGTCTTGCACGGAGAGCCTCAGCCTGGCAGCTGGAGGAAGATAGAGTAGAGAGACCAAAGGTGCACAGGAGAGACACTGCCAAGGACGTGGCCACCAATCACTGTACACTGTGAACCAGGATCCATCTACTATTGATTACCATTGCTGTATGGGTCATCTTCTATTTGGATTCCTTTCACTTGGAACACAATATCACAGGATACAAAAATTGCTCTTTTCCTGCTAGCTGTGGACCAGAATCCTTTCATTTGTTGGCATTGCCATACGGAAGACCTTTTTTTTCTTCTGGATCCCCAATGTGGAACACAGGA
Source organism: Pseudophryne corroboree (assembly GCF_028390025.1). Classification (NCBI taxonomy): domain Eukaryota; kingdom Metazoa; phylum Chordata; class Amphibia; order Anura; family Myobatrachidae; genus Pseudophryne; species Pseudophryne corroboree. The sequence continues at coordinate 367,611,977 of NC_086449.1, forward strand.
TCAGTGAAGTGTATAATAACTGATATATCCACTTGAAACATTCCACTGGTTGGTTGCCCTCACTTATGACTGTGCATTAAATTATCTGCATTTAAAAAGGAGCCACTATATGTGCAGCCCATTGAAAATCCAGCTACTGGTGTATTATCAACTGATATATAATTCATTTGTTTTAACCTTTGTTCTTAAAACTGCTTATTAAAAACACATTTTATTTATTGAGATTGTTTAGCGCTGTATATTCATATATTGGTATTGTCTTTAACTGCCTGACTGCCTTTCTTTTCCTCCCACTCACTACTTGACCCATTGCAGTCTGGCTTCTGTCCTCTCCACTTCATTGAAACTGCCCTCACAAAAGTCTGCAATGACCTCCTATCTGCTATATCCAAGGGTCACTACTCTTTGCTTATTCTACTTGACCTCTCTGCTGCTTTTGACACTGTGGACCACCCTCTCCTTCTGCAAATCCTTTACTCCCTTGGTCTGCGTGATACTGCCCTCTCCTGGCTGTCCTCCTACCTCTCTGACCGTTCCTTCTCTGTCTCCTCTCATGGCTCCACCTCCCCCCCACTTCCACTATCTGTAGGTGTCCCCCAAGGCTCTGTTCTTGGTCCTATCCTTTTCTTCCTCTATCCATCCTCTTTAGGAGAACTCATTAGCTCTTTTGACTTACAATGTCATCTCTATTCTGATGATACTGAAATCTACCTATCCTCCCCTAACCTCTCTCCTGCTCTCCTCAGTCGTGTATCCAACTATCTCTTTGCTATTTCTTCTTGCATGTTACAGCGCTTTCTTAAACTTAACATGTCTAAGACTGAGCACAATTTCATTATCTATAGATGGCACTACTATCTCCTCTAGCCCCAAGTGAGCTGTCTTGAAGTAATCCTTGACTCATCCCTCTCCTTCAAACCACACATTCAGCACCTATCACAAACCTGTCATTTCCATCTCAAAAATATTTTCAGAATCAGACCCTTTCTCACCGAGGATGCCACTAAAACCATTATCCACTCATTGGTCATCTCCAGACTGGACCAATGTAATCTCCTTCTGACTGACATTCCTAACACTTACATCTCTCCACTCCAATCTATCCTCAATGCTGCTGCCCAGATCATTTGCCTCACCAAACGCACTACATCCACCTCCCATCTCCTACAAGCCCTTCACTGGCTCCCCTTTCCCTTCAGAATCCATTTCAAGTTTCTCACACTCACTTACAAAGCCCTCACCAACTCCTCTGCCAGTTATATCTCTGACCTTGTCTTCCCTTCCACTTCTGCCTGACCTCTTTGCTCTGCTAATGCACGCCACCCCTCCTGCCTTCTGATTACCTCCTCCCACTCCTGCCTCCAAGATTTTGCATGTGCTGCACCCTTCTTCTGGAATTCTCTACTTGTCCCCATCAGACTCTCCATCTCTCTATGAAACCTCAAATGGGCTCTTAAGACACACTTTTTAACCAAACCCAGCTATCTCTCATCTTAAAACTTCTGTGGCCCATGCGTACATTTTACCCCATACAGATGGGTCCATGTTTATCTTGGCCTTTAATAGGATTAATTGAGACTGGGCAGTCGGACTTAATCCCCTGCTGTATTGACTTAATCCCCTGCTGTATTGTTCTCTGTATTGTATTGCAGCTGAGAACAATAGATGAAGGGTTTATGTAAATAAACCATGGTGTGCCTAGGCGCAGCAAAGAAGCCAAGATAACCGTGGATCTATCTGTGTGTGTCACTCCTGTTTGTGTGCCTCTCCCCTTTAGAATGTAAGCTCTTACGAGCAGGGTCCACTGCCCTCATGTGCTTATATGTCTCTTACTTAACCTATCTTCTTTTCAATACTCCCTTTGATGGCACCAAATCTTTTGGTTTTCTGCCACCCTGATACTTATTTCAGTGCTGTTTACTGACGCAGCTATGTTTATATACCCTCTACTTGTCCTATATTTTATTGAACTGTAAGTCACTGTCTTCGTGTTTTGCTTATTTGTTTACTCTGTAATTGGGCGTTGCAGATCCCATGTGGCGCCATATAAATAAATGATAATAATCATGTCAACATTATAACTGTTGACAGTCTGGTGTCAACAGTATGAAGGATGGTTCCTTAGTTGGAGAGTTTTATCTACCCCAATGTTTTGCTATTAAAAGCATTGTCCTTTTAAATGTGGGCTTAAACATGCTGGGAAGTGGCACTTAGTAATAAACCCCTGTGATACCAATTGTAAAACAAGTAGGGGAAAGCATGATGGTCTTGGTCTTTTTTAATAATAATAATAATAATAATAATAACAATAACAATAATAATAATACTCTTCTCTATATAGCGCTCTTTCTCCAACAGGACTCAAGGTGCTTATTGGATCCCCAGTTTGTGACTAGTACCTTGAACCAAAAGGGCTACCACAGCATTTTGCAGCACCATGTAATACCTTCTGGTCTATGCCTAGTTGAATAAGGTTTCATATTATAGCAAGATAATGACCAAAAACATACTTCCAGGCTATGTCAGATCTACCTTTGAGGAACAGAAAAAGACAGTAGGCTTTCAATCATGGAATGTTCAGCACAGTCTCCAGGCATCCCATGAGCTGGTTTGGGATGAACTGGATAGAAGAGTGAAAGCAAAGCTACAGTACTTACAAGATCAACACATTTATGGGAACCTCTGCAATAGTATTTGGAAGAACTTAATGAACAATATTTGGTGTGAGTTTTATTAAGGCTTAGAGAGAAATAAAGTGGAGAGACAAAGTAACAACCAGTCAGCTGCTGTCACTTTGCAAACACAGCCGGCAACATGTCAGAAGCTGATTGGTTGGTATGTTATCTCTCTCCATTTTAGCTCTCTCCAAGCTTTGAAAATCTCCCCTTTGTTTTGCATTGTAAAAATAATGCCACGATCGTGTTGCTGATTAAATTTGCATAAGGTGGCTACTTTAATAAGTCAAAAATGTAAATTAAATGTTGTTTAACAAAATAATACAGAGTTGAACAAAATATATCTAGGATTTTTTTTTTACAAAAATATCCACTTGATTGTTTATTTGCTTTTATTCAGAGACCACTGAGACAGTAATCTGCAAACATTTCAATATAAACTGGAAAAATGAGGGTGTCCTAAAACATTTGACCAGTAGTGAACATGTATTTGGCCTTTTGGATCTCACAATAGTTTGTCTATCTGTAAACTCCAGGAAAATTTCAAATGAATTGAACATTGCGGTGTAACAGGCTACTACAGACTGGAAGGTCTGCCAATACATCCTTTTTATTAAGCTTTCATCTCTCCATTCCCCATTGTATTTGCAAATAACACCTTTGTGGAATTTATGCGCAATATATATGGGTGAGATGTCTCATATCTCCATGGTTTTGAATGAATTGGGGGCAGTACAAAAATGGAAGAAATCTGCTCAAGATATGTCGAGCCAAATTTCAATCCAGAAATGTTCATATTTCTGCACCTAAATGAGGCAGAATGAGGCAAATAATCCTGGGATCAGTGTTGAAAATGTCACTTGTCTCAATTTGCAATGACAGAAATCAGTTTGTTTAGGATGATGACATTTGATGTGCATTGGTCCATGTTGTTAGCATCATGTGTTTGCCTGTATTTTATTTACCTTATCTGGGATAATTCCAAAAGTTTCTGACTACATAGCAGACTTTTCTGTTACAGGGCCCAATTCCCAGACTGGCAGTATCTTGACATGCTTTGTTAGCAGAGCTAATAGTGAACTGGCACAGGTATCATGTTGGAAGTACCTAGTTAATCTGAAGCAATCATAACCAATTCAGCTATTTAAAGAACTGACATAGATCAGCCAAACAATGTCTCGTCCAGAAAGCAATCACAATAACACTTTACATGCTGATTGCAGAGGGCTTTTTATTGGCAAGTTGGAATATACCTAATGCATGGCACATTTGGAGACTTTAATATGCATGTAAATGTGTGGTCTGTTGAAACAAGTTTTCATTTGTTTCAGAATTTTTTTTATAAGAACAATTAAAAAATAAACACTGTACATTTCAGTTTTGTACAATGGTGTAAGCAGACTTGATATTGTTATGGGAACTGAATATACAAATATATAAACTGATGCTATTAGTGACCTTTTATTGAGATCTACAGATTATTGCATTATTTTAATAAGCCACTGACAAATGCATACTTATTACAGGCTAAATCCTTTTTCAAAACTGTTCTGCAAAATATTCACTTTATTTAGTGGCAAAAATTGACTAGGTTTCATCAGCGTAATTGGCCATAAATGGTCACAATCCTTCACCAACCACATCATACCAATTAAAATAAGTAGTGTGGTTGGGTAAGGCATCAGGGCCTGAAGTTGAGTTGAATGTGTTCCTGTCTGGATATCTTGCTTTTGTTTCCATCCAGTTCTGTACCAGGCCCACTCTGCAGACTGCCGTTCAATAGAATTGGAAAGCAAATGTGCTTTTAGAAGATTGTATAATCAGAACTTTGCGCTATTGTGACATGAAAGAGGAGTGCGCAACTGTGCAGACTCCAGTATTCCTGCTCTCCAGGGAGGCTTCATGGCTTATCCCAATATGGCTGACAAGATCTCTACTGAGCATGTGCTGGAGCTATCTTGAGACTGTGTGACATGGTTGGAGACAGAAGTCTCCTGCTCGGTTCATATGAGAGACCTGCGATTACCTGCAATCCACAATGTCTTTCAGCATCCCTGCATTGATACCTATTTGCTGTATATACTCACCAGCTATTTAGCTGTATGAAAATCCGCTCTGTTCAAGCAACGCTCCATCACCAGTACATATGTAACAGTGAGTACAGCTGTACCTGCTATTAATAAACCAACACCGCTGCTTAAGTAACTAGACTGTACACAGTTTGAGTCATCCATTAGTGTGTGCCTATATAACTCTGCAATATCAACACCTGCACACACATCATTTCCAACATGTGACACAGCCTGTTCCACTGTCAATCACAAAGTACAGTACATAGAATTTTCCTGCAATTCCACTCCATTGTGATATTAATAATGTATATGTTGTGCAATGATAATCGGAAATAAATTATTTATTTTATTTTAGTTTAACATTGTTACAGTACTTCCTGTGGTTCATAAGGGAATTGTATAGCATAACGGGTGCATACACAAAAGCCAAATATGACTTTATGTAGATTTTTATTTTTAATGCACTTTATAGTTATTTGTGAAATGGTGTTACAATCGGTAAATGGCTTTGGACTAGTCTTATTTTATACCAAGTTTCTTATCCTATACCAACTTTCAAGCTTGTTTTTATTTATTGACCAGAATATTGTTCTAAAAAAAATGTAAGAAATGTTTTAAGTGTTGCCATTAAAATCAAACTTCATAGAATAACATAGAATGATCAATATCCTTTTTACCTCAGGGAGTCTTTGATAATTTAGTGCCTTTTAGGGTCTTGAACACTGCCATGACAAATCAATGTCACATTTCATGTATATATATATAAAACTGGAGCCTGTTAAATATGTGATTACTCAGGTAGGCCTCGTCAGATGTAACGTGTAAAACACACACCTGCTGCTGAGTTTTAGATTAAAAAATCCCTGGCTAACGCACCGAGACCTCACTGTGCACTGGCATCGAACACTATGGAAACTAAACAGAAGACCTGTGGATGTAGTGGTGGATTGGGAGGGGGGAAGGGGGGGGGGGTGGCACCAAGGCACGTCCCCCCCCCTTCCCCCCTCCCCCACACACACACACACACACACACACACACACACACACACACACTTTTGTTTATGATGTTTCTTTTCTAGTATTATTTACATTATACTGTATATGACCAACCGGCCAACTGTTCCCCTGTAATGTGGAGCACCTGACAGGATGAGCTAACAGCTGCTGTCAAACTGAGTGCGGTTCCTCTCCCAATTGCTCAAACCCTGCTCCTGTCACTGGTTTCCATTACTCTTGCTCCCAGCTCCACCTGGAACCCTGTTGTTAGGTAACAGAGTAGAAGCTCTGCGGCCTACTTCCAGACCCAGCAGCCTGCAGTGCACTCACCGGCCAGCGTGCCCCTTTACAGGCAGAGCTAGGAAGAGCTGAAGGACATGCTAGATGATGAGCAGTCCCCCCGCAGGTAGCAGATTTGTTGTACCCTCTGTCACCGGCTTTAGTGAAGGGCAGGAGGCCGGGATTGGCGGGGAAAGTGGTGGCGGGTACTCGACATGGGCTAAGCTCACCCGTTCTGTTCCTGGGAACCCAGGCTGTACTGAATATGTTGTATACTATACTGCCGACAGAGTGGGACAGTAATGTGCTCTACACTGACCTCTTACACACACAGCCCAACAGGCATAGTGCTGGCACTTATAATTTGTACAATGGTAATAACACGATGGCTATCAGCACCACTGACAGACAGATTTCTAGACAGCGGGTAGCCAAAAATAACAACGCTTTCACAGTTGTATAATGCATCCTTACTGAGGCTGTACTTGCTGCCAGCACCAGGTGGTGGTCACAAGTTCTTTAAACCCAAGGAGGAGCCACCAGCCATGCACTGCATTTCTGGGCCCAGGTAAATACACTCCCCCATAGGCGGAATATATCTGATCGCACGGGCTGCAAAAAGCAGCTTTGTGCGATCAATTTGGAATGAGGGCCCATGTGCACTTCAGGGGAGGCAGATATAACATGTGCAGAGAGAGTTAGATTTGGGTGGGTTATTTTGGTTCTGTGCAGGGTAAATACTGGCTGCTTTATTTTTACACTGCAGTTTGAACTCACCCCACCCAAATGTAACTCTCTCTGCACATGTTATATCTGCGCCACCTGCACTGCACATGGGGCCTAGTTCTGAGTTGATCGCAGCAGCAATTTTTTTAGCAGTTGGGCAAAACCATGTGCACTGCAGGAGGGGCAGATATAACATGTGCCGAGAGAGTTAGATTTGGGTGGGGTGTTTTCAAACTGAAATCTAAATTGCAGTGTAAAAATAAAGCAGCCAGTAATTACCCTGCACAGAAACAAAATAACCCACCCAAATCTAACTCTCTCTGCAAATGTTATATCTGCCCCCCCCCTGCAGTGCACATGGTTTTGCCCAATTGCTAACAAACTTGCTGCTGCGATCAACTCAGAATTACCCCCCCTGATTTTGCCCATCTGCTAACAAAGTTGCTCCTACGATCAGGTCTAAATTAGGCCCCATGTGCACTGCAGGTGTGGCAGATATAACATTTGCAGAGAGAGTTAGAGTTGGGTGGGTTATTTTGTTTCTGTGTAGGGTACTGGCTGCTTTATTTTTACACTGCAATTTAGATTTCAGTTTGAACGCTCCCCACCCAAATCTAACTCTCTCTGCACATGTTATATCTGCAAAACAAGACCAGCCCTGGACATACTTACCCTGTGCGACGGATCCAGCGATGATGGGCACGGCTTTGACGTAGACATCCGCCCTCTGTTCACCTGGACACGCCTGCGTTTTCCTTACCATTCCCCGAAAACGGCTCCAAACGGTGAGTTGCTGCCCCGGAACGCCTTCCTGCAGTCAATCTTCCTGCGGTCGCCACTGCGACCGCTTTCTTCGTAGTCAGCGTCATTGCCCAGTAGTGACCCGGTCGCAGCTGTGCGAACGAAACCACGCTGCGATCGGGTCGGAATGACCCCCATGGTTTTGCCCAACTGCTAACAAATTTGCTGCTGCGATCAACTCTGAATTAGGCCCTATGTTCCAGACAACATTACCGTACAATCCAGAGCAGAGTAAAATTTTTGACACTGAGAAGATGAATCCGGCACTTTTCAAAAGTAGGCAGAGCAGCCATGTTCTTTGATACAGATATGCAAGTAATTTACTGGGGAGCAGCAATCACGACAGTCTGATATCTTCAAAATTGTTTAATGGGAAGACATTCGAATATAATCCACATGTACTGTGGAATAAAAGGAAACCTGGCCTACAACATATACACATTTTTTATAAGTAAAGCATTTGTACACATTCCAAAGAAGAAATGCTCAAAGTGGGATGCTCGTGCAAAGGAATGAATGCTTGTAGGCTAGAATGAAAAGGGCTACAGAATTCTATATAAAGAAACCAACCAGGTGAGAGTAAGCAGAAATAATGATAAAAAAAACTCTGTGTAACAATCATTTTATGAAACTATACAAGCAGAACAGTCTGTGGAAGAAGTTCACAAACCATCACAAGAGGAACTAATAAAATGAAATTGTAGTCTCTATGGAGGATAATCAATCAATTGTTTAAGAGATAAGAATAAAATTTGCCTTAGGTCAGGAGATCTACCAAGTGAAACAGGAGTAAATCTCCAAATCTGATGTTGCTGGGATAGCACCACAACCTGAGCCAGAATACTGGAACTGAGTACCCATGAAAAGGAAACATGTATTAAAGCTGCTGATGAAGAGATAAAATCTCCCAAACAGTTCTAGACATTGGATCTTACAGACTTATGGGCACTACACATTACCCTACACGCCGCCGAGCTGCCCAACGGCCGATACGGCCAGCGGGCGACCTGGTGGGGGGGGGGGGTGACGGGGGGGAGTAAAGTTTCTTCACTCCCCCTTTCACCCGGCTCCATAGCAGTGCAAGCTAATATGGACGAGATTGTCCATATTGGCCTGCCTGTATAATCGACGGGCACCAACTATGGACGAGCGCGGGCCGTGCATCGTTCAACGTTGGTGTCTACACACTGAACAATATGAACGATTTCTCGTTCATTAATGAATGAGAACGTTCATATCGTTTAGTGAAATCTATAAGTGTGTAGGGCCCATTACTGTCAGGAAAACATGCAATTCGATGCAAATGGGTTTTTAAGACCAAATGTGACTCTGAAGATAAATTTTACAGTTTTAAAGGAAAATTACAGATGTGTTCACTTACTGTACACCTTCCCTATTTTGCTCAATTTGGCATGTCTTGAAAAGCATGGCACTCCAGGCCAAGCTGCTTTTCCATGAGTGAGGAGTGGATGGATTATTATTTTTTTTGCCATAATATGTATAAAGTATCTTATTAAAGAATTAAATTAAGAAAAAAAAAACTAGTCTATGGCATGAAAAAAGAAAGGTACATGTGGACACATCTGTAGTATCAAAGGGCTATTCTCAAATAGAGATAAGTCCTCCCTCATCCTTGCTACTAGCTGCAGCACGGGTGTGCATGGGCACGCAACCAGTTGTGGCAAGGAGGACTCTTCTGTATATAGTGAAGATTATAAGATCACTAGAGGCATATTTTTGTGTTACTCTTCAAATAGGGATGGTATCGAGATCCCGGCACTTTGGATGCCGGCGGTCAGAATACCGTCACCTTCTAACTCTCCCCCACTACCCCCTTAACCCTCTCTACCTGCTGCAGCCTAACCCTAACCCCCCCCCTGCCTAACTTTTACCCCCCTCCCCCAGTCTAACCCTAACCTCCCTTATACTGCCTAAACTTAACTGCCTAGCCTTAACCAGCTTCGTCATACTTACCTTTGGGATGCCGACAGTCGGGATTACAGCGCCGGCATTGTGATTGATGTTTGGATCCTGGGATTTGTCTTTTGACTGCCGGCATCCCTAACTCCTGTATGCTGACCGGATCCCCTTTAAATGTTACCTGTACTTATCAACTATATAACTTAACCACTAAGAAAAAAAACAAGGACAACAGTACTGGCAACAAATTTATTATTGATACATTTCTAAATGGTGGCGGCACTAAAAAACAGACATGACAACCAGACACATCCACACAGAAACCAATCATTGGTTCAACTCTTCATTCCACAACCTACTGTACCCATTCAGCTTGTGTAACCATTTTCCGTCCAGGACAATTGGTTCACTATATACCCCACTGCAAGGAGAGTGCACCCACTAAGCTTAAGGCTATGGCCACACATAGCGGCCAAGCGGGTCCCGTTTAGCGGGACTCGCTTGGCTGGAAGGAGAGTGCAGGCGCCCACACATGCCCTATGCAAATGCCCACACATGTGCAGCAGTTCCGTCGCCACCGTGTCCGACCACAGCATGCTGCGGTTGGGCTGGACGACAGGACAACGGGATTTCAATCTGAACACATACATTTCAATGTATGTGTTCACATAGTGCGGCTGTGTTACATTGAAATCCTATGTGTCACCGCAGAACAGGATCCAGGACCGGTGCTAGGGTGTTTGGCGCCCCCCTGCAAACTATAAATTTGCATCTCCCGTACTTTACAAAGGGACAGTGACCCCTGTATCAGTGACGCTTACACACAATGTCCCCTGTAGTAGTTACGCTTACGCACACAACGCCCTCTGTAGTAGTGACGCTTACACACCACGCTCTCTGTAGTAGTGACACTTAAACACACAACGCCCCCTGTAGCAGTGACACTTAAACACAATGCCCCCTAGTAGTAGTGATGCTTACATGCACAACGCCCCCTGTAGTAGTGACGCTTACACACAACACCCCTGTAGTAGTGACGCTTACGCAAAAAAATGCCCCCTGTAGTAGTGATGCTGACACACAATGCCCCCTGTAGTAGTGACGCTTACACACAATGCCCCCTGTAGTAGTGACGCTTACACACAATGCCCCTTGTAGTAGTGATGCTTACACACAATGCCCCCTGTAGTAGTGACGCTTACACACAATGCCCCCTGTAGTAGTGACGCTTACGCACACAATGCCCCCTGTAGTAGTGACGCTTACACACAATGCCCCCTGTAGTAGTGATGCTTACACACAATGCCCCCTGTAGTAGTGACGCTTACGCATACAACGCCCCTTGTAGTGGTGACGCTTAAACACTGCCCAGTCACACATACACAGATGCACACACCACATACACATACACACACCACATACACACACACACACACACACACACACAATCTCTTGCTCACGCTCTTTCCATTCACTCACCTAAAGAAGTCTGGCTGCTGGAGCTGTAGCAGCTCATAATCCTGCGTAACAGACTCCGCCCCCCAGTTCCTTCTAGCTCCACCCCCTTTTTGGACAGGATACGAACACTGCAGGGGGAGTAGGGGGAGGCTTCTAGCTGCCGGCACCACTGCCTATACAGTGTGACAGGCACAGCAGCCGGCAGCAGCAGGGGGAGACAGGGTGGCACAGCAAAGGGATGGAGGGCAGGCAAGAGCGCCTGTCTGGTCCGGCATCTACCTGCACTGCATCCCTTTGCTGAGTGGGTAGCGCCGGGTCTGACTGGATCCATGTGAACACAGAATCCCCCTCCCGGCCAAGCGGATCATGTTCAGCGGGACCCGTTGGTCGCAATGTGTGGCAGTAGCCTTAAACTTAAATAACACTGCCTCACACCACTGTTAACTACAAAAACTCCTCCCCACTTAACTACTATTGGCTGTTAAAATTAAGCTGACTACCTTAAAGGGGAAACTACTGTACCAGCACATTATTATTATAAAACCTCTCAAACCCCTCGCGATTTAAATGTACCTGAGGCTTATAGTGAGAGCCTTCGGTGAAACTTACAGTATGCCACTTTTACACTAGTTGCTAAGCAGAGTGCTTTCAGAACCTTGATCATCATAGCCGCCTTAATAAATAATATACAGAGACATTATGAGATATTATGGCATCAAAACTGCTTTTCTTAAATGTTAAGTTTGCAGCATGTATTTGTTCCTGTTTGTACATAAAGACTTTCTGTTTGATTAGATAAGCTGAAGGCTGCATAAGCCTGAAGCCATATAAGAGCCCAATTTTTGTGATTGGTTGTTTGTGACTAAGCAGTTGCTAGGCAGATCAGTGTGTTCTTGGGTATTTTCCTATAGGATTATAGGGCTGTCCATCAAGGGGTTAGGGGTTGGTCTTGGAATAATATATAAGCCATGGTCATGTGACTCAGACTTCCTCTTGCCATTTTGGAATGGCCCAGGAAGGCTGAGTACTGCTGGCATTATTTATTGTTATTAGTTAATGCTTTTCGTGTGGGTTCTTATCCCACTGCTAAGATGTGTATGTTTTTCCCTTCCCACTGTTTTATCCCCGTCCCCTCCTTCCTACATGCATTTCTTTATGTCGCTGGGTGCTTGTGGCTCCTGTGCCCCCCCTCCGCCATGCAGCGTCCCTGCGATGTCCTCTCCTCGCCCCCCTCCCACCCTGTCGCTTGTATGCGGGCGCAGGATTCCAGCGCTCTTGTGTGGGGAGCGTTGCCTCCCCGGTCTCCGACCCGGCGCCTGCTGGAGCGCGGCGGGCTCTGACCGCTACATGCTGCGCTCTCCCCCTGCTGCTTGGGCGGGCGGCGCGGTGCCCTTCCTCGGCGATCACCACCGTGGACAGCCGCTATCACGGGGGGTCCTCCCCGGCGTCCGTAGGGCTCCGGGGCTCTCCCCGCCGGTCCTCCTTCTCCCGGCGTTTCTGCTACCTCCTCCCCGTGCGGCCCCGGCTGACGGCTCCGGCGCACACGTGGTGCCTGGCGGTCCGGGGCTGGCGGCGGGGGGGGGGGGGGAGCGCGCGGCGTGTCCTGGTGGAGGGTGCAGTTGGGGGCAGCGGCTCTGCTGCATCCCCACGGATTTCTGCTGCGCTGGTGGCAGCTGGGGTCATCCCTCAGGCAGGGGGGGGTCCGGTTGTTAGGGCACTAGCTGGGTGTGGGTGGGGTATCTCGGCCGCGCTCCCTGGGTTTTGCGCAGGTTCCCACTGGTGGGTGCCGTTTGTGTGCCCCCCCTCCCACAGACCGCCCCGCCACGGTGCTCGCGGCGGGACCTCACCTGCGCGCACCTTCTCCCGCTTGCCTGTTCCGTCCTGCGCCCACCCCCCCTCCGTTTCCCGGCTTGCGGGTGCTCCCGCATTGCAGGCTGGGACGGTGCGGATGGCACCGGCGCGGTCGGCTGCGGCAGCCTTGTTCCTCCGGTCTGGCCCTCCTGCTGGTTTACGGTGCCGGCTGGGTTTGCTGGGGGTCAGGTCCCTCCGTTATTTCCAGGAGCTCGTACCTGGCCCGTAGCGCGGTTGCTTACCACGGCTTCCATGGCGCGCTTCCCGGGCCTTCCGTCCCCCCACACATTTTCCCATTTTTCCTCTGTTCCGCCCCTTGAGGTTCAGCCCATGAGGGCGGCCAGCTCGTGAATTCCCCCGCTACGGCCCCTCCTGCCCAGTTCCATGGCCCACCTGCCCCTGCTCCTTTCCCCGCCGTTCCTCCTATGTTTTCTCGGGCTGCGGGTTATTTCCCCCCCCCTCATGGCTTCCGGCCTATGCCATCGGGACGCCCCGTGGGCCATGGCAGCCCTCCCACACTATTTCCACTTTTGCCCCTCCCTCCCCCATCCTCCCGCCAGTGCCTCCTGTTTCGGCATCTAAGCGCGGGCACTTCCTGTGCTTGTTGTCCCCTCTGTTTTGTCTGCGCAGGTGTCTGCGTCCGGGGAAGTCAGGGCATCAGCACGAAGGATCCGGAGGTCGAGGAGGGATGCAGCGGCGGCGGAAGACACACCGCCGAGACCGGTGGCGGTGGCGGCAGCTGATGGTGTTCCAGGTCCTTCAGGCACCGGTGAGCATGCTGTTGTTTCTCCTTATTGTTACAGTACTTTTAACTTCCGTTATGTTCCTCTGGTTCTCCTGGGCGCCCGCGTTAGTTGGCTAGGCTCATTGCGCGGCGCGTGGTGTTAGGCGTCTCGGAAGGGTAGTGCGCCGGTGGCTGCTGTTCCCTCCGCCCCCTGCGGTTCGCGGAGAAGGCAGATGGGGGGGCATTGGGGAGACGGCTTTCCGTACTTTCATCTGTGGTTACGGTTTTTGGATTTTACGGCTTGTGGCACCGGGTCGCGACCTGCCGCGTATCCCCACAGGGTGCAGTTTTGTGTCAGCGCATGCATTTAAATCCTAGGTTTAGGCCCATCGCAGTTGGCGCTTCTGTTTTTGCGCTCCTTGGTAGGGGTTGGGGTTTGTTCGCTTATGGCAGGGGCGAGTACACCATGGACGTCCACTCCCGTTTTCGTCACTCATGCAAATTTGTGAGACCTGTCACCCGTCCAGCGAAGGGGACACAGCCTCGAGCGGGTAACCTGTCCGTGGTGGCGCGCCGACGGTTTTGTCCGCTCGCGCTGTCCCGCATCAGGTCCGGCGGAAGGTGCACGCAGAACCGGCTTGGGGCTCGTGTGGGCTCTATGCCGTTTTTTCCTGTCTTCACGACTTGTGCATCTTTCCTGTGGGGTTGGTGCCCAAGGACCCCGGGCTAGTTCTGCCTTATCCTACATTCGTCTTATCTTCATGGTGTTTCTTTTCATGCTCCGTTTCCGAGACCGGGCGCAGGTTGAGTATTAGTCTTTTAGGGACTCTGCGTTTTGTTTCGTGATTGTGGGCCGGGTGCCTCCTTTTGGCTAACTTATCCGTTGGTCGTGTTTCCGCCTCTTCCCCTGCGCCCCTATCCCCTGCAATTTTTCGGGCCTCGATTAGGTTCCAGTTTTATGCTGACAGGTGCGTGTCCCTGGGTTTTTTCTGTCTCATGTGCCTCTTTGTGAACTGCGGCACTTTCTTGCGTTGGCATACTGTCCGTCCCCGCCCCCCCCCCCCCCCCTCGGGTTGCTCATTACCGGGACTATTTTCTCTTCAGGGGTCTGGGAGGCATTTCGGCTCGCAGCTATCCTTCTGTAGGTTGCCAGGTCTTGTTCGGGGCCTGGGTGTTCCCGTTGCCCCGGTGCGCTGCCAGGGCCCTACCGGTTGCCGGAGTTTTCAGAGGTTGGCGCTGGGCACAATGGCAGGTTGCTGTCGCCTCCCTGCTGACAAGTTACCGACACGCGAAGTTCGGTTTTAGAGGGTGCGGTCGCTGTTTAGCTCCTCCCCTTTTTGCGAGCAGGTTTATCCCCATGGGTGGCATAGTTTGCAGTAAACCTGCGGGCCGCTGCGGGTTCGGCCAGGTAGCGTCACGCAGTTTCCCTTCCCGCGAGATCAGATATGTTTTCGTGGTTGTGGTCTTCATTCCTATAGTCTTGTTACGGGGAGGTTTTTCAGGCCTCCTCCTCCTTGTTCCCTCCAGTCCCCCCAGGCTTTGCGACTGTGCGACATCTGTTTGTCTGATGTGCGGTACAGTTTTACCATTGCGCGCCCGGAGTCGGAATGGGTTTGCGGATGCTTTATCTCATTTCAGTTTGATAAGTGCCGTGAGTGGTTTCCAGAGGGGGGCGACATAGGTTTTCTCATGCCCGTCTTCTGTCGGGCGGAGTGTACGGGTGGCTACTCGGACTAGGCACGCGTGGCTCCTTCCTCGTTAGGGGTGTCGGCTGCGTCCAGGTGTTTTTTTAGGAGGTTGGCTACAGCGGGTGTGTCCCTGGTAGACGGTTGATGGTTTTTGTGTTCGAACGGTATCTGGGAGGTAGGTCCTAGGCTGCCCGGTATCCTGCCCTTGCGGGCTTTTCCTTCTGTTCTGGGCTGCGCAAGCTGGTGGACCCCGCCTGGTCTTTCACCCCCTTTTCCGAGCGCTTAAGGGTTGGGCTAGGGTGCGCCCCGCGCCTGCGGATACCCGTAGGCCTGCTACGTGGCAACTTTTGGCGTAATTGCTGGGTGAGCTGCCTCCTGTCGCTGAGTCGGTGTTGGTGGTGGCCCCTGTTTTAGATTAGCCTTTGCTTTAGCTGTCTTCTGGGTTTTGCGGGTAAGCGAGTAGGGGCGAGCAACAGGCATTTCGGGATCCCGGGGCCTTTTTCTGTGACGCGGGTCGCAGGATGGTCGGTGGCTCTGCAGGATGGTGTACTCCAAATCGGATCAAGCAGCTGGGGGTCGCTGGGGGTCCTTGGAGGCCCAGGAGGTGGTGGGTCTGCCCGCTGCGCCTGGCGCATGAGTATGGATGGGCCTCCGAGGGGGCGACCAGTTTGCTGATGCAGGCGCTCGCTGGTCCTCTTACTAATGTACAGTTTTGCTGCTGTGTTTGGGTTCGGTACCCATTCCTTGCGGAATGGGGCTGCTGGCCATGTGGCAGCCACAGGGTCCGCCACGGCAGCTGTTCAGGTGCTGGCCCGTTGGCGGTATACTTCTTGGGTCCTATTCCTTACGGATGGGGGAGGCTGCCATGCGGCAGCCACAGGGGCCTCCACAGCAGTTATTAAGGAGCTGGGCCGTTGGGGGTATACTTCTTAGGTCCTATTCCTTGCGGGTTGGGGTGGCTACCATGCGGCAGCCACAGGGTCCTCCTCGGCTGCTGTTCAGGAGCTGGCCCGTTGGCGGTATACTTCTTAGGTCCTATTCCTGGCGGATGGGGGGGGGCTGCCATGCGACAGCAACGGGGTCCTCCTCGGCAGCTGTTAAGGAGCAGGGCTGTTGGGGGTATGCTTATTATAGGTCCTATCCCCGACGGACTAGGGAGGCTGACCATGCGGCAGCCGCAGGGTCCTCCACGGCAGCGGTTCAGGAGCAGGGTCGCTGGGGGTATGCTTGTTGCAGGTCCCGTTCCTGGCGGATTGGGGAGGCTACCATGCGGCAGCCACAGGGTCCCCCTCGGCAGCGGTTCCGGTGCTGGGCCGTTGGAGGTATACTTTTTAGGTCCTGTTCCTTGCGGATTGGGGAGTCTGCCATGCGGCAACCACAGGGTCCTCCACGGCGGTTGTTCAGGAGCTGGGGCGTTGGAGGTATACTCCTTATAGGTCCTATTCCTTGCGGATTGGGGTGGCTGCTGTGCGGCAGTCACAGGGTCCCCCACGGCAGCGGTCCAGGAGCTGGGGCGTTGGGGGTGTACTTCTTAGGTCCTATTCCTTGCGGATGGGGGTGGCTACCATGCGGCAGCCACAGGGTCCTCCGTGGCAGCTATTCAGGGAGTGGTCCGCTGGAGGTATATTTGTTTTTTAGGTCCATTCCTTGTGGATAGGGGTGGCTGCCGTGCGGCAGACATAGGGTCCCCCTCAGCAGCTATTCAAGGGGTGGTTCGTTGGAGGTATACTTCTTAGGTCCTATTCCATGCGGATGGGGGTGGCTACCATGCGGAAGCCACAGGTTCCTCCACGGCGGCTATGCAGGAGGTGTGCCGTTGGAGGTATACTTTTTAGGTCCTATTCCTTGCGGATGGGGGTGGCTACCGTGCGGCAGCCACAGGGTCCTCCACGGCAGCTATTCAGGAGGTGCTCCGTGGAGGGATGCTTACTATAAGCCTTCTGCATATGGATAATGTTTAGTTGCGCCTGTTGCGCTAACCCAAAAACTTGTTTACCCGTCGGTTTTTGAACGGGTAGCGTTCAGGAATCGAGGGTGTGAAGTGAATTTTTAAATTTTCCTCCGAGGGGGCCTAATTACAATTGGCTCATCAAAGGTCCACGGGAGGTTTTTTGAGTTTTCTCCTTCACTTGGGTTAATTCTGATATCTGTCACTTGGTTTTCCTATGTGATGTATGTCAGTGTGATGATTTTAGGGTGTTTTTCTTTTGCAGCCGTCGATGGTTTGAACAGGAATGGCTGGTTTGGCCACTCTTACATTTTTGGGGCGGCAGGGCATTACTTGGCGCAGAGGACAGCTGATGTTTTGGGTTATGGCTTTAGGTGGTCAGGCATCCTCTGCTTGTACTGCGTCAGCCGCAGTTTCGACAAGGGGGAAGGCGTTCGTCTTCTCCGGCTGGAGTTTTGCAGGTTTTGTCTTACCTGGGGTTTTGGTCCTTTCAGTTAGCTTTCTTCTTTTCCTGGTTTTTATTGGTTTGGATGTCGGGGCGGTTTGTTAAACCTTTGTGGCAGGAAGTCGCTACCAACCAGCGGTCAGATGGGCATACGTGGTCATTGTGGGGCACCCTCTTTAGAAGGACGGCAGGTGTATCCTTACCTTGCGGTTGGACATTTAGACGTTCCCCTGCGGGAACCGAACGTTTGCCAGAGAAAAGAGTGGTGAGTCCTGCACAATGCGGGTTATGCAGGGAGGAGGCGGGGTTTGGGTACTCCCCTCCTTGGTGGTTGGATTTCATCCAAGGGACTGGAGCTGGTGTCTGGTAGCGACTGGTCCTTTGCCATCCTCCAATATAAAATCAATTCAATTACAATTATAGTTTAAAGAACAGGTCAGCGATCAATAAATATCATCTGACCTTTAACTACAGCTAACCGTGTCCGTGTCGTTATTTTAGTGTGTCGTTATTTTAGTGATAAGCTAGCTTAAAGAAGTGTTTGTCAATCGCAATAAAATTATGGGCGCCTTAGATAAGCTGAAGGCTGCATAAGCCTGGAGCCATATAAGAGCCCAATTTTTTGTGATTGGTTGCTTGTGACTAAGCAGTTGCTAGGCAGATCAGTGTGTTCTTGGGTATTTTCCTATAGGATTATAGGGCTGTCCATCAAGGGTTTGGGGGTTGGTTTTGGAATAATATATAAGCCATGGTCATGTGACTCAGACTTCCTCTTGCCATTTTGGAATGCCCTCCCGCCCGCCCTGACTATATATATATATTTTTTTTCCCTACATCTTGTCTTTCTCGTTGGGCTCTTGACAGCCAGATTGGCGGGAAGTCGCTACCAACCAGCGGTCAGATGGGCATAAGTGGTCATTGTGGGGCACCCTCTTTAGAAGGACGGCAGGTGTGTCCTTACCTTGCGGTTGGACATTTAGACGTTCCCCTGCGGGAACCGAACGTTTGCCAGAGAAAAGAGTGGTGAGTCCTGCACAATGCGGGTTATGCAGGGAGGAGGCGGAGTTTGGGTACTCCCCTCCTTGGTGGTTGGATTTCATCCAAGAGACTGGAGCTGGTGTCTGGTAGCTACTGGTCCTTTGCCATCCTCCAATATAAAATCAATTCAATTACAATTATAGTTTAAAGAACAGGTCAGCGATCAATAAATATCGTCTGACCTTTAACTACAGCTAACCGTGTCCGTGTCGTTATTTTAGTGTGTCGTTATTTTAGTGATAAGCTAGCTTAAAGAAGTGTTTATGTCAATCGCAATAAAATTATGGGCGCCTTATACAGTACTTTCTGCTGCTCAAATATAGCATATCTGCTAACTATGAGGCTTAGTGATGTTTTCCTCCACCCACTTAATTATGTGAATAATTCTTCAAGCTCTGCCCAGTACCCACCTCCTCTACATTGAAGGCTACTGCATCTCCCAGAACTTAGCAAAGTAGGAAATGTGAGCAAGTGTCATGTTACCAAGGGCTGCAGGCATTTAGGGGCTGATTCTGAGTTGGGCACAGCTATGTTTGTATACTGTTTGAATCTTTTGCCCCAGTTGCACCTGTGACTTTATGCTAATATTGGTGTAAGCCAGGGACGGATCTAGACTTTTCTTTGGGGGGGGCGGTTTACGGTTTAATCTTGACTCCTCCCCTCTACAGTCCCAACTCCTCCCATCTGCAATCCTAAACTGAGATAGAGCTTTGTGATTGTTCTATGTACATGTGACTGTGCTATGGGGTAATTGTATTTATTAGCCCTAGTACCCACACACCAGCAAGTGAGGGGCAGCTGCTCTGTAACCCTTGCTCTCCTGGCTCCTCTGTGCTGCTGTGGTATAAGCTGCGCACATCGTTCTGCCTCAGGCTCTCCCCGGAGAATTCTCTTCTGCTCAAAAGTGGGCGTGGCTATGACTGTGTTAGGGGGGGCGGCCGCCCCCTTCGCCCCCCCCCCCCCTTCCCCCCCCCCCTTTAGATCCGGCCCTGGTGTAAGCTCTTTTATGGTTTACATCCTTGCATCTGATTGCTCAAGGACTGGGATGCCTTCTTTGTGCATCTTTAGATGCAACAATGCTGCTTGGTGTATCTTTAGACACAACCATTGGACGCACCATTGAAATATGCACAAGCCCCATGCTAGATGCAGATCTCCATCAGAGTATGGCCTGCAATGTAAGCGATTAAGCGCCTGAGTTTGCAACCAGTTATGCAAAATGCCCACAACACTCCCATAACCTGTTCATCAGACAGTGCATCTCTGAGCGACTGAATATACACCTTCTAGTCACTGCCCAGGAATGCCCAATACATTTCCAACACATTTCTGAGATCATACATCTCTGTATGCTCACACCATGGGTCACTTGCGCTGTGCTAGCAGCTGCATTTCACAGACGTAGACATGGGAGGCCATAGTCAGGTAGAAAGACTGCACCATAGAGCTGATGCAAGTGTCGATGGTGCAAGCGATGGTACACCGATGGTGGCATTTAAAGAAACAGTGTATTACAATATGCAGAGATGCTCAAATGGGGCATCTCAGTATTTATACATTCACATGCATGCTTGTACACCATGGGAAAGGCTGGTACTAGTATCTGCATATTCAAGACAAGACCAAACACAACTTCATCCATCTCTACATCAGGCTTTTAGTTTGTTTGCAAACACATTTTACACAGCCATAGCTGCCATTATTTACATTGGGGCAGATGTATTAACCTGGAGAAGGCATAAGGAAGTGATAAACCAGTGATAAGTGCAAGGTGATAAACGCACCAGCCAATCAACTCTAATATGTAATTTGACAGTTAGGAGCTGACTGGCTGGTGCGTTTATCACCTTGCGCTTATCACTGGTTTATCACTTCTTTATGCCATCTCCAGGTTAATACATCTGCCCCATTATTGCCTTGTTTGAATTGCAAAGAAGCATGATAGATGAGATCTTGAATTATACTTTTGCCATTATATACAGTATGTATCTACTGTATTGCACCATATACTCAGTGAGAGAAAATACCATCCATGTGCAACAAATATAGGTAATCTCAGTCAAACTACACACAACAAGCCAGAGTGGCTGGCTCCACTTTACTGTAGCTAGAGGTGATTACAAAATTTACATTTACTATGCTAATTACACACTGCAGATCAGATCAGTGATTCTGTACTGGTACAAGGGATGAGATTTGTTTTATTAATTTGTTCTATTTGGTGCTTCACACATTTTATTATTGCTTCCTGTGGATGACTCAATACTAAGCAATTAATAAAGCCCTGTGCTAACAATTGTTGAACAGAAACAATGGTCTCTTACACACAACAAATAGTATATTCTGCACTTACTGTATGCATCTCACATTCTTTTGTTTAGCTGTAATATTTTATCTAGGAAAGCAACCTTCACAGTGTGGAGATGTATACATATGAGTGTGCGCGTGTGTGTTTTATATATATATATATATATATATATATATTTCTCTAACGTCCTAAGTGGATGCTGGGGACTCCGTAAGGACCATGGGGAATAGCGGCTCCGCAGGAGACTGGGCACAAAGTAAAAAGCTTTAGGACTACCTGGTGTGCACTGGCTCCTCCCCCTATGACCCTCCTCCAAGCCTCAGTTAAGATTTTGTGCCCGAACGAGAAGGGTGCAATCTAGGTGGCTCTCCTGAGCTGCTTAGAGAAAAAGTTTAAAGTAGGTTTTTTACTTTCAGTGAGACCTGCTGGCAACAGGCTCACTGCATCGAGGGACTAAGGGGAGAAGAAGCGAACTCACCTGCGTGCAGAGTGGATTGGGCTTCTTAGGCTACTGGACATTAGCTCCAGAGGGACGATCACAGGCCCAGCCATGGATGGGTCCCGGAGCCGCGCCGCCGTCCCCCTTACAGAGCCAGAAGACTGAAGAGTCCGGAAAATCGGCGGCAGAAGACGTCCTGTCTTCATTAAGGTAGCGCACAGCACCGCAGCTGTGCGCCATTGCTCTCAGCACACTTCACACTCCGGTCACTGAGGGTGCAGGGCGCTGGGGGGGGGCGCCCTGAGACGCAATAGAAATACCTTTTTTTTGGCTAAAAATACATCACATATAGCTCCTGGGCTATATGGATGTATTTAACCCCTGCCTAAATTACAATAAAAAAGCGGGAGAAAGGCCACGGAAAAGGGGGCGGAGCCTATCTCCTCAGCACACTGGCGCCATTTTTTCCTCACAGCTCCGTTGGAGGAAGGCTCCCTGACTCTCCCCTGCAGTCCTGCACTACAGAAACATGGTAAAACAAGAGAGGGGGGGCATAAAATTGGCATATAAAGATATACAGCAGCTATATTAGGGAAAAACACTTATATAAGGTTATCCCTGTATATATATAGCGCTCTGGGGTGTGCTGGCAAACTCTCCCTCTGTCTCCCCAAAGGGCTAGTGGGGTCCTGTCCTCTATCAGAGCATTCCCTGTGTGTGTGCGGTGTGTCGGTACGTTGTGTCGACATGTATGAGGAGGAAAATGGTGTGGAGGCGGAGCAATTGCCTGTGTTAGTGATGTCACCCTCTAGGGAGTCGACACCTGACTGGATGATCTTATGGAAAGAATTACGTGATAGTGTCAGCACTTTACAAAAGTCTGTTGACGACATGAGACAGCCGGATAATCAGTTAATACAGGCGTCTCAAACACCGTCAGGGGCTCTAAAGCGCCCGTTACATCAGGTCGATACAGACACAGACACGGACACTGACTCCAGTGTCGACGGTGAAGAAACAAATGTATTTTCCAGTAGGGCTACACGTTACATGATCACGGCAATGAAGGAGGTTTTGAACATTTCTGATACTACAAGTACCACAAAAAAGGGTATTATGTGGGGTGTGAAAAAACTACCCGTAGTTTTTCCTGAATCAGATGAATTAAATGAGGTGTGTGATGAAGCGTGGGTTTCCCCCGATAAAAAACTGCTAATTTCTAAAAAATTATTGGCATTATACCCTTTCCCGCCAGAGGTTAGGGCGCGCTGGGAAACACCCCCTAGGGTGGATAAGGCGCTCACACGCTTATCAAAGCAAGTGGCGTTACCGTCTCCTGATACGGCCGCCCTCAAGGAACCAGCTGATAGGAAGCTGGAAAATGTCCTAAAAAGTATATACACACATACTGGTATTATACTGCGACCAGCAATCGCCTCAGCCTGGATGTGCAGTGCTGGGGTGGCTTGGTCGGATTCCCTGACTGAAAATATTGATACCCTGGACAGGGACAATATATTATTGACTATAGAGCGTTTAAAAGATGCGTTTCTATATATGCGAGATGCACAGAGGGATATTTGCACTCTGGCATCAAGAGTAAGTGCGATGTCCATTTCTGCCAGAAGAGGATTATGGACGCGACAGTGGTCAGGGGATGCGGATTCCAAACGGCATATGGAAGTATTGCCGTATAAAGGGGAGGAGTTATTTGGGGTCGGTCTATCGGACTTGGTGACCACGGCAACGGCCGGGAAATCCACCTTTCTACCCCAAGTCACCTCGCAGCAGAAAAAGATACCGTCTTTTCAGGCTCAGTCCTTTCGTCCCCATAAGGGCAAGCAGGCAAAAGGCCACTCATATCTGCCCCGGGGCAGAGGAAGGGGAAAAAGACTGCAGCAGACAGCCTCTTCCCACGAACAGAAGCCCTCCCCCGCTTCTGCCAAGTCCTCAGCATGACGCTGGGGCCTTACAAGCGGACTCAGGCACGGTGGGGGCCCATCTCAAGATTTTCAGCGCGCAGTGGGCTCACTCGCAAGTGGACCCCTGGATCCTGCAGGTAGTATCTCAGGGGTACAAATTGGAATTCGAGACGTCTCCCCCTCGCCGGTTCCTGAAGTCTGCTTTACCAACGTCTCCCCCCGACAGGGAGGCGATATTGGAAGCCATTCACAAGCTGTATTCCCAGCAGGTGATAATCAAGGTACCCCTCCTACAACAGGGAAAGGGGTATTATTCCACGCTGTTTGTGGTACCGAAGCCGGACGGCTCGGTGAGACCCATTTTAAATCTGAAATCCTTGAACACTTACATAAGAAGGTTCAAGTTCAAGATGGAGTCACTCAGAGCAGTGATAGCGAACCTGGAAGAAGGGGACTATATGGTGTCTCTGGACATCAAGGATGCTTACCTCCATGTCCCAATTTGCCCTTCTCACCAAGGGTACCTCAGGTTTGTGGTACAGAACTGTCATTATCAGTTTCAGACGCTGCCGTTTGGATTGTCCACGGCACCCCGGGTCTTTACCAAGGTAATGGCCGAAATGATGATTCTTCTTCGAAGAAAAGGCGTCTTAATTATCCCTTACTTGGACGATCTCCTGATAAGGGCAAGGTCCAGAGAACAGTTAGAGGTCGGAGTAGCACTATCTCAAATAGTACTACGACAGCACGGTTGGATTCTAAATATTCCAAAATCGCAGCTGATTCCGACGACACGTCTGCTGTTCCTAGGGATGATTCTGGACACAGTACAGAAAAAGGTGTTTCTCCCGGAGGAGAAAGCCAGGGAGTTATCCGACCTAGTCAGGAACCTCCTAAGACCAGGCCAGGTGTCAGTGCATCAATGCACAAAGGTCCTGGGAAAGATGGTGGCTTCTTACGAAGCGATTCCATTCGGCAGATTCCACGCAAGAACTTTTCAGTGGGATCTGCTGGACAAATGGTCCGGATCGCATCTTCAAATGCATCAGCGGATAACCCTGTCTCCAAGGACAAGGGTGTCTCTCCTGTGGTGGTTACAGAGTGCTCATCTCCTAGAGGGCCGCAGATTCGGCATTCAGGATTGTGTCCTGGTGACCACGGATGCCAGCCTGAGAGGCTGGGGAGCAGTCACACAGGGAAGAAATTTCCAGGGCTTGTGGTCAAGCATGGAAACGTCACTTCACATAAATATCCTGGAACTAAGGGCCATTTACAATGCCCTAAGTCAGGCAAGGCCTCTGCTTCAGGGTCAGTCGGTGTTGATCCAGTCGGACAACATCACGGCAGTCGCCCACGTAAACAGACAGGGCGGCACAAGAAGCAGGAGGGCAATGACGGAAGTTGCAAGGATTCTTCGCTGGGTGGAAAATCATGTGATAGCACTGTCAGCAGTGTTCATTCCGGGAGTGGACAACTGGGAAGCAGACTTCCTCAGCAGACACGATCTCCACCCGGGGGAGTGGGGACTTCACCCAGAAGTCTTCCACATGATTGTGAACCGTTGGGAAAAACCAAAGGTGGACATGATGGCGTCCCGCCTCAACAAAAAACTGGACAGATATTGCGCCAGGTCAAGGGACCCTCAGGCAATAGCTGTGGACGCTCTGGTAACACCGTGGGTGTACCGATCAGTGTATGTGTTCCCTCCTCTGCCTCTCATACCCAAAGTATTGAGAATCATAAGAAGGAGAGGAGTAAAGACTATACTCGTGGCTCCGGATTGGCCAAGAAGGACTTGGTACCCGGAACTTCAAGAGATGCTCACGGAAGACCCGTGGCCTCTACCTCTAAGAAAGGACCTGCTCCAGCAGGGACCATGTCTGTTTCAAGACTTACCGCGGCTGCGTTTGACGGCATGGCGGTTGAACGCCGGATCCTGAAGGAAAAAGGCATTCCGGATGAAGTCATCCCTACCCTGATCAAAGCCAGGAAGGATGTAACTGTGCAACATTATCACCGTATTGGCGTAAATATGTTGCGTGGTGTGAGGCCAAGAAGGCCCCTACAGAGGAATTTCAACTGGGTCGTTTCCTGCATTTCCTGCAAACTGGACTGTCTATGGGCCTAAAATTAGGGTCCATTAAGGTTCAAATTTCGGCTCTGTCAATATTCTTCCAAAAAGAACTAGCTTCAGTTCCTGAAGTTCAGACGTTTGTCAAGGGGGTACTGCATATACAGCCTCCTTTTGTGCCTCCAGTGGCACCTTGGGATCTCAATGTAGTTTTGGGATTCCTAAAATCACATTGGTTTGAACCACTCACCACTGTGGACTTAAAATATCTCACATGGAAAGTGGTAATGATGTTAGCCCTGGCTTCAGCCAGGCGTGTATCAGAATTGGCGGCTTTATCCTATAAAAGCCCTTACCTAATTTTTCATACGGATAGGGCAGAATTGAGGACTCGGCCTCAATTTCTTCCTAAGGTGGTTTCAGAATTTCACTAAAACCAGCCTATTGTGGTGCCTGCGGCTACTAGGGACTTGGAGGATTCCAAGTTGCTAGACGTAGTCAGGGCCCTGAAAATATATGTTTCCAGGACGGCTGGAGTCAGAAAATCTGACTCGCTGTTTATCCTGTATGCACCCAACAAGCTGGGTGCTCCTGCTTCTAAGCAGACGATTGCTCGTTGGATTTGTAGTACAATTCAGCTTGCACATTCTGTGGTAGGCCTGCCACAGCCAAAATCTGTAAAAGCCCATTCCACACGGAAAGTGGGCTCATCTTGGGCGGCTGCCCGAGGGGTCTCGGCTTTACAACTTTGCCGAGCAGCTACTTGGTCAGGGGCAAACACGTTTGCTAAATTCTACAAATTTGATACCCTGGCTGAGGAGGACCTGGAGTTCTCTCATTCGGTGCTGCAGAGTCATCCGCACTCTCCCGCCCGTTTGGGAGCTTTGGTATAATCCCCATGGTCCTTACGGAGTCCCCAGCATCCACTTAGGACGTTAGAGAAAATAAGAATTTACTTACCGATAATTCTATTTCTCATAGTCCGTAGTGGATGCTGGGCGCCCATCCCAAGTGCGGATTGTCTGCAATACTTGTACATAGTTATTGTTACAAAAATCGGGTTATTATTGTTGTGAGCCATCTTTTCAGAGGCTCCTTTGTTATCATGCTGTTAACTGGGTTCAGCTCACAAGTTGTACGGTGTGATTGGTGTGGCTGGTTTGAGTCTTACCCGGGATTCAAAATCCTTCCTTATTGTGTACGCTCGTCCGGGCACAGTATCCTAACTGAGGCTTGGAGGAGGGTCATAGGGGGAGGAGCCAGTGCACACCAGGTAGTCCTAAAGCTTTTTACTTTGTGCCCAGTCTCCTGCGGAGCCGCTATTCCCCATGGTCCTTACGGAGTCCCCAGCATCCACTACGGACTATGAGAAATAGAATTATCGGTAAATAAATTCTTATTATATAGTATGTATAAATATATTTTTATATATATATATATATATATATATATATATAAAGGGGGGGGGGGTACAGCGCCACTTGTGAGGTGTGATCTCAGTGATTATTATATTAAATAATTTAAAATGAAATTAAAATTACCATAAACAAAACACACATAACCTCAATTAAGGTGTCTGCCTAGCCCTTAGAATACAGTGCCGGTATCGCACTGCTGAACATATGGAAAAATGGATAGATAGGGTTCGGCGCTCAGTGTTGCTAAGAAATGGTTAAAAGCCAAAATATATATGTATAAAAAATATTTAATATATGAGAGTAAAAAAGTTACACAAAGTACATAAAAAACATAAAAATATGGACCAAGAAAATATTAAAATATTAACAGGATAAGGAGATCAACTTAGCTTTAGAAAACAGCAGGGGGTTAGTGCAGGAAACCCAATGCGTTTTGTCTCATCAGACTTCTTCCAAGGGTCCTTTGAAGAAGTCTGATGAGACGAAACTGCTGTTTTCTAAAGCTAAGTTAAGTTGATCTCCTTATCCTGTTAATATTTTAATATTTTCTTGGTCCATGTTTTTATGTTTTTTATGTACTTTGTGTAACGTTTTTACCCTCATATATTAAGTATTTTTTATACATATATATTTTGGCTTTTAACCATTTCTTACCAACACTGAGCGCCGAACCCTATATATATATATATATATATATATAAACAAAACCGTGTAACTGCCACTCACAAAATACATAAGATAACTGTCCCGGTGCCCTCATATGCTGGGCCACCAGCGACACATATTCAGACAATTGGTGCGGCACTCACGAATATAGATGACAGACACAATGATATCGTATCAACGTTTCGGTTTTTACCGTCTTCAGGATATAAACAACAAGTTAAAAGCGCTTACCTTTTATTCATACATCACCCAGTGAGAGGGACGCTCCTACTGGCGGGCGCTGGCGCCAGCCGCCGGGCCAGAAGCGGGAAGCGGCTCCCGTCAGCATTGCGACCAAGACATGTCAGCGCTACAGCTGAGCTGCGAGTGTCAGTGACAAAACCCCATCACCATGACAACTGCATCAACAAGAATTAAAGCCGCTAAAAAGAGACACAGAACATTTAAATCCAGTAGCAAGACATCCATATAAAGCTGTATTAAGTCAATGCTAGACACTTTCATCATATTAAATAAAACAGACTGGTAATCATAAAGATTATAAGAATTACTAATGTATATTATATATTAATTAGAGATGAGCGCCTGAAATTTTTCGGGTTTTGTGTTTTGGTTTTGGGTTCGGTTCCGCGGCCGTGTTTTGGGTTCGAACGCGTTTTGGCAAAACCTCACCGAATTTTTTTTGTCGGATTCGGGTGTGTTTTGGATTCGGGTGTTTTTTTCAAAAAACACTAAAAAACAGCTTAAATCATAGAATTTGGGGGTCATTTTGATCCCAAAGTATTATTAACCTCAAAAACCATAATTTACACTCATTTTCAGTCTATTCTGAATACCTCACACCTCACAATATTATTTTTAGTCCTAAAATTTGCACCGAGGTCGCTGTGTGAGTAAGATAAGCGACCCTAGTGGCCGACACAAACACCGGGCCCATCTAGGAGTGGCACTGCAGTGTCACGCAGGATGTCCCTTCCAAAAAACCCTCCCCAAACAGCACATGACGCAAAGAAAAAAAGAGGCGCAATGAGGTAGCTGTGTGAGTAAGATTAGCGACCCTAGTGGCCGACACAAACACCGGGCCCATCTAGGAGTGGCACTGCAGTGTCACGCAGGATGGCCCTTCCAAAAAACCCTCCCCAAACAGCACATGACGCAAAGAAAAAAAGAGGCGCAATGAGGTAGCTGTGTGAGTAAGATTAGCGACCCTAGTGGCCGACACAAACACCGGGCCCATCTAGGAGTGGCACTGCAGTGTCACGCAGGATGTCCCTTCCAAAAAACCCTCCCCAAACAGCACATGACGCAAAGAAAAAAAGAGGCGCAATGAGGTAGCTGTGTGAGTAAGATTAGCGACCCTAGTGGCCGACACAAACACCGGGCCCATCTAGGAGTGGCACTGCAGTGTCACGCAGGATGTCCCTTCCAAAAAACCCTCCCCAAACAGCACATGACGCAAAGAAAAAAAGAGGCGCAATGAGGTAGCTGACTGTGTGAGTAAGATTAGCGACCCTAGTGGCCGACACAAACACCGGGCCCATCTAGGAGTGGCACTGCAGTGTCACGCAGGATGTCCCTTCCAAAAAACCCTCCCCAATCAGCACATGATGCAAAGAAAAAGAAAAGAAAAAAGAGGTGCAAGATGGAATTGTCCTTGGGCCCTCCCACCCACCCTTATGTTGTATAAACAAAACAGGACATGCACACTTTAACCAACCCATCATTTCAGTGACAGGGTCTGCCACACGACTGTGACTGATATGACGGGTTGGTTTGGACCCCCCCAAAAAAAGAAGCAATTAATCTCTCCTTGCACAAACTGGCTCTACAGAGGCAAGATGTCCACCTCATCTTCACCCTCCGATATATCACCGTGTACATCCCCCTCCTCACAGATTATCAATTCGTCCCCACTGGAATCCACCATCTCAGCTCCCTGTGTACTTTGTGGAGGCAATTGCTGCTGGTCAATGTCTCCGCGGAGGAATTGATTATAATTCATTTTAATGAACATCATCTTCTCCACATTTTCTGGATGTAACCTCGTACGCCGATTGCTGACAAGGTGAGCGGCGGCACTAAACACTCTTTTGGAGTACACACTTGTGGGAGGGCAACTTAGGTAGAATAAAGCCAGTTTGTGCAAGGGCCTCCAAATTGCCTCTTTTTCCTGCCAGTATAAGTACGGACTGTGTGACGTGCCTACTTGGATGCGGTCACTCATATAATCCTCCACCATTCTATCAATGTTGAGAGAATCATATGCAGTGACAGTAGACGACATGTCCGTAATCGTTGTCAGGTCCTTCAGTCCGGACCAGATGTCAGCATCAGCAGTCGCTCCAGACTGCCCTGCATCACCGCCAGCGGGTGGGCTCGGAATTCTGAGCCTTTTCCTCGCACCCCCAGTTGCGGGAGAATGTGAAGGAGGAGATGTTGACAGGTCGCGTTCCGCTTGACTTGACAATTTTCTCACCAGCAGGTCTTTCAACCCCAGCAGACTTGTGTCTGCCGGAAAGAGAGATCCAAGGTAGGCTTTAAATCTAGGATCGAGCACGGTGGCCAAAATGTAGTGCTCTGATTTCAACAGATTGACCACCCGTGAATCCTTGTTAAGCGAATTAAGGGCTGCATCCACAAGTCCCACATGCCTAGCGGAATCGCTCCCTTTTAGCTCCTTCTTCAATGCCTCCAGCTTCTTCTGCAAAAGCCTGATGAGGGGAATGACCTGACTCAGGCTGGCAGTGTCTGAACTGACTTCACGTGTGGCAAGTTCAAAGGGCATCAGAACCTTGCACAACGTTGAAATCATTCTCCACTGCACTTGAGACAGGTGCATTCCACCTCCTATATCGTGCTCAATTGTATAGGCTTGAATGGCCTTTTGCTGCTCCTCCAACCTCTGAAGCATATAGAGGGTTGAATTCCACCTCGTTACCACTTCTTGCTTCAGATGATGGCAGGGCAGGTTCAGTAGTTTTTGGTGGTGCTCCAGTCTTCTGTACGTGGTGCCTGTACGCCGAAAGTGTCCCGCAATTTTTCTGGCCACCGACAGCATCTCTTGCACGCCCCTGTCGTTTTTTAAAAAATTCTGCACCACCAAATTCAAGGTATGTGCAAAACATGGGACGTGCTGGAATTTGCCCATATTTAATGCACACACAATATTGCTGGCGTTGTCCGATGCCACAAATCCACAGGAGAGTCCAATTGGGGTAAGCCATTCCGCGATGATCTTCCTCAGTTGCCGTAAGAGGTTTTCAGCTGTGTGCGTATTCTGGAAAGCGGTGATACAAAGCGTAGCCTGCCTAGGAAAGAGTTGGCGTTTGCGAGATGCTGCTACTGGTGCCGCCGCTGCTGTTCTTGCGGCGGGAGTCCATACATCTACCCAGTGGGCTGTCACAGTCATATAGTCCTGACCCTGCCCTGCTCCACTTGTCCACATGTCCGTGGTTAAGTGGACATTGGGTACAACTGCATTTTTTAGGACACTGGTGAGTCTTTTTCTGACGTCCGTGTACATTCTCGGTATCGCCTGCCTAGAGAAGTGGAACCTAGATGGTATTTGGTAACGGGGGCACACTGCCTCAATAAATTGTCTAGTTCCCTGTGAACTAACGGCGGATACCGGACGCACGTCTAACACCAACATAGTTGTCAAGGCCTCAGTTATCCGCTTTGCAGTAGGATGACTGCTGTGATATTTCATCTTCCTCGCAAAGGACTGTTGAACAGTCAATTGCTTACTGGAAGTAGTACAAGTGGGCTTACGACTTCCCCTCTGGGATGACCATCGACTCCCAGCGGCAACAACAGCAGCGCCAGCAGCAGTAGGCGTTACACGCAAGGATGCATCGGAGGAATCCCAGGCAGGAGAGGACTCGTCAGAATTGCCAGTGACATGGCCTGCAGGACTATTGGCATTCCTGGGGAAGGAGGAAATTGACACTGAGGGAGTTGGTGGGGTGGTTTGCGTGAGCTTGGTTACAAGAGGAAGGGATTTACTGGTCAGTGGACTGCTTCCGCTGTCACCCAAAGTTTTTGAACTTGTCACTGACTTATTATGAATGCGCTGCAGGTGACGTATAAGGGAGGATGTTCCGAGGTGGTTAACGTCCTTACCCCTACTTATTACAGCTTGACAAAGGGAACACACGGCTTGACACCTGTTGTCCGCATTTCTGGTGAAATACCTCCACACCGAAGAGCTGATTTTTTTGGTATTTTCACCTGGCATGTCAACGGCCATATTCCTCCCACGGACAACAGGTGTCTGCCCGGGTGCCTGACTTAAACAAACCACCTCACCATCAGAATCCTCCTGGTCAATTTCCTCCCCAGCGCCAGCAACACCCATATCCTCCTCATCCTGGTGTACTTCAACACTGACATCTTCAATCTGACTATCAGGAACTGGACTGCGGGTGCTCCTTCCAGCACTTGCAGGGGGCGTGCAAATGGTGGAAGGCGCATGCTCTTCACGTCCAGTGTTGGGAAGGTCAGGCATCGCAACCGACACAATTGGACTCTCCTTGTGGATTTGGGATTTCGAAGAATGCACAGTTCTTTGCTGTGCTGCTTTTGCCAGCTTGAGTCTTTTCATTTTTCTAGCGAGAGGCTGAGTGCTTCCATCCTCATGTGAAGCTGAACCACTAGCCATGAACATAGGCCAGGGCCTCAGCCGTTCCTTGCCACTCCGTGTGGTAAATGGCATATTGGCAAGTTTACGCTTCTCCTCCGACAATTTTATTTTAGGTTTTGGAGTCCTTTTTTTACTGATATTTGGTGTTTTGGATTTGACATGCTCTGTACTATGACATTGGGCATCGGCCTTGGCAGACGACGTTGCTGGCATTTCATCGTCTCGGCCATGACTAGTGGCAGCAGCTTCAGCACGAGGTGGAAGTGGATCTTGATCTTTCCCTAATTTTGGAACCTCAACATTTTTGTTCTCCATATTTTAATAGGCACAACTAAAAGGCACCTCAGGTAAACAATGGAGATGGATGGATTGGATACTAGTATACAATTATGGACGGGCTGCCGAGTGCCGACACAGAGGTAGCCACAGCCGTGAACTACCGCACTGTACTGTGTCTGCTGCTAATATATAGACTGGTTGATAAAGAGATAGTATACTCGTAACTAGTATGTATGTATAAAGAAAGAAAAAAAAACCACGGTTAGGTGGTATATACAATTATGGACGGGCTGCCGAGTGCCGACACAGAGGTAGCCACAGCCGTGAACTACCGCACTGTACTGTGTCTGCTGCTAATATATAGACTGGTTGATAAAGAGATAGTATACTCGTAACTAGTATGTATGTATAAAGAAAGAAAAAAAAACCACGGTTAGGTGGTATATACAATTATGGACGGGCTGCCGAGTGCCGACACAGAGGTAGCCACAGCCGTGAACTACCGCACTGTACTGTGTCTGCTGCTAATATATAGACTGGTTGATAAAGAGATAGTATACTCGTAACTAGTATGTATGTATAAAGAAAGAAAAAAAAACCACGGTTAGGTGGTATATACAATTATGGACGGGCTGCCGAGTGCCGACACAGAGGTAGCCACAGCCGTGAACTACCGCACTGTACTGTGTCTGCTGCTAATATAGACTGGTTGATAAAGAGATAGTATACTCGTAACTAGTATGTATGTATAAAGAAAGAAAAAAAAACCACGGTTAGGTGGTATATACAATTATGGACGGGCTGCCGAGTGCCGACACAGAGGTAGCCACAGCCGTGAACTACCGCACTGTACTGTGTCTGCTGCTAATATATAGACTGGTTGATAAAGAGATAGTATACTCGTAACTAGTATGTATGTATAAAGAAAGAAAAAAAAACCACGGTTAGGTGGTATATACAATTATGGACGGGCTGCCGAGTGCCGACACAGAGGTAGCCACAGCCGTGAACTACCGCACTGTACTGTGTCTGCTGCTAATATATAGACTGGTTGATAAAGAGATAGTATACTCGTAACTAGTATGTATGTATAAAGAAAGAAAAAAAAACCACGGTTAGGTGGTATATACAATTATGGACGGGCTGCCGAGTGCCGACACAGAGGTAGCCACAGCCGTGAACTACCGCACTGTACTGTGTCTGCTGCTAATATAGACTGGTTGATAAAGAGATAGTATACTCGTAACTAGTATGTATGTATAAAGAAAGAAAAAAAAACCACGGTTAGGTGGTATATACAATTATGGACGGGCTGCCGAGTGCCGACACAGAGGTAGCCACAGCCGTGAACTACCGCACTGTACTGTGTCTGCTGCTAATATAGACTGGTTGATAAAGAGATAGTATACTCGTAACTAGTATGACTATAAAGAAAGAAAAAAAAACCACGGTTAGGTGGTATATACAATTATGGACGGGCTGCCGAGTGCCGACACAGAGGTAGCCACAGCCGTGAACTACCGCACTGTACTGTGTCTGCTGCTAATATATAGACTGGTTGATAAAGAGATAGTATACTCGTAACTAGTATGTATGTATAAAGAAAGAAAAAAAAACCACGGTTAGGTGGTATATACAATTATGGACGGGCTGCCGAGTGCCGACACAGAGGTAGCCACAGCCGTGAACTACCGCACTGTACTGTGTCTGCTGCTAATATAGACTGGTTGATAAAGAGATAGTATACTACTAATATTATATATACTGGTGGTCAGGTCACTGGTCACTAGTCACACTGGCAGTGGCACTCCTGCAGCAAAAGTGTGCACTGTTTAATTTTAATATAATATTATGTACTCCTGGCTCCTGCTATAACCTATAACTGGCACTGCAGTAGTGCTCCCCAGTCTCCCCCACAATTATAAGCTGTGTGAGCTGAGCAGTCAGACAGATATATAATATATATAGATGATGCAGCACACTGGCCTGAGCCTGAGCAGTGCACACAGATATGGTATGTGACTGACTGAGTCACTGTGTGTATCGCTTTTTTCAGGCAGAGAACGGATATATTAAATAAACTGCACTGTGTGTCTGGTGGTCACTCACTATATAATATATTATGTACTCCTGGCTCCTGCTATAACCTATAACTGGCACTGCAGTAGTGCTCCCCAGTCTCCCCCACAATTATAAGCTGTGTGAGCTGAGCAGTCAGACAGATATATATAATATTATATATAGATAGATAATAGATGATGCAGCACACTGGCCTGAGCCTGAGCAGTGCACACAGATATGGTATGTGACTGAGTCACTGTGTGCTGTGTATCGCTTTTTTCAGGCAGAGAACGGATTATAAAGTAAACTGCACTGTCCTCACTAGTAAACTCTCTCCACTCAGTCTCTACACTTCTACAGTAACAGTACTCCTCCTAGTCAGCTCCAGTAAATCTCTCTCAGTCTCTTATAATCTAAATGGAGAGGACGCCAGCCACGTCCTCTCCCTATCAATCTCAATGCACGTGTGAAAATGGCGGCGACGCGCGGCTCCTTATAAAGAATCCGAGTCTCGCGATAGAATCCGAGCCTCGCGAGAATCCGACAGCGTCATGATGACGTTCGGGCGCGCTCGGGTTAACCGAGCAAGGCGGGAAGATCCGAGTCGCTCGGACCCGTGAAAAAAAACATGAAGTTCTGGCGGGTTCGGATTCAGAGAAACCGAACCCGCTCATCTCTATATTAATATACATTATTTCCTGCATCATAAAAACACAGACCAGGATATTGTTTCATTGAGTCCACGGGTTCACTTTTTTCACTATTAATCGCAGCCCGAATTGCAGACCTATGAGCTGACATCCTCTCTTTAAACTTGCATTGGGTCTTTCCAATGTAAGAAAGCCCACATGGGCATAAAATCTGGTACACTACAAAAGTACTATTACAATTAAGATGATGTCTGATCTGGTACATTTTACCTGATACATATTAGAGATGAGCGGGTTCGGTTCCTCTGAATCCGAACCCGCCCGAACTTCAGGTTTTTTACACGGGGCCGAGCAGGCTCGGATCTTCCCGCCTTGCTCGGCTAACCCGAGCGCGCCCGAACGTCATCATCACGCTGTCGGATTCTCGCGAGGCTCGGATTCTATCGCGAGACTCGGATTCTATATAAGGAGCCGCGCGTCGCCGCCATTTTCACACGTGCATTGAGAGTCATAGGGAGAGGACGTGGCTGGCGTCCTCTCCGTTTAGAGAAGAGAGAGACACAGTATTTTGGGGAGCATTATTAGGAGGAGTACTACTATACTGTATACTACTATACTACTTGCTGAAGTGATATTTATACTAGATTAGATAATAGATAGTGTGACTGTAAGTGTATTATCTGACTTGTGGGGGAGACACTGACAGTGGGGAGCAGTTAGAGTCTGAGAGCAGGACTCAGGAGTACATATAACGTACAGTGCACACTTTTGCTGCCAGAGTCAGTGCCACACTGCCATTGTTGTGACCACACTGACCACCAGTATAATAATATATTTTGTGATTGTCTGCTTAGGCCTCGGAGTACTAGTTGCAGGTTGCAACGTGACCTGAAGTGACCACCAGTTTAATAATCAATCACCACCAGTTTAATATATATATATATATATATATATATAATTGTATATAATATATATATATATATATATATAATATTGTATACCACCTACCCGTGGTTTTTTTTTTTTTTCATTCTTCTTTATACATACTACTATAGTAGCTTACTGTAGCAGTCTGCGGTGCTGTGCTGACCTGACAGTGTCCAGCAGGTCCGTCATCAGTCATTACATAATAAATATATATAGTACCTGTCCGGCTGCAGTACTAGTGATATTATATTGATTTCATCTCATTATCAATAATTTATCATCCAGTCTAGACTCTATATTAGCAGCAGACACAGTACGTTAGTCCACGGCTGTAGCTACCTCTGTGTCGGCACTCGGCAGTCCATCCATAATTGTATACCACCTACCCGTGTTTTTTTTTTTCTTTCTTCTTTGTACATACTACTATAGAGTATAGTAGCTTACTGTAGCAGTCTGCGGTGCTGCTGAGCTGACAGTGTCCAGCAGGTCCGTCATCAGTCATCATTACCTAATAAATATATTATCTACCTGTCCGGCTGCAGTACTAGTGATATTATATATACATACATATATATATTGATTTCATCTCATTATCAATCATCCAGTCTATATTAGCAGCAGACACAGTACGTTAGTCCACGGCTGTAGCTACCTCTGTGTCGGCACTCGGCAGTCCATCCATAATTGTATACCACCTACCCGTGTTTTTTTTTTTTCTTTCTTCTTTGTACATACTACTATAGTATAGTAGCTTACTGTAGCAGTCTGCGGTGCTGCTGAGCTGACAGTGTCCAGCAGGTCCGTCATCAGTCATCATTACCTAATAAATATATTATCTACCTGTCCGGCTGCAGTACTAGTGATATTATATATACATACATATATATATATATTGATTTCATCTCATTATCAATCATCCAGTCTATATTAGCAGCAGACACAGTACGTTAGTCCACGGCTGTAGCTACCTCTGTGTCGGCACTCGGCAGTCCATCCATAATTGTATACCACCTACCCGTGGTTTTTTTTTTATTTCTTCTTTGTACATACTACTATAGTATAGTAGCTTACTGTAGCAGTCTGCGGTGCTGCTGAGCTGACAGTGTCCAGCAGGTCCGTCATCAGTCATCATTACCTAATAAATATATTATCTACCTGTCCGGCTGCAGTACTAGTGATATTATATATACATACATATATATATATATTGATTTCATCTCATTATCATCCAGTCTATATTAGCAGCAGACACAGTACGGTAGTCCACGGCTGTAGCTACCTCTGTGTCGGCACTCGGCAGTCAATCCATAATTGTATACCACCTACCCGTGGTTTTTTTTTTTCTTTCTTCTTTGTACATACTACTATAGAGTATAGTAGCTTACTGTAGCAGTCTGCGGTGCTGCTGAGCTGACAGTGTCCAGCAGGTCCGTCATCAGTCATTATTACCTAATAAATATATTATCTACCTGTCCGGCTGCAGTACTAGTGATATTATATATACATACATATATATATTGATTTCATCTCATTATCAATCATCCAGTCTATATTAGCAGCAGACACAGTACGTTAGTCCACGGCTGTAGCTACCTCTGTGTCGGCACTCGGCAGTCCATCCATAATTGTATACCACCTACCCGTGGTTTTTTTTTTATTTCTTCTTTGTACATACTACTATAGTATAGTAGCTTACTGTAGCAGTCTGCGGTGCTGCTGAGCTGACAGTGTCCAGCAGGTCCGTCATCAGTCATCATTACCTAATAAATATATTATCTACCTGTCCGGCTGCAGTACTAGTGATATTATATATACATACATATATATATTGATTTCATATCATTATCATCCAGTCTATATTAGCAGCAGACACAGTACGTTAGTCCACGGCTGTAGCTACCTCTGTGTCGGCACTCGGCAGTCCATCCATAATTGTATACTGCCTACCCGTGTTTTTTTTTTTTTCTTTCTTCTTTGTACATACTACTATAGTATAGTAGCTTACTGTAGCAGTCTGCGGTGCTGCTGAGCTGACAGTGTCCAGCAGGTCCGTCATCAGTCATCATTACCTAATAAATATATTATCTACCTGTCCGGCTGCAGTACTAGTGATATTATATATACATACATATATATATTGATTTCATATCATTATCATCCAGTCTATATTAGCAGCAGACACAGTACGTTAGTCCACGGCTGTAGCTACCTCTGTGTCGGCACTCGGCAGTCCATCCATAAGTATACTAGTATCCATCCATCTCCATTGTTTACCTGAGGTGCCTTTTAGTTGTGCCTATTAAAATATGGAGAACAAAAATGTTGAGGTTCCAAAATTAGGGAAAGATCAAGATCCACTTCCACCTCGTGCTGAAGCTGCTGCCACTAGTCATGGCCGAGACGATGAAATGCCAGCAACGTCGTCTGCCAAGGCCGATGCCCAATGTCATAGTACAGAGCATGTCAAATCCAAAACACCAAATATCAGTAAAAAAAGGACTCCAAAACCTAAAATAAAATTGTCGGAGGAGAAGCGTAAACTTGCCAATATGCCATTTACCACACGGAGTGGCAAGGAACGGCTGAGGCCCTGGCCTATGTTCATGGCTAGTGGTTCAGCTTCACATGAGGATGGAAGCACTCAGCCTCTCACTAGAAAAATGAAAAGACTCAAGCTGGCAAAAGCAGTAGCACCGCAAAGAACTGTGCGTTCTTCGAAATCCCAAATCCACAAGGAGAGTCCGACTCCAATTGTGTCGGTTGCGATGCCTGACCTTCCCAACACTGGACGTGAAGAGCATGCGCCTTCCACCATTTGCACGCCCCCTGCAAGTGCTGGAAGGAGCACCCGCAGTCCAGTTCCTGATAGTCAGATTGAAGATGTCAGTGTTGAAGTACACCAGGATGAGGAGGATATGGGTGTTGCTGGCGCTGGGGAGGAAATTGACCAGGAGGATTCTGATGGTGAGGTGGTTTGTTTAAGTCAGGCACCCGGGGAGACACCTGTTGTCCGTGGGAGGAATATGGCCACTGACATGCCTGGTGAAAATACCAAAAAAATCAGCTCTTCGGTGTGGAAGTATTTCAACAGAAATGCGGACAACAGGTGTCAAGCCGTGTGTTGCCTTTGTCAAGCTGTAATAAGTAGGGGTAAGGACGTTAACCACCTCGGAACATCCTCCCTTATACGTCACCTGCAGCGCATTCATAATAAGTCAGTGACAAGTTCAAAAACTTTGGGTGACAGCGGAAGCAGTCCACTGACCAGTAAATCCCTTCCTCTTGTAACCAAGCTCACGCAAACCACCCCACCAACTCCCTCAGTGTCAATTTCCTCCTTCCCCAGGAATGCCAATAGTCCTGCAGGCCATGTCACTGGCAATTCTGACGATTCCTCTCCTGCCTGGGATTCCTCCGATGCATCCTTGCGTGTAACGCCTACTGCTGCTGGCGCTGCTGTTGTTGCTGCTGGGAGTCGATGGTCATCCCAGAGGGGAAGTCGTAAGACCACTTTTACTACTTCCACCAAGCAATTGACTGTCCAACAGTCCTTTGCGAGGAAGATGAAATATCACAGCAGTCATCCTACTGCAAAGCGGATAACTGAGGCCTTGGCATCCTGGGTGGTGAGAAACGTGGTTCCGGTATCCATCATTACTGCAGAGCCAACTAGAGACTTGTTGGAGGTACTGTGTCCCCGGTACCAAATACCATCTAGGTTCCATTTCTCTAGGCAGGCGATACCGAAAATGTACACAGACCTCAGAAAAAGAGTCACCAGTGTCCTAAAAAATGCAGCTGTACCCAATGTCCACTTAACCACGGACATGTGGACAAGTGGAGCAGGGCAGGGTCAGGACTATATGACTGTGACAGCCCACTGGGTAGATGTATGGACTCCCGCCGCAAGAACAGCAGCGGCGGCACCAGTAGCAGCATCTCGCAAACGCCAACTCTTTCCTAGGCAGGCTACGCTTTGTATCACCGGTTTCCAGAATACGCACACAGCTGAAAACCTCTTACGGCAACTGAGGAAGATCATCGCGGAATGGCTTACCCCAATTGGACTCTCCTGTGGATTTGTGGCATCGGACAACGCCAGCAATATTGTGTGTGCATTAAATATGGGCAAATTCCAGCACGTCCCATGTTTTGCACATACCTTGAATTTGGTGGTGCAGAATTATTTAAAAAACGACAGGGGCGTGCAAGAGATGCTGTCGGTGGCCAGAAGAATTGCGGGACACTTTCGGCGTACAGGCACCACGTACAGAAGACTGGAGCACCACCAAAAACTACTGAACCTGCCCTGCCATCATCTGAAGCAAGAAGTGGTAACGAGGTGGAATTCAACCCTCTATATGCTTCAGAGGTTGGAGGAGCAGCAAAAGGCCATTCAAGCCTATACAATTGAGCACGATATAGGAGGTGGAATGCACCTGTCTCAAGCGCAGTGGAGAATGATTTCAACGTTGTGCAAGGTTCTGATGCCCTTTGAACTTGCCACACGTGAAGTCAGTTCAGACACTGCCAGCCTGAGTCAGGTCATTCCCCTCATCAGGCTTTTGCAGAAGAAGCTGGAGACATTGAAGGAGGAGCTAACACGGAGCGATTCCGCTAGGCATGTGGGACTTGTGGATGGAGCCCTTAATTCGCTTAACAAGGATTCACGGGTGGTCAATCTGTTGAAATCAGAGCACTACATTTTGGCCACCGTGCTCGATCCTAGATTTAAAGCCTACCTTGGATCTCTCTTTCCGGCAGACACAAGTCTGCTGGGGTTGAAAGACCTGCTGGTGAGAAAATTGTCAAGTCAAGCGGAACGCGACCTGTCAACATCTCCTCCTTCACATTCTCCCGCAACTGGGGGTGCGAGGAAAAGGCTCAGAATTCCGAGCCCACCCGCTGGCGGTGATGCAGGGCAGTCTGGAGCGACTGCTGATGCTGACATCTGGTCCGGACTGAAGGACCTGACAACGATTACGGACATGTCGTCTACTGTCACTGCATATGATTCTCTCACCATTGAAAGAATGGTGGAGGATTATATGAGTGACCGCATCCAAGTAGGCACGTCACACAGTCCGTACTTATACTGGCAGGAAAAAGAGGCAATTTGGAGGCCCTTGCACAAACTGGCTTTATTCTACCTAAGTTGTCCTCCCACAAGTGTGTACTCCGAAAGAGTGTTTAGTGCCGCTTCTCACCTTGTCAGCAATCGGCGTACGAGGTTACATCCAGAAAATGTGGAGAAGATGATGTTCATTAAAATGAATTATAATCAATTCCTCCGTGGAGACATTGACCAGCAGCAATTGCCTCCACAAAGTACACAGGGAGCTGAGATGGTGGATTCCAGTGGGGACGAATTGATAATCTGTGAGGAGGGGGATGTACACGGTGATATATCGGAGGATGACGATGAGGTGGACATCTTGCCTCTGTAGAGCCAGTTTGTGCAAGGAGAGATTAATTGCTTCCTTTTTGGTGGGGGTCCAAACCAACCCGTCATTTCAGTCACAGTCGTGTGGCAGACCCTGTCACTGAAATGATGGGTTGGTTAAAGTGTGCATGTCCTGTTTATACAACATAAGGGTGGGTGGGAGGGCCCAAGGACAATTCCATCTTGCACCTCTTTTTTCTTTCATTTTTCTTTGCGTCATGTGCTGTTTGTGGAATGTTTTTTGGAAGGGCCATCCTGCGTGACACTGCAGTGCCACTCCTAGATGGGCCCGGTGTTTGTGTCGGCCACTAGGGTCGCTTATCTTACTCACACAGCTACCTCATTGCGCCTCTGTTTTTCTTTGCGTCATGTGCTGTTTGGGGAGGGTTTTTTTATAAGGGCCATCCTGCGTGACACTGCAGTGCCACTCCTAGATGGGCCCGGTGTTTGTGTCGGCCACTAGGGTCGCTTATCTTACTCACACAGCTACCTCATTGCGCCTCTTTTTTTCTTTGCGTCATGTGCTGTTTGGGGAGGGTTTTTTGGAAGGGCCATCCTGCGTGACACTGCAGTGCCACTCCTAGATGGGCCCGGTGTTTGTGTCGGCCACTAGGGTCGCTTATCTTACTCACACAGCTACCTCATTGCGCCTCTTTTTTTCTTTGCGTCATGTGCTGTTTGGGGAGGGTTTTTTGGAAGGGACATCCTGCGTGACACTGCAGTGCCACTCCTAGATGGGCCCGGTGTTTGTGTCGGCCACTAGGGTCGCTTAGCTTAGTCATCCAGCGACCTAGGTGCAAATTTTAGGACTAAAAATAATATTGTGAGGTGTGAGGTATTCAGAATAGACTGAAAATGAGTGTAAATTATGGTTTTTGAGGTTAATAATACTTTGGGATCAAAATGACCCCCAAATTCTATGATTTAAGCTGTTTTTTAGTGTTTTTTAAAAAAAACACCCGAATCCAAAACACACCCGAATCCGACAAAAAAAATTCGGTGAGGTTTTGCCAAAACGCGGTCGAACCCAAAACACGGCCGCGGAACCGAACCCAAAACCAAAACACAAAACCCGAAAAATTTCCGGCGCTCATCTCTAATATATATTAGAGATGAGCGCCTGAAATTTTTCGGGTTTTGTGTTTTGGTTTTGGGTTCGGTTCCGCGGCCGTGTTTTGGGTTCGAACGCGTTTTGGCAAAACCTCACCGAATTTTTTTTGTCGGATTCGGGTGTGTTTTGGATTCGGGTGTTTTTTTCAAAAAACACTAAAAAACAGCTTAAATCATAGAATTTGGGGGTCATTTTGATCCCAAAGTATTATTAACCTCAAAAACCATAATTTACACTCATTTTCAGTCTATTCTGAATACCTCACACCTCACAATATTATTTTTAGTCCTAAAATTTGCACCGAGGTCGCTGTGTGAGTAAGATAAGCGACCCTAGTGGCCGACACAAACACCGGGCCCATCTAGGAGTGGCACTGCAGTGTCACGCAGGATGTCCCTTCCAAAAAACCCTCCCCAAACAGCACATGACGCAAAGAAAAAAAGAGGCGCAATGAGGTAGCTGTGTGAGTAAGATTAGCGACCCAAGTGGCCGACACAAACACCGGGCCCATCTAGGAGTGGCACTGCAGTGTCACGCAGGATGGCCCTTCCAAAAAACCCTCCCCAAACAGCACATGACGCAAAGAAAAAAAGAGGCGCAATGAGGTAGCTGTGTGAGTAAGATTAGCGACCCTAGTGGCCGACACAAACACCGGGCCCATCTAGGAGTGGCACTGCAGTGTCACGCAGGATGTCCCTTCCAAAAAACCCTCCCCAAACAGCACATGACGCAAAGAAAAAAAGAGGCGCAATGAGGTAGCTGTGTGAGTAAGATTAGCGACCCTAGTGGCCGACACAAACACCGGGCCCATCTAGGAGTGGCACTGCAGTGTCACGCAGGATGGCCCTTCCAAAAAACCCTCCCCAAACAGCACATGACGCAAAGAAAAAAAGAGGCGCAATGAGGTAGCTGACTGTGTGAGTAAGATTAG
Organism: Pseudophryne corroboree; assembly: GCF_028390025.1. Lineage (NCBI taxonomy): Eukaryota > Metazoa > Chordata > Amphibia > Anura > Myobatrachidae > Pseudophryne > Pseudophryne corroboree. The sequence goes on from NC_086449.1 coordinate 367,655,466, forward strand.
CGACCCTAGTGGCCGACACAAACACCGGGCCCATCTAGGAGTGGCACTGCAGTGTCACGCAGGATGTCCCTTCCAAAAAACCCTCCCCAATCAGCACATGATGCAAAGAAAAAGAAAAGAAAAAAGAGGTGCAAGATGGAATTGTCCTTGGGCCCTCCCACCCACCCTTATGTTGTATAAACAAAACAGGACATGCACACTTTAACCAACCCATCATTTCAGTGACAGGGTCTGCCACACGACTGTGACTGATATGACGGGTTGGTTTGGTCCCCCCCCAAAAAAGAAGCAATTAATCTCTCCTTGCACAAACTGGCTCTACAGAGGCAAGATGTCCACCTCATCTTCACCCTCCGAAATATCACCGTGTACATCCCCCTCCTCACAGATTATCAATTCGTCCCCACTGGAATCCACCATCTCAGCTCCCTGTGTACTTTGTGGAGGCAATTGCTGCTGGTCAATGTCTCCGCGGAGGAATTGATTATAATTCATTTTAATGAACATCATCTTCTCCACATTTTCTGGATGTAACCTCGTACGCCGATTGCTGACAAGGTGAGCGGCGGCACTAAACACTCTTTCGGAGTACACACTTGTGGGAGGGCAACTTAGGTAGAATAAAGCCAGTTTGTGCAAGGGCCTCCAAATTGCCTCTTTTTCCTGCCAGTATAAGTACGGACTGTGTGACGTGCCTACTTGGATGCGGTCACTCATATAATCCTCCACCATTCTATCAATGTTGAGAGAATCATATGCAGTGACAGTAGACGACATGTCCGTAATCGTTGTCAGGTCCTTCAGTCCGGACCAGATGTCAGCATCAGCAGTCGCTCCAGACTGCCCTGCATCACCGCCAGCGGGTGGGCTCGGAATTCTGAGCCTTTTCCTCGCACCCCCAGTTGCGGGAGAATGTGAAGGAGGAGATGTTGACAGGTCGCGTTCCGCTTGACTTGACAATTTTGTCACCAGCAGGTCTTTCAACCCCAGCAGACCTGTGTCTGCCGGAAAGAGAGATCCAAGGTAGGCTTTAAATCTAGGATCGAGCACGGTGGCCAAAATGTAGTGCTCTGATTTCAACAGATTGACCACCCGTGAATCCTTGTTAAGCGAATTAAGGGCTGCATCCACAAGTCCCACATGCCTAGCGGAATCGCTCCCTTTTAGCTCCTTCTTCAATGCCTCCAGCTTCTTCTGCAAAAGCCTGATGAGGGGAATGACCTGACTCAGGCTGGCAATGTCTGAACTGACTTCACGTGTGGCAAGTTCAAAGGGCATCAGAATCTTGCACAACGTTGAAATCATTCTCCACTGCACTTGAGACAGGTGCATTCCACCTACTATATCGTGCTCAATTGTATAGGCTTGAATGGCCTTTTGCTGCTCCTCCAACCTCTGAAGCATATAGAGGGTTGAATTCCACCTCGTTACCACTTCTTGCTTCAGATGATGGCAGGGCAGGTTCAGTAGTTTTTGGTGGTGCTCCAGTCTTCTGTACATGGTGCCTGTACGCCGAAAGTGTCCCGCAATTTTTCTGGCCACCGACAGCATCTCTTGCACGCCCCTGTCGTTTTTTAAAAAATTCTGCACCACCAAATTCAAGGTATGTGCAAAACATGGGACGTGCTGGAATTTGCCCATATTTAATGCACACACAATATTGCTGGCGTTGTCCGATGCCACAAATCCACAGGAGAGTCCAATTGGGGTAAGCCATTCCGCGATGATCTTCCTCAGTTGCCGTAAGAGGTTTTCAGCTGTGTGCGTATTCTGGAAAGCGGTGATACAAAGCGTAGCCTGCCTAGGAAAGAGTTGGCGTTTGCGAGATGCTGCTACTGGTGCCGCCGCTGCTGTTCTTGCGGCGGGAGTCCATACATCTACCCAGTGGGCTGTCACAGTCATATAGTCCTGACCCTGCCCTGCTCCACTTGTCCACATGTCCGTGGTTAAGTGGACATTGGGTACAACTGCATTTTTTAGGACACTGGTGAGTCTTTTTCTGACGTCCGTGTACATTCTCGGTATCGCCTGCCTAGAGAAGTGGAACCTAGATGGTATTTGGTAACGGGGGCACACTGCCTCAATAAATTGTCTAGTTCCCTGTGAACTAACGGCGGATACCGGACACACGTCTAACACCAACATAGTTGTCAAGGACTCAGTTATCCGCTTTGCAGTAGGATGACTGCTGTGATATTTCATCTTCCTCGCAAAGGACTGTTGAACAGTCAATTGCTTACTGGAAGTAGTACAAGTGGGCTTACGACTTTCCCTCTGGGATGACCATCGACTCCCAGCGGCAACAACAGCAGCGCCAGCAGCAGTAGGCGTTACACGCAAGGATGCATCGGAGGAATCCCAGGCAGGAGAGGACTCGTCAGAATTGCCAGTGACATGGCCTGCAGGACTATTGGCATTCCTGGGGAAGGAGGAAATTGACACTGAGGGAGTTGGTGGGGTGGTTTGCGTGAGCTTGGGTACAAGAGGAAGGGATTTACTGGTCAGTGGACTGCTTCCGCTGTCACCCAAAGTTTTTGAACTTGTCACTGACTTATTATGAATGCGCTGCAGGTGACGTATAAGGGAGGATGTTCCGAGGTGGTTAACGTCCTTACCCCTACTTATTACAGCTTGACAAAGGGAACACACGGCTTGACACCTGTTGTCCGCATTTCTGGTGAAATACCTCCACACCGAAGAGCTGATTTTTTTGGTATTTTCACCTGGCATGTCAACGGCCATATTCCTCCCACGGACAACAGGTGTCTCCCCGGGTGCCTGACTTAAACAAACCACCTCACCATCAGAATCCTCCTGGTCAATTTCCTCCCCAGCGCCAGCAACACCCATATCCTCCTCATCCTGGTGTACTTCAACACTGACATCTTCAATCTGACTATCAGGAACTGGACTGCGGGTGCTCCTTCCAGCACTTGCAGGGGGCGTGCAAATGGTGGAAGGCGCATGCTCTTCACGTCCAGTGTTGGGAAGGTCAGGCATCGCAACCGACACAATTGGACTCTCCTTGTGGATTTGGGATTTCGAAGAATGCACAGTTCTTTGCTGTGCTGCTTTTGCCAGCTTGAGTCTTTTCATTTTTCTAGCGAGAGGCTGAGTGCTTCCATCCTCATGTGAAGCTGAACCACTAGCCATGAACATAGGCCAGGGCCTCAGCCGTTCCTTGCCACTCCGTGTGGTAAATGGCATATTGGCAAGTTTACGCTTCTCCTCCGACAATTTTATTTTAGGTTTTGGAGTCCTTTTTTTACTGATATTTGGTGTTTTGGATTTGACATGCTCTGTACTATGACATTGGGCATCGGCCTTGGCAGACGACGTTGCTGGCATTTCATCGTCTCGGCCATGACTAGTGGCAGCAGCTTCAGCACGAGGTGGAAGTGGATCTTGATCTTTCCCTAATTTTGGAACCTCAACATTTTTGTTCTCCATATTTTAATAGGCACAACTAAAAGGCACCTCAGGTAAACAATGGAGATGGATGGATTGGATACTAGTTTACAATTATGGACGGGCTGCCGAGTGCCGACACAGAGGTAGCCACAGCCGTGAACTACCGCACTGTACTGTGTCTGCTGCTAATATATAGACTGGTTGATAAAGAGATAGTATACTCGTAAATAGTATGTATGTATAAAGAAAGAAAAAAAAACCACGGTTAGGTGGTATATACAATTATGGACGGGCTGCCGAGTGCCGACACAGAGGTAGCCACAGCCGTGAACTACCGCACTGTACTGTGTCTGCTGCTAATATATAGACTGGTTGATAAAGAGATAGTATACTCGTAACTAGTATGTATGTATAAAGAAAGAAAAAAAAACCACGGTTAGGTGGTATATACAATTATGGACGGGCTGCCGAGTGCCGACACAGAGGTAGCCACAGCCGTGAACTACCGCACTGTACTGTGTCTGCTGCTAATATAGACTGGTTGATAAAGAGATAGTATACTCGTAACTAGTATGTATGTATAAAGAAAGAAAAAAAAACCACGGTTAGGTGGTATATACAATTATGGACAGGCTGCCGAGTGCCGACACAGAGGTAGCCACAGCCGTGAACTACCGCACTGTACTGTGTCTGCTGCTAATATATAGACTGGTTGATAAAGAGATAGTATACTCGTAACTAGTATGTATGTATAAAGAAAGAAAAAAAAACCACGGTTAGGTGGTATATACAATTATGGACGGGCTGCCGAGTGCCGACACAGAGGTAGCCACAGCCGTGAACTACCGCACTGTACTGTGTCTGCTGCTAATATATAGACTGGTTGATAAAGAGATAGTATACTCGTAACTAGTATGTATGTATAAAGAAAGAAAAAAAAACCACGGTTAGGTGGTATATACAATTATGGACGGTCTGCCGAGTGCCGACACAGAGGTAGCCACAGCCGTGAACTACCGCACTGTACTGTGTCTGCTGCTAATATATAGACTGGTTGATAAAGAGATAGTATACTCGTAACTAGTATGTATGTATAAAGAAAGAAAAAAAAACCACGGTTAGGTGGTATATACAATTATGGACGGGCTGCCGAGTGCCGACACAGAGGTAGCCACAGCCGTGAACTACCGCACTGTACTGTGTCTGCTGCTAATATATAGACTGGTTGATAAAGAGATAGTATACTCGTAACTAGTATGTATGTATAAAGAAAGAAAAAAAAACCACGGTTAGGTGGTATATACAATTATGGACGGGCTGCCGAGTGCCGACACAGAGGTAGCCACAGCCGTGAACTACCGCACTGTACTGTGTCTGCTGCTAATATATAGACTGGTTGATAAAGAGATAGTATACTCGTAACTAGTATGTATGTATAAAGAAAGAAAAAAAAACCACGGTTAGGTGGTATATACAATTATGGACGGGCTGCCGAGTGCCGACACAGAGGTAGCCACAGCCGTGAACTACCGCACTGTACTGTGTCTGCTGCTAATATATAGACTGGTTGATAAAGAGATAGTATACTCGTAACTAGTATGTATGTATAAAGAAAGAAAAAAAAAACCACGGTTAGGTGGTATATACAATTATGGACGGGCTGCCGAGTGCCGACACAGAGGTAGCCACAGCCGTGAACTACCGCACTGTACTGTGTCTGCTGCTAATATATAGACTGGTTGATAAAGAGATAGTATACTCGTAACTAGTATGTATGTATAAAGAAAGAAAAAAAAACCACGGTTAGGTGGTATATACAATTATGGACGGGCTGCCGAGTGCCGACACAGAGGTAGCCACAGCCGTGAACTACCGCACTGTACTGTGTCTGCTGCTAATATATAGACTGGTTGATAAAGAGATAGTATACTCGTAACTAGTATGTATGTATAAAGAAAGAAAAAAAAACCACGGTTAGGTGGTATATACAATTATGGACGGGCTGCCGAGTGCCGACACAGAGGTAGCCACAGCCGTGAACTACCGCACTGTACTGTGTCTGCTGCTAATATATAGACTGGTTGATAAAGAGATAGTATACTCGTAACTAGTATGTATGTATAAAGAAAGAAAAAAAAACCACGGTTAGGTGGTATATACAATTATGGACGGGCTGCCGAGTGCCGACACAGAGGTAGCCACAGCCGTGAACTACCGCACTGTACTGTGTCTGCTGCTAATATATAGACTGGTTGATAAAGAGATAGTATACTCGTAACTAGTATGTATGTATAAAGAAAGAAAAAAAAACCACGGTTAGGTGGTATATACAATTATGGACGGGCTGCCGAGTGCCGACACAGAGGTAGCCACAGCCGTGAACTACCGCACTGTACTGTGTCTGCTGCTAATATAGACTGGTTGATAAAGAGATAGTATACTCGTAACTAGTATGTATGTATAAAGAAAGAAAAAAAAACCACGGTTAGGTGGTATATACAATTATGGACGGGCTGCCGAGTGCCGACACAGAGGTAGCCACAGCCGTGAACTACCGCACTGTACTGTGTCTGCTGCTAATATATAGACTGGTTGATAAAGAGATAGTATACTCGTAACTAGTATGTATGTATAAAGAAAGAAAAAAAAACCACGGTTAGGTGGTATATACAATTATGGACGGGCTGCCGAGTGCCGACACAGAGGTAGCCACAGCCGTGAACTACCGCACTGTACTGTGTCTGCTGCTAATATAGACTGGTTGATAAAGAGATAGTATACTACTAATATTATATATACTGGTGGTCAGGTCACTGGTCACTAGTCACACTGGCAGTGGCACTCCTGCAGCAAAAGTGTGCACTGTTTAATTTTAATATAATATTATGTACTCCTGGCTCCTGCTATAACCTATAACTGGCACTGCAGTAGTGCTCCCCAGTCTCCCCCACAATTATAAGCTGTGTGAGCTGAGCAGTCAGACAGATATATAATATATATAGATGATGCAGCACACTGGCCTGAGCCTGAGCAGTGCACACAGATATGGTATGTGACTGACTGAGTCACTGTGTGTATCGCTTTTTTCAGGCAGAGAACGGATATATTAAATAAACTGCACTGTGTGTCTGGTGGTCACTCACTATATAATATATTATGTACTCCTGGCTCCTGCTATAACCTATAACTGGCACTGCAGTAGTGCTCCCCAGTCTCCCCCACAATTATAAGCTGTGTGAGCTGAGCAGTCAGACAGATATATATAATATTATTTATATATAGATAATAGATGATGCAGCACACTGGCCTGAGCCTGAGCAGTGCACACAGATATGGTATGTGACTGAGTCACTGTGTGCTGTGTATCGCTTTTTTCAGGCAGAGAACGGATTATAAATAAAACTGGTGGTCACTGGTCACTATCAGCAAAACTCTGCACTGTACTGAGTACTCCTAATGCTCCCCAAAATTAGTAAATCAAGTGTCTCTCTAATCTATTCTAAACGGAGAGGACGCCAGCCACGTCCTCTCCCTATCAATCTCAATGCACGTGTGAAAATGGCGGCGACGCGCGGCTCCTTATATAGAATCCGAGTCTCGCGATAGAATCCGAGCCTCGCGAGAATCCGACAGCGTCATGATGACGTTCGGGCGCGCTCGGGTTAACCGAGCAAGGCGGGAAGATCCGAGTCGCTCGGACCCGTGAAAAAAAACATGAAGTTCTGGCGGGTTCGGATTCAGAGAAACCGAACCCGCTCATCTCTAATATATATATGTATATGTGGGCAGATCCCTCCAGCCCTACACTGAATCTGCGTCAATATAATATGTGTGTGTGTGTGTGTGTGTGTGTGTGTGTGTGTGTGTGTGTGTGTGTGTGTGTGTGTGTAGCACTGTAGAGTATATAAAAATATATGTTAGTACAATAAGTTAGAAATTCACTTTTTCACTTTTTGATTGTATTTTTGTATACTTTTTGCAGTGGTTGTTTGTTCCTCCTTTTTTCCTTTTTAATAAATGTACCCCCTTCTTTAACTACTACGGGGTATATTCAATTAGGGTAGAAAGCTGCCGTCTGTCGAAAAGACGTCAGTTTTCGACTTTTTAAGGTGGAATCGTGATTCGACCTATTCAGTCCCCGCTATTTTTATTCGACAAGTCGGGGAATTCGACTTGTCGAATAGTACGTGAATCGGCGGTATAGCTGCCGATTCACATACTTTAAAGGGAAACTAATTTGGCCCCGTTTCCGACCATCTCAGTCTGACATAAAAAAATGTCAGACTGAGATGAGGGACCTTAGAGGAGGAGAGGGGGGAGAGCCGCGGGCAGACAGGGGAGGGCAGCGCTACAGCACAGCGCTGCAGGAGGATGTGTCACAGCTTGCTGGAGCCGGGTGGACACTGCCGTGAGGTCTGGCGGCTGTGAGACATCCTTCTGCAGCGCTGCTGTAGCGCTGCTCTCCTCCGTCTGCCTGTGGCTCTCCCCGCTGGTCTCCCCCCTCTCCTCCGCTCACAGGTCTCATCTCAATTCGACTTTTTTTAAAGTCGTATTGAGATCGGATTGAATAGGGGTTGTCGGATCCATTCCGACATGCATGTCGGATCCATTCCGACAAATGCATGTCGGAATGGATCCGACCCTAATTGAATACACCCCTATATGTGTAGATACATTTTTATTCACATGAGGAGCTACTCTATTATACGGAAGCACGTGCTGTGTAATAGGGACTAACCATATATATTGACACTATTTTGGCATTATTTATAACACTAGTTTATTATCATTGCCTTTTGTGGACTTATTTATTGCAATTTCTATGAATTCTTGGAAAATAGGGCCTGATTCAGAGATGGATGGAAATTCAGAGCTGCATGCAAGCACCACTGATTTTCCATCCAAATTCTTGGAGGGACATGCGTGAGACATTGGGCCTAATTCAGACTTGATCGTAGCCATGCAAAGTTTTGCACAGCTACAATCAGTTATTCAGACATGCAGGGAGACGCCCAGCACCAGCACAGGGCTAGTCCGCCCCGCATGTCTGGCTCTGCCCCGCCGCACAAGTACAAAAGCATCGCACAGCGGCCATGCTTTTGTACTTTGTACTTGACGAGTATCTCCCTATCAGCACAGCTCCTGTCCAGATGTGACGTCCTGCAGCCACCCCAGGCCCAACCCCCCCACGGTCCGGGCATGACTGCGTTGCCCGGATAGTGCCCCTAAAATGGCGGCCAAATGCTGCTGACCCTCTCCCTCCCACCTCTGCCTGTCAATCAGGCAGAGGCAATCACAGGGCTGAGATGGCCATCAGCTGGCTGGCATGCGCCTGTGCACTGCGGCGGCGGCGCATGCGCAGTTCAGACCTGATCAGCTGCTGTGCGAAAATGCACAGCAGCGATCAGGTCTGAATTAGGCCCATTGTGTATGCAGTGACCACCTGATTGTGAATCTTTACCATTGCCTTGGAGGCCATGCAGTGTATTAATATGGAAATACTCTGCCTTTCTTACCACCTGTGGTACAAACCTCAACAATTGAATATGATCCTTCCCAGCATGTGGAACCTTTAATATTTGTTTTATTGTCATTATTATGTGTTAATCATACTAATCGGTCCATATTGTCGATTGTATATTGTCCATTAATTTGATCTACTGTTCTCTTTATCATAGGGGGTGAGCCTGGCCCTCCATCAGTGAATGTGATTCGCTACGTTTTATGAAATCATTTTTTATCATCGTTATTCTAACTGTGTTATATTGACTTTTATTAGAAACAATTATTTTTTGGGAAAACCTGTATGTACCTTTATTTTGTTGTTTCTCGGTAACCCAGTGCTTTTGATTTTGTGGCTGCTTGGTTAAGGCTGTGCTCTCGATCCATAACACCTCTCTAAACAGGGAAACCACACAAGCTAAATTTGTATAGAAATGTAAAAGCGTGCCTCCAGTTTGTTACAAGAGTGAACTTATTTTCTCTTATTTGCTAATAAAGCTGTCAATCAATCAAGAAAAACTTCCAGGTTACTAGTTAGGATTGCTAGGCTTACAAAAGAAATTGTCAATCCAGAAGGTAGCCTGCCAACCTTTAGAATAAACTGTCAGTGATCCAGTAAAAGCTGCCAATATAATCCAAGTCCAGTTCAGAGTTAGAGAGTCTAGAATGATTCAGCTAAGAGGACTAGATGGAGTCTAAATACAGTCTAAAGGTCAAGAGGTACAGTAGTCCATTTTAGAGATGAGCGGGTTTGGTTCCTCGGGATCCGAACCCCCCCGAACTTCACCCATTTTACACGGTTCCGAGGCAGACTCGAATCTTCCTGCCTTGCTCGGTTATCATCCCGCTGTCGTATTCTCGCGAGATTCGTATTCTATATAAGGAGCCGCGCGTCGCCGACATTTTCACTCGTGCATTGGAGATGATAGGGAGAGGACGTGCAGCGTTCTCTCAGTTGTGTTCAGTGTGCTGCAAATATCTGTGCTCAGTGTGCTGCAAATATCTGTGCTCAGTGTGCTTGCAAATATCTGTGCTCAGTGTGCTGAAAATATCTACGTTCTCTGCCTGAAAAACGCTCCATATCTGTGCTCGGTGTGCTGCAAATATCTGTGCTCAGTGTGCTTTATTGTGGGGACAGGGGACCACCAGTATTATATAGTAGGAGGTCAGTGCAGAGTTTTGCTGACCAGTGACCACCAGTATTATACGTTCTCTGCCTGAAAAATGCTCCATATCTGTGCTGCATTATAGTATATAGTAGGAGGACAGTGCAGAATTTTGCTGACCAGTGACCACCAGTATTATATCAGTACGGTACAGTAGGCCACTGCTCTACCTACCTCTGTGTCATCAAGTATACTTTCCATCCATACCTGTGGTGCATTTTCGTTGTTGTGCGCAGTATATATAGTAGGAGGACAGTGCATAATTTTGCTGACCACCAGTATATAATATATAGCAGTACAGTACAGTAGGCCACTGCTCAACCTACCTCTGTGTTGTCAAGTATACTATCCAATATACATCCATACCTGTGGTGCATTTTAGTTGTTGTGCGCAGTATATATAGTAGGAGGACAGTGCATAATTTTGCTGACCACCAGTATATAATATATAGCAGTACGGTTGTTAGGTTCCTGGTGCTCAGAACAAGGGAGATGTTGCGTAGTGAGTCCTGAGCACCAGAACGTGACACTGAAACAAGGTGTGGTGTGGAAATAGCCCCTAGCACCCTACCTCCATTGTTTTACCCGTGTGGTCAGTTCACGCCTGCATGACTATGGTTTCTTCGGCCCATGGCAGCCGCGTTTGAAGGGCGGATTAGGTCTGCCCAACTTCCGATGCCCCCACAGGTCTTAAAGGGAGACAAAGCGTGAACTGAGACAGGGTAATAACAAGGGGACCTCTAACTGAAACAACCAAAGCCAGGGGCTACTGACTAGCCTAAAACTAAATGTATGTGCTGCTTGCCGCCAAAGGAAAAGAACAACCAAAGGAAATGCTGTCCACACGCTGACACAATACTTTTGTGTACCGGCGGTGACAGCATAAGCAGAACCCTCTGCAAAACACCAGTAACTAAATATAACAAAGGAATACAGCGGCCTAGGCCGACGGACGCGGCAAAGCCGCTACTCACAGAACCGGTACAAATACTGGCAAACGGACAGGAACCCCCAATGCTGCCGACACAGACTCTCAGAACTGGAGGACAGACAGAATCCCAAACGACAGACCGGTGGACACCAAGAAGCCAGAAACTCAACCAGGCACAGGCAAAGCCACAGGACTTCTGGACAGGAATGCTTCACAGCAGGACACGGAATCAGACACAGGAACTGACACAGGAATCGATACAGGAACCGACACCGGAAGCAGCTAGACAGACACTGCTAGACAGGAGCTCAGGCACTGGCAGGGACTAGCTCAGAACTCAAGAACTCTGGAACCCAGGAAAAATCACCAGCGTCTGTGAATTGCACTGAGCCAGCATATAACAGAGAGGCCTAATTAATTATGTCGTGCAGCTGCCCTGTTGCATGACTCCAAACTGACAAGATGCAATTAGCAGACAGGTGAGGCCAACCACATGGAAACAGGCTGCAATTACACAGACTCACCACTGACAGAAAACAATAATCTTCTAAACCAGAGCAAAGGGAAATCCTGGCCTGCAAGAGAACTAAAAACATAAAATAGGAATGAACCACTACCTGTGGTTCATAACAGTATCCTCTCCTTAAGAGTGAGCTCCGAGCACCCCATGACACCCACGGGGAACATAAACAGAAGTAAAACATAAAATACATAACCAAAATGCAAAACAGGAATGAGCCACAGCCGTGGCTCATAACAACGGTACAGTAGGCCACTGCTCTACCTACCTCTGTGCCGTCAAGTATACTATCCATCCATACCTGTGGTGCATTTTAGTTGTTGTGCGCATTTTATATAGTAGGAGGACAGTGCATAATTTTGCTGACCACCAGTATATAATATATAGCAGTACGGTACAGTAGGCCACTGCTCTACCTACCTCTGTGTCGTCAAGTATACTATCCATGCATACCTGTGGTGCATTTTAGTTGTTGTGCGCAGTATATATAGTAGGAGGACAGTGCATCATTTTGCTGACCACCAGTGTATAATATACAGTATAGTTCTGTGCCATAACAAGTTTAAACCAAACCCACATGAGAGGGAGCCTAAATACACCATCTGACCTGTCACATGATGTCAGTGTCATGTGACATGTCAGCCCAAAATATTTCTTTTTTTCAGAATACTTCAGTTTTTAGAATAACATATAAGGGAGACTCAACCTGTCGTAACAGGAGCGCTCTCACCCAATCTCTCATTGGCAGCTTACACTCAGGAGGCAAACCAGTGGGGTTTTGGAGACTTTAGCTTTGTCTTTGACTTGGATGTTGCTTCTTCAACAGTGGTTGGCATAGAATTGCTGACTGGCAAAACACAATGTTTTGCTTCTATTTTAATACTTCCATATATTTCCCCTGTTTCTTATCTCCCTATTTTACTACTTATTTATTCTCATTGCTTGCTTTTCTCTGTGGCTCTCTACCACAAACAAAGCTTTCCACTCTTATAGTGTCTGGACTCTTCTTCGTCTACCTCCCTCATCTGTTCTTTTCTGCTGCTGCTAATCACGGTTTCTCTTGCTCTCTTCTTACAGATTATCTTTACTCCTCAGTTCCACCAGTGACTCAGCTCCACCTTCCCTGTGTCTTCTTGGAAATGGAGTCGGTAGCACCAGTGGGTCCTGTGCCACAGTGGCCAATGGGGAGTGACCCTGGCAGTGAATTGCACTCCTCTTAATGGCCACATTGTTATCAAAGTATCATAACAACATGTATAGTCCAAACTTCAATATACCCTGATTATGGGGACATACTGGCATTTGAAGAACCACTTGTGCCAACATGCCCTAATACCAAGGTCAACCTGAAATCTGTAGTGTGTCAAGAGAAATTATGCACAAAAAAATCCAAAACAAAAAACCTACAGACACCAAATTGTAAAAAGCATTTATTAGAAATAACTAAAAACACCACCTAGACCTATACAACTTTTATTTAATTTATTGTTAATTTAAGTTCTGGAGCTCAGGTGAAATTGTATTAAACTTTCCATGAGCCCCTATATGCTCAGTGGCAGCTTTGTTACCAGAAGCTTTTTATCAGAAGTCTTTGCTTCCTATAACATATATTAGTATAACTGGAAAACTGCATTTTTATCAGTTATTTTCATAAAGGTTTCTTCCTTCAGTGAAAGAGGAAGATGCTCTCATACAGCTTACTGGCTAGGAACTATATAGAGAAACTTAAATGAAGCTGGTGCAGTTACTGTTTAGGTTATATCCATTCCTAAATTAATAAGGAAACATCATGAATAAAACCTGCAGACAACCCTGGATTTAATTAAAGTATCCAATCCCAAGCTTTCTATTAATCCAGCCGCTTCTCTTTTAATTAAATGCTTCAGCTACTGTAACTCCACAGAGAATTTACAAGTGCTTTTTTCCTACTATTACAGATGTAGTCAACATACTACAGAAATGCTAGTTAAATGTGTTCCTGGCTCAAAAAAAAGGTGATAGAAGGGACATCTTTGAGCGTCCAGGATGACCAGTGAGCTGGCCTCTGCTACTGCACATTTTATACATTCACAGTGTTTTATTGGAGATGGGAGTAAGACAATTACAGGTTGAGTATCCCATATCCAAATATTCCGAAATACGGAATATTCCGAAATACGGACTTTTTTGAGTGAGAGTGAGATAGTGAAACCGTTGTTTTTTGATGGCTCAATGTACACAAACTTTGTTTAATACACAAAGTTATTAAAAATATTGTATTAAATGACCTTCAGGCTGTGTGTATAAGGTGTATATGAAACATAAATGAATTGTGTGAATGTAGACATACTTTGTTTAATGCACAAAGTTATAAAAAATATTGGCTAAAATTACCTTCAGGCTGTGTGTATAAGGTGTATATGTAACATAAATGCATTCTGTGCTTAGATTCAGGTCCCATCACCATGATATCTCATTATGGTATGCAATTATTCCAAAATACGGAAAAATCCCATATCCAAAATACCTCTGGTCCCAAGCATTTTGGATAAGGGAGACTCAACCTGTACTTTACTTGGAAAGTGAATGCTAAATTGCGGCAAGTTAAGGGATCGATAACTGGGCACTAGTGCACCTGTGCTGGGACTACCAGAGGCTTCTCAGAGGTTGTTTTCAATCCATCAAATATCAAATGCTGCATGCCAAGCAGAACTGTAAGATCATTTCAATTGAAGTTAATGCTTACATCTTAGCAATTTATTTATGTTTTTCTTACTGTAACATAGTCAAATTATAATTTCATCACCCAATATTTTTTAAACAACTATCTTTCATCCCTCAAATAAGCAATAGCATCATTAATATGCCAGGAACCCCCACCTGACACACATTTTTATCGCCAGTCTAGCATTGCTTTTCCGGCGTTGACAACCCTACTTAGTTTCTCCCACAGTGTGGGCAGTTGAACATGATAAGTCCAGTAAGTGTGTCAGCAGTGCACCAAGCCTGTTCAGAATATTTTTATGGAATGACCAGGTCAGCAAGTGCCAACATTCTGAATCTTTCTTCACATAAACCCTAGCCATGCATTAGACCAAGCATACTTTAGAGGTGCAAGGGAGAGTTGCAGGCACAGTGGTGCATCATCTGTGTATGTGCACGGAGATTCTAAATTGGGCTTCACAGCACATGCACTAACCCCAGGCTGGAAATGTCACGTGATATACTGGATTTAATCTTATACTTTCACTAATCAGGATTGCCACTTTGTATTTCACTGTTCAACCTTTGTGATCCCACTCACTTTATTTGCTCTATCTCTTTTCTCCTAGCTCTTATGTCTGTCCCACTTAGTCCTTGCAAGTAAGGCTGCCACCAGAATTTGTGAGGCCCAGTACTAAATAAACATGTAGGGTCACCCTGTCAGAGGCAGCCATGGGTGGGTGGGTAAAAACATACATTGGTCGGAGACGGAGGTACACATGGGAATGAGGTGAAGGCAAACATGGTTGAGGATAGGGGCACACATGGGTGTGTGCGTAGAAGCACAAAAGGGGGTTGGGCAAAAGCAATGATGGGAGGGCGGGCAGAGAAACACATGCAGCAGCACAGGCACACATTGGGGTAATGAGGTAAATATGGGGGTAGAGACAAACATGGAGGAATTGAGGCAAATATGGGAGGTAGAAGAGGCTCACATGGGTGAGAGGGCAGAAACACACATAGGGTGAGCAAAATCACTGATAGGACAGGGTCAATTGCACAAATTGGGAGGTGGCAGTGACACAAGTGGGGAGAAGGGCAGAGGTATAATCAGGGACGTGCGGTGAGGTAAATGGCTCAGGAGGCACTATCTAGTACCAGAGCCAGATTTACGCACAATATATGAGTCCTAGGGTGCACGTGGGGATTATACACAGGTGCAGCAGTTTACACTGCTGGAAATTTGGTGAGTTTTGATCAGAGATGTGAAGAAAAGATAGACAGGGGAGGCACTACCTCATTTGTCATAGACTTTTTACTCCATAGCTTTGACTATAAAAATGATTAAAATAATACAAAGAAGATAGTTCAAATATATTATTTGTATTTTTTATATACTTTATACAGTCGGATGCTGTTGCAGTGTGATTGACAGCGGTCGGCGTTCATGGGGCAGTGACGCAGTGTTGGGGGGACGTGACAGGCTGAAAGAGGGTTGGCCAGGAGCATTTTTGGGGCAGCTGCATGACATCACACACAGTCGCTCCAATTAAAACAAAGGCGGTGGACCACCTGACAGCCAGGGGTCAACCTTAATTCGATGCATCCAAGTAACTGCAGGTGCATCAAGTGGCAGCCTGTCACACATTCTGGATGACCTTGCTCTGTGCTGGGAATGTGAGAAGATGGACACAGATATGGCTGCATATGCAGCAATCTGCGTCCATCTCTGAATAAGGTCCTAAGTCCAAAACGTCCTTTCTTCATGTGTAGGTTCAATGCAGCTGGTCGCCGTGTGAGTACAAGTTACTGTACATAGGAGGGTGTTCTTGGTACTCAGAGTGTGTCCAGATACAGCCAAATATTGGAAGCCATCTCCTTGCTTATCATCAACATTACCACAGTGAAATGCAGTGAGGTCAGAGGCTGGGGAGGCACAAATGGTGGAGGATGTCAGTGCCAGGAGCCTGTCTCACCCCCTACACAATGTAACTCTTATGTCCCTGCACTACATCCATGAAACACAGGGAGAACATACATACAGTAATAGCCAAGTCACAGCCATCACCCTAGCATACCTCCCAACTTTCGATGCACAATAGGAGGGACAGTAATGCGCGCAAGAGGCTTGCGCCTGAATCTGGGGGCATGGCCTCATGGTAAGGGGTGTGGCGCTGCGTCAAACGCTGCAATCGCAAACCACGCCACCCGTTTTTGTCACTGTGGGGGCATGGACAGCCCTGAGTGAGTTGCTGGCCATGCCCCCTGTCCCTCTCTGTCAGGGAATAGACGCTGTATGCATGTGCACAGCATCTATTCACCGCAGCTCTGATCAGAGCAGCGAGTGACAGGGGGGGATCTCCCAACTGCCCCCCCCCCACCCACGGGACACTGCGACCCATGGGTGGGACAGCGGGACAGACTGTGAAAAATGGGACTGTCCCGCCAAAATCGGGACAGTTGGGAGGTATGCCCTAGTGAGTAAACTGGTGCATACTAACTTCTGGGTAAGGTACCCCCCATTGCCCCCTCACCTGCAGAAACTCAGCTGGCCCAGTGCAGCAGGTTACACAGGGCAATACAGTCATCAGTGATACAGTCAGCAGCACCTGGGGAGGGAGAGCAGGAACATATCTGTACACTTTGTCTCACTACTGTAGCCACACACAGAGTCCTGTCCCCACACTCACTACAGATTAAACACACACACACACACACACCTGTCCCTGCACTCACTACAGATGCCACACATACCTGTCCCCAAGCTCAGCAACGGTGTCTGCCTTACTTCACTTCCTGGATTGGTCACATGACCAATCTGAGCTGTCCATCAGAGCTCACACACGCCCCCACACTGAGGCATGCCTCACGTTTCTCTGTTTTATGCGGTCTGATTGGCTGCTGTGTAGCCCCGCCCATTGGTAGAGGCAGTGTCCGACAGTGTGAGAGATGAGACTGAGCTGCTGCTGCCTCATCACTATCTCTCCCTGCAGCTGAAGGAGCCCTGCAACTCTGGTCAGTTTTATCTACAAAGATGATTGCATTAATACAAAGAAGATACTTATACTGTAAGTTATAAATATCTTCTTTGAGTTCTTCCAACCATTTTTATAATGAGAACTCTGAGTATGATAGGGAGCATGACAGGTGAGGCTCTGCCTCCCCTGACTGCACGTCCCTGCATTACCAATGCCACTGCATTCTGATGAGCATAAAAGTGTTATTGGATCATGATTCAGAGGTGGACGGATATGCAGTAGAAACTGTGATTTTATGCTAATGCTGCAGCCAATTGGCTGTTTACTGAGATGTCCACTGGCTGTGGCTATAATCCTCCATGGTCCACAAAAAGTTGCACCATCAGTCAGAGATTCACCACACCATTGTACTTCTGAACAACCCTGTAGTTGCTTAGAATGTCCAATGGAACTTGCCCGCCATAGTCAGTGGAACTGTATCTTTCAATGTAGTCACTGACACTGGCACACCCTGACATGACAACTGCTACCAGCCCACCCTCCACCATCACCACCTAGGTTTTCCTATTGAAATTGCATGCACCTCCATACAATTCCAGTCTGCATCCTGATGTTCTACATCCATCTACCTCTGAAGTGAGTTAATAGAGTTAGGAGATTCATAGGCTATAATGATATGGCAGGTGATTAGATGGGACCATGGGCATAGCTATAGTGGGGGGATGCAGTCAGTTTACCTCCAATCAAAATACAGACGTTCAAAATCCCGACACCAATTGACCGATGGTCAAAATCCCGACAAGGTCAAAATCCCGACATGGACAAAATACCGACATTTAAAATACCGACAAGGTCAAAATACCGACATGTAAAATCCCGACAGGTCAAAATACAGACATGAGTTTTTCATGATTTTTTTCATTGAAACCGACTTGTTCATACTTTACCATCCCAGTGGACCTGGAGGGGGAATATAATAGTGTGCCGAGCGCAGCGAGGCACCGTGCCCGAAGCATGGGGAGCGTAGCGAGCCATGCGAGGGGACGCGGTACACTTTATATGGAGTCCATGTTGACTTATGTCGACATACACACACACAAAAAACCGCATGTCGGTATTTTGACCTGTCGGCAGTTTACATGTCGGTATTTTGACCATGTTGGTATTTTAAATGTCGGTATTTTGTCCATGTCGGGATTTTGACCTTGTCGGGATTTTGACCATCGGTCAATTGGTGTCGGGATTTTGAACGTCGGGATTTTGATTGGAGGTATTTCATACCGATCCCATAGTGGGTGCAGGGGGTGCCATTGCTGTGGGTCTTAGAGGATTCAGGCACTCAGTTCACTTGTACCAAAGTTATATAGTTGTGTACCAAGTTGTCTACCAATATGTACCCGGGAACTGCAGTATAGTATAATATGTACTGGAGGCACTGTGTGGCATAATTTGAACTGGGGCATAACTGTGGTTCATAAAATGAACAAGAGCTTCAAAGTGAGATGTCTCGCTAAAAGCATTGAGGGAGGGGCCCTTTCAAAATGTGACTATGGGGCCCCTGGATGGGACATGATATATAGGGAGTTATGATGATGAGAGGGGAGATTGCTGAAATTAAAATAGTGCTAAATATGCACCAGGGGTGTTATAAACCACCTACAGTAGCTTTAGCTAGACATGCCTCTCCAGCGGTGTGCCATGGTGTATACTTGTGTTCACAACCTATTGAAATGTGTGAGTCACACCAATAGCCAGTTATGCATTCCACTAATGATATCGCTATTACCATTGCCACTCCACACTTCTCTGTTATTTAACTCTCTAAGCATGTGCTATTTAAAGCAGCTGGTAACAATTGGAATCAGGTAAAGCTCAGAGGTAACATTAATACCATCTCCTCAGAGAAAAAAGTAGAACAGATACTAGAGTAACAACAGTATTAAACTGTACAGATGAGTTTCTACTAGCTCTTACTAACTATGCGGGTCATTCCGAGTTGTTCGCTCGCAAGCTGCTTTTAGCAGCTTTGCACACGCTAAGCCGCCGCCTACTGGGAGTGAATCTGTGCTTATCAAAATTGCGAACGAAAGATTAGCAAAATTGCGAATAGACACTTCTTAGCAGTTTCTGAGTAGCTTCAAACTTACTCGGCATCTGCGATCAGTTCAGTGCTTGTCGTTCCTGGTTTGACGTCATAAACACACCCAGCGTTAGCCCAGACACTCCTCCGTTTCTCCAGCCACTCCCGCGTTTTTCCCAGAAACGGTAGCGTTTTTTCACACACTCCCATAAAACGGCCTGTTTCCGCCCAGAAACACCCACTTCCTGTCAATCACACTACGATCACCAGAACGAAGAAAAAAACCTTGTAATGCCGTGAGTAAAATACCTAACTGCATAGCAAATTTACTTGGCGCAGTCGCAGTGCGAACATTGCGCATGCCCAGTTAGTGGAAAATCGCTGCGATGCGAAGAAAAATACAGAGCGAACAACTCGGAATGACCCCCTATCAGGGTAATTCAGAGTTGATCGCAGCAGGAAATTTGTTAGCAGTTGGGCAAAACCATGTGCACTGCAGGGGGGTGGGCAGATATAACATTTGCAGAGAGAGTTAGATTTCGGTGGGTTATTTTGTTTCTGTGCAGGGTAAATACCGTCTGCTTTATTTTTACACTGCAATTTAGATTTCAGTTTGAACTAGAGATGTGCGGCTGGCACTTTTCGTGTTTTGTGTTTTGGTTTTGGTTCTAATTCCACTTTCGTGTTTTGGTTTTGGCTTGGTTTTGCCAAAACCACCCTTTCGTGTTTTGGTTTTGGATCAGGATGATTTTTGAAAAAAACAAAAACAGCTAAAATCAGAGAATTTGGGGGTCATTTTGCTCTTACGGTATTATTAACCTCAATAACAATCATTTCCACTCATTTCCAGTCTATTCTGAACACTGAACACTTCACAATATTGGTGGTCATTCCGAGTTGATCGCTCGTTATTTTTTTTCCGCAACAGAGCGATTAGTCGCTAATGCGCATGCGCAATGTCCGCAGTGCGACTGCGCCAAGTAAATTTGCTATTAAGTTAGGTCTTTTACTCACGGCATTACAAGGTTTTTTCTTCGTTCTGGTGATCGTAGTGTGATTGACAGGAAGTGGATGTTTCTGGGCGGAAACTAGCCGTTTTATGGGTGTGTGCGAAAAAACGCTGCCGTTTCTGGGAAAAATGCGGGAGTGGCTGGAGAAACGGGGGAGTGTCTGGGTGAACGCTGGGTGTGTTTGTGACGTCAAACCAGGAACGAAACTGACTGAACTGATCGCAGTGGCAGAGTAAGTCTCGAGCTACTCAGAAACTGCTAAGAACTGTCTATTCGCAATTCTGCCAATCTTTCGTTCGCAAATCTACTATGCTAAGATTCACTCCCAGTAGGCGGCGGCTTAGCATGTGCAAAGCTGCTAAAAGCAGCTTGCGAGCGAACAACTCGGAATGAGGGCCATTGTTTTTAGGCCAAAAGGTTGCACTGAGGTTGCTGGATGACTAAGCTAAGCAACACAAGTGGACAACACAAACACCTGGCCCATCTAGGAGTTGCACTGCAGTGTCAGACAGGAGGGCAGATATAAAAAAAAGGTCCCAAACAGCACATCATGCGAAAAAGAAAAAGAATTGCAATGAGGTAGTTGTATGACTAAGCCAAGCGACACAAACAATTGGCCCATCTAGGTGTAGCACTGCAGTGGCAGACAGGATGACAGATATAAAGAAAAAGGCCCCAAACAGCACATCATTCAAAGAAGAAAAAGAATTGCAATGAGGTAGTTGTATGACTAAGCCAAGAGAAACAAACAATTGGCCCATCTAGGCGTGGCACTGCAGTGGCAGACAGGAGGGCAGATATAAAAAAAGGCCCCAAACAGCACATCATGCAAAGAAGAAAAAGAATTGCAATGAGGTAGTTGTATGACCAAGCCAAGCGACACAAACAATATCTAGGTGTGGCACTGCAGTGGCAGACAGGAGGGCAGATATAAAAAAAAGCCCCCTAACAGCACTGGATGCAAAGAAGAAAAAAAGGTACACCAAGGTTGCTGTATGACTAAGCCAAGCGACACAAACAATTGACCTATCTAGGCGTGGCACTGCAGTGGCAGACAGGAGAGCAGATATCAAAAAAGGCCCCTAACAGCACATGATGCAAAGAAGAAAAAAAGGTGCACCGAGGTTGCTGTATGACTAAGCTAAGTGACACAACCACCTGACCCATCTAGTAGTGTCATGCAGTGGCTGAATGTCGAGAGTGGGCCGCAATTGTTCGGTCCACTGACAGCATCTCCAGCATGCTCCAGTCACTTTTTAAAAAATCTGCAATTGGTGGACTTATACGGCAGTACCCCAGGACTAATACAGCACTACCCCTGGACTAATACGGCAGTGTCACACAGGATGGCACAAAAAACTAGGCCCCAAACAGCACCTCATGCAAAGATGTCGAAGAGGTGCAATGAGGTAGCTGCATGACTAAGCCAAGCGACACAAACAATTCCAACTGGAATTATATGTCCAAATCACTGGAATTATACGTCCAAATCACTGGAATTAATTGGCAAAATCACTGTAATTATACGTCCAAATCACTGGAATTAATTGTCAAGATCACTGTAATTATATGTCCAAATCACTGGAATTAATTGGCAAGATCACTGTAATTAATAATTATACATTCAAATCACTGGAATTAATTGGCAAAATCACTGGAATCATATGTCAAAATCACTGGAATTAATTGGCAAGATCACTGTAATTAATAATTAGACGTCCAAATCACTGGAATTAATTGGCAAGATCACTGTAATTAATAATTATACATCCAAATCACTGGAATTAATTGGCAAAATCACTGTAACTATACATCCAAATTACTGGAATTAATTGGCAAGATCACTGTAATTAATAATTATACGTCCAAATCACTGGAATTAAATTGCAAAATCTCTCTGTCGCCTGCCTAGTGAAGTTGAATCTAGATGGGATTTGGTACCGGGGACACTATACCTCCATCGATTGTCTAAATCCCACTGCACTAATGGCGGATACCGGACGCACGTCTAACACCAACATAAGTGTCAAGGCCTCAGTTATGAGGGCTTCCATCATCATGTGAAGCTGAACCACTAGTCATGAACATAGGCCAGGGCCTCAGCCGTTCCTTGCCACTCCATGTCGTAAATGGCATATTGGCAAGTTTACATTTCTCCTCAGACCATTTAAATTTCTTTTTTTGGGTCTTTTTACTGAACTTTGGCTTTTTGGATTTTACATGCCCTCTACTATCACATTGGGCATCGGACTTGGCAGACGACATTGATGGCATTTCATTGTCTATGTCATGGCTAGTGGCAGCAGCTTCAGCACTAGGAGGAAGTGGTTCTTGATCTTTCCCTATTTTATCCTCCAAATTTTTGTTCTCCATTATTTTTCTGGAGTTATATAACACAATATGCGGCACAGGAGGGCGTACCCCTACACCTCACAGGGCAAACACTAAAAATGATTGGATTAAATATTAATAACTCCTTTATTTGGAGTAAATAATATATAGCACAGTACAGCACCACTGAACTTATATGGCAGCACCACTGGACTGGATTTATACGGAATTATATGGATTTATATGGAATTATACAGCAGGATAACTGGAACTATATGGCAGTATCATGGGAATTATATGGCAGTATCACAGGAATCATACACCAGCATTCTGAGAATTATACGGCAATATCACAGGAATTATACGTCAGTATCATGGGAATTATACGCCAGTATTCCAAAAAATATATGGCAATATCACAGGAATTATACGCCAGTATCATGGGATTATATGGCAATATCACGGGAATTATACGCCAGTATCATGGGAATTATATGCCAATAACACTGGATATATGGCAGCAGAGGACACCACCACTGTGACTGGTCACTGGACTGATGCTGCACCAGACACTTCCCCTGGTCCAAAGCAGGACAACACAGCACCACAGAAAGGGACTTATACAGCTACACTGGATATATGGCAGCAGAGGACACCACCACTGTGACTGGTCACTGGACTGATGCTGCACAAGACACTACCCCTGGTCTGATGCAAGGCAACACAGCAAAAATGCAAGGGACTTATACAGCAGCCAGCAGCACTGGGGACATATAGTAGCAGAGGACACCAACTCTGTGACTGGCTGGACTGATGCAGCATAAGACACTGACTACACTGGACTGGACTGAGCAGCACAACACAGCACAATACTCTCCACCCCACTTTCCCGCCCCCACACAGACACTGAGGACAGAGACACATCCTCTCACTACACTCTCCGAGACTGGAGTGAAAATGGCCGTGAATCGTTGCTCCTTATATGGAATCCAAATCCCGCGAGAATCCGACAGCAGGATGATGATGTATTGCCTTGTTCGGGTTTCCGAGTCAGGTAGGAAAACCAGAGCCTGGCACAGATCTGGACTCGAATGGTGAAGTTCGGTAAGGTTCGGTTCCCTGAGAACCAAATACGCTCATCTCTAGTTTGAACACACCCCATCCAAAGCTAACTCTCTCTGCACATGTTATATCTGCCCCCCCCCCCTTGCAGTGTTCATGGTTTTGCACATCTGTTAACAAATTTGCTGCTGCGATCAACTCTGAATCATGTGTACATAAAACTTATATAACGCATCAAGATTTGTGCATAACTTCAGGCCTGCCATCAAAGAGGAACGGTGGGGACTCCAGTCCTGGGCCCTGACTGGGATAGAGCCCAGGTTGCAGCAGTGAGGATCAACTGGGGCCAGGCCACCTGTCTGTGCACTGGCAGGGCAGACAGCCACTGAGGAACAGAGGTTGAGCTGCAGCTCTATTATTTTTATAAAAAGGGGGGTGGAGAGTGCGCTGTCAACGGCAGCCTGTATAGGGAAGTCAATCCCTTATGTATATATAGCAGTAGAGTAGAGTATACTGGCGCCGGCTGATATTTCAAATGATAATGGACACTTAAACCAATACTTTAAAAAACAAATAGTTAAAATGTATTACACATTTAAAACAGGTAATTCTATTTCAATTTGTGCAAATCAAAGCAATTGCTATAAGGTTTAAATGGGTTAAAATATGGTGCCACTGGTAGTCCCTTCAAGACATGCTGTCCACTTTGTACTGGCTAGGAATCTTATTCCAAAATGCTCACAAGTTCAACAGGTGCAAGAAATGATTTTACCAGACTTGTTCCGGAAAAAAGTCCCTTAGGTATCTCCTTTGTGCTGAAGATCCAGATGGCAAAAAGGGATGAATCCGGGTCTGTTGAAGAACTTGTGTTGGTATTTTGTCCAATGGAAGCATAAGAGTCCAAGAATGTCGCCAGAGATGTGGATGAAGGGAAACCGCACTTGTGGTCTTGCTGAATAAGCTCAATGCGTTTCGCTGGACTAATAACTGCCAGCTTCCTCAGGAGCATGAACCCAGTGCTCAATTATCAGACTATATATACCCTTATAATCAAGGGTCAATCAGAACAGCTGTTGTCCTGGTTCTAACACATCATATAATTTTTTACAAAACCATTATATATGTATTCTTTTTATAAAGCTGGCCGTGAGCCAATCGGAGCTCATTGATCGGCAGCCAATAAGGAGCTGCCACTTGGCAGCTCCTGATTGGCTGCTGGTCCGCAAGCACCAATTGGTTCATGGCCATCTCTCTAGAAAGAAAGAATAATGCTGCTCCGTGGCTCTGTTCCTATGTGGCTGCCTGCCCTGCCGGTGCACAGACAAGTAGCATGGCCCCCATCAATATTCACTGCTGCCCTCAAATGGTAAGCTATAGGCAGTGTGTGTGGTGGTGGTGGTGGTGGTGGGGCCTGCCAAATTTGTCAGTCCTGGGCCTCATCATTTTTGATGGCAGCCCTGCGTAACTTAAATGCATGACTCTTATGCCTGGAGAGGCAGAAGGGATGCAGAAGGGCTGGGTGAGCATATGCTAATGGAAATGTATACTGTATGCAGGCCACTTTTTTACTAGGTACTGTATATCTACTGAGGGGCTGCAGCATTGGTGAAAATCTCCTGTGCATGCAATGATGATGATAATTATGACTACCAGCAGTACCATATAACCACTTATGGATAGCTGATAGTACTTCATTCATTAGCATTAAAGCTATCTTAGGTCAATTAATCAAATGCATTAGTGGCTGTCTGTTTGCATTACTTAATTGACATTTCCATATGAACTGTTGCAAGAAAGACAATTCCCATTTCAAGACAAAAACAGCAGATGTGGAGGTGTTTATTTAAGTTTTTTTAATGCTGTACTAAGTGGTAAATGTACTAAGCATGGATTTTCCAAGGGTTTTAAATTGAAGCACCAAACCAAAGTATAGGGATTTTGACAAACCAACATAAAACTACCATTAACTTGTCTTAAGCTGATGTACTGTACTGTAAAAGCGTTGCATTTATCTGTCCTATCAGAGGGAGAGGAGTTGCAACACAGTTACAGTACAGATGGGTCCTCCGTTATCTTGACTGGCTGAGGCGTTAGTCACGATCGGGCATACGCAGCGTACCGGGTCGCAGGGAGGCGTGCCTAGTCACAGAGAGGTGCGGCTAATCACACAGAGGTGCACACAGAGCATTTGATGTTACCTTTACGTGTAATACCTGTGATCATCCACCAAATGTCACTTTTTACAATCACCACTGCGCATGTGTGTGGTCTCCCGTAAAATAAAATACTGAAATACATAGTAAGAACTACTTTACTAGTGCGTCTCATTATGCTGCATACAGTATATACAGCATCTCATTATGCTACATTATTTTATACAATATATACAGTACAGACGCAAATAGTACAGCATATATGATCCATTTACAGTACTTTAGGAATATGTAAGCGTCCAAGTCCCGCAGACAGAGCAACATAAAACCAGTAGTGTACACTGACGCAAATGGACGTGTTAGAAGTACATTGTTGCCTGTTGATGTTAGAAATATTGTATGTTAGCATCCTAATCCCGTAGCCATTACGGCATAATCAAAACCAATGGATTTATTCATCTGTCTGCGGCGAAGTGGTGAAGTGTTCCGCTTCCTATGCTTAGAGTCCCGGGCTCGATTCCTAAAGTACGAATGCATGTTAGTTTTTTCCAGACACTTTATTATTTTTTTTATTCACATAAACCAGGGCAAAGCTGCAGGAGCAGTTATACTGTTAAGGTTCTATGCACCATACGGTACACATACAATTCTGTAGCCGGGTAGACTCAATTGAAATGGCTACCGCCTGTGACTAGTTGCCCTATGGAGGCACTCGGCTATGGAGCACGTAACAGCACAGATTTTGCAGGCTATGGGCCAATGCTGAAGGAGCGTCACAATCCTCTAGCTAAAATACACAGGAGCGATAGGGATAAGCGAGGTCTATGCACATTATGGTACACCGGACTCGATCGCATAGCAACCTGACAAAATGACCGTCGCCCGTGAACCCCCACCACATTCAATCGCTCGGATATGGAATGAGAGATGGCATAAGTTTTGCAGGCCACAGGGAAATGCTGAAGGAGCGTCACAATCCCCTAGCTAAAATACACAGGAGCGATAGGGATAAGCGAGGTCTATGCACATTACGGTACACCGGACTCGATCGCATAGCAAACTGACAAAATGACCGTCGCCTGTGAACCCCCACCACATGGCATTGCTTGGATATGGAGTGAGAGATGGCATAAGTTTTGCAGGCCACGGGGAAATGCTGAAGGAGCGTCACAATCCCCTAGCTAAAATACACAGGGGCGATAGGGATAAGCGAGGTCTATGCACATTACGGTACACCGGACTCGATCACATCGCAAACTGACAAAATGACCATTGCCCGTGAACCCCCACCATGTGGCATCGCTCGGATATGGAGTGAGAGATGGCATAAGTTTTGCAGGCCACGGGGCAATGCTGAAGGAGCGTCACAGTCCCCTAGCTAAAATACATATCACAGGCAATTATTATGAGTTGAAAAGAGTCGGAAACTGTTATATTTATAATTCTCTTATGAGGAAAATTATTATAGGAATCTATTAGTGGAAAAATTATTGTTTAATTTTATTAGAGCAATATTATTTAGTAATTATATTAAAGAAACAATATTAAGTAAACATTAATTGGTGTTTAAAATTAATTTTAATGATGGGAACTTTTATTTTTACTATATATAAATGGCCCACATCATAAAATAATTCATGCTTTCCTCATGATGCTTCTCCTTCTGATTGAGTAGCTAGCTCACCTGTCGCAACCACTTCATTTATTTTGGCCGGTTTGTCTGCATTTTGTTAATCAGTTTTAGAAACCAAATGCTTGGTAAATATGGGGCTTCTGTGATTGTGAAGTTAAAAACATGGATGGTGACACTATAGGCCTGAGTCATCTCTGTAAGTAAAGCAAAAAAGCAAGCAACTGGGCAAACCATGCTGAATTGCAGGTGGGGCAGATGTAACACGTGCAGAGAGATTTAGATTTGGGTGGGATGTGTTCAAACTTAAATCTAAAATGCAATGTAAACATCAAGCTGTGTAACATTTGAGCATACAGGTTGAGTATCCAATATTCAAAATCACACATTTTTGGTTCCCCTACTGAGATACTGACACATATATTATATTATATATCTATATATACACACATAATATATAATATATACTGTATGTCATTATCTCAGTAGGGGACCCAAAAATGTGGGTTTAATAATTTTGAATAAGGGATACTCAACCTGTATGTATATATATATATATATATATATATATATAATACTCCAAAGTTGGTACAAACGGCACTCACAGGGTTTCAATTGAGCAAAACTGCTGGTCCATTTATTGTGACATTTCGGAGCTATAGCTCCTTCTTCCAGACAACACAATTCTGCTGCAGGAACCTATAAGTGATAAGGATGTCGCGCACAATATGGAGGATATTTATTTTCAGCTATTTAAATTAAGACGACGCGAAACTGACTATCTATTGCATGCCTCTTCTCTCTCCGAGTATTACCGGGAGAGAAAAATTCCTAGAGGCTTTCGCTCCAGAAATATACCAACAATTGGCCGGAACAATCCTGACTTTGTCAGGAAATGGGTAGGCATACTAAACAGATGTGCCCTAGACCTAATGGTCCTCATAATTGAGGAATCCCGACGCGAACTGGATATAACACGCTTAAAAATTGACAAATTGAAACAAGAAGTTAATTCTGTGTTGGAAGATCCAGTAAATGCAAGCTGGTTAACTAAACTTGATCAAAAATGTGACCAGTATAATCGCGACTTACGTAAATTTAAACAAAATAAGAAACATACGGTGGACAATGACTATGAGGACAATAGAGTCTACAGATGGCTGTCTGGAGGTGAGACCACAATTCGAGGTAGTGACAAGAGCCGTAGACGTAGGCCGTGGCACAAAGAGGCGCCTCGTTCCCGCAATCAAACGGATACTTCTTTAAGTCATAGTGACAGCGACTTTGGGATATCGGTGTCAGATGAACTTAGCACTTCGGCTAGTGTCCCTTTAGGGAACCCCTCTGGGGCAACCTGTAAAAGAGCGGCCACCCGCAGGGGTGGACAAAACAAAAGGTGCAACTACAAGAAAAGTAGCAAAGAAACTGCAATAATCAACTTGTCTGAGAGGGTGTTCACGGAGGTAGAAATTGGGGTTTTACAAAAGGGCCTTTCTTTTGTCCCGACGAACCTCCATGATGATTTTGAGTGAAGGAGAGAACATCATAAGTTTGCGTGTAAATTATGCCTGAAAGAACATTTTCAAAATAAATCTCTGCTAACGGAGGGGACTCCAGTTGAAAGGTTCATGAAATCTGCTGCTAGGTCTACATATGACCCCCCATTAGTTAATCCTTCGCTCAAGACTTTTAACCGACTGCTAGATGACTCTGTTAATAGATTTAAATCAGCTCCGGGAAAAGTTCAGAAAAATCTGTCTAGAGCAGAAACTATAGCAGTACAGAATCTTGCTAGCTATGAAGACATCATTATTCGGCCCACCGATAAGGAAAGGCCATTGTGATCCAGAGAATCTGTGAGTACCGGCAAGAAATTGAAAGACAACTGTCGGATGTGGATGTATATCAAAGACTTTCTTTTGATCCAACGAAAAGATTTCAAGCATAATTGCGTGTGATTCTGGATGGGGCAGTTCGAGAGGGTTTAATTTCCCCAGCTCTACAGAAGATTCTGTTTAAAGAGTTCCCCAGGGTACCAGTCCTATACACGTTGCCGAAGGTGCACAAGAATATGGCTACCCCGCCAGGTCGGCCGATTATTTCTGCTCGTGAGTCGCTATTACAAACAACTTCCCAATTACTGGACTTTCTTCTACAGCCGCTACTATTGTTAAAGAAGGCTTTTCTGAAGGACACCACTAGCTTCATCAAGTTATTGATGGAGATTGAAACAGTACCAGAGGGGACGTTATTATGTTGTCATGATGTGTCTAGCTTATATACGTCAATCCCTCATACAGGGGGTTTGGCGTCTATGAAGCAATTTTTACGTCGGTTTCTCGATGAATCTGTATTTAACCATAGTCTGTTCTTAAAATTGCTTGAATTAACCTTGAGGAAAAATTATTTTCTACATGACAGTCAGTATTTTTTGCAGTTGCGTGGCTGCGCAATGGGGTCAGCAGTGGCCCCGGCGTACGCAAATGTGTACATGTTTGACATGGAAGATCTTAGGTTTTTTAATAGGCCTGAGGTTAGTTGCAATATACTGACGTACACCCAGTACATAGATGATATTTTCATCTTGTTGACCGGAGGTACGGATGCGTTTGAACAGCTGATGCTGGAGGTTAATCAGATGGATACTACAATTAAACTTACTTACTCTCATAGTTATGAGGAGATACAATTTCTGGATGTGAGGGTTCAGGTCAGTGGGGGCCGTATTGGGACCAGCGTCCATTTTAAGGACGTGGATCACAATACATTCCTCCTGGCAGGGAGTCATCACCCGTCTTCCTTAAAACGAGGACTACCATTGTCACAGATGATGAGAGTGGCAAGGATTACGAGTGACGCATCAAAAATCCCGGAGGATCTTGATGTACTAATTAGACAGTTTAGGGCCCGTGGGTATGACCATGAGGTGTTATAGCAACAAAAGTGACAGGTCTTAGGGATGTCAAGGTCTCAATTACTTAAATCATCAAGGTGCAATGATGAAAAGGTAATCCCCTGGGTGAGTACATTCATGGTAGCAAGTCCCATTATTAATCGAGCCACGAAAGCTCTATGGCCGATTGTGAAATCAGATAGGGATTTGTTGTGTTTTAAGGATTGTAGACCTCTGGCCGCTTTTAAGTGCGGTCGTAACTTAAAGGACAGGCTGGTAAAGACCGACATCTCGGGGAGAGGTGTACCTAGACATCCTAATGTGTTCTTTAAGAAACCAGGTTGCTATAGCTGCTCTAATTGTGTTACTTGTCAATATATGTCACCCTGTAAAAGTTTTAAACATCCTCATACTGAGAGAATTTTTGATATTCGCCATGTGCTCACTTGTTAGAGCACGTATGTGGTGTATATAGTGGTGTGCCCCTGTGGTTTATACTACGTGGGACAAATCACTCGTAGTTTCAGAGAACGTGTGGCTCTCCATCGCTCCAGTATTGATCTATCACTCTCAGGCAAATCCATTGACCAACCGGTAGCACAGCACTTTAAACTAAAAAGCTATGTGCTATCGGATTTACGCTATTTTATGATCGATCATGTCCCCGAGTCTTTACGAGGGGGGGGGGGGGGGTCGTGTTAAAGCACTGTTACTGACTGAAGCCAGGTGGATTTTCAGGTTGAACACCATGGCTCCACTTGGCTTGAATGAAAAAATTTACTGGAACAGTATTATGTAAGATCTGTCAAGCTCTATTTTGTATATGCGGTATTGTTCTAAATCAGTGCGGTGCCTTTCGTTAGGTCTGTTTAGATACAGGGGTTCAGCAGCCAGAATTATATGCTGCGGAGTTGTAATCATGTATGTGATAAGGAGATTATTAATTATATTGTGTGTCCCCTGGGTTGATACACCATGAATTGTTTTATCTATGTCGGTTTTTATATGTTTTTCAGCTGCTGTGTCACTGCGCTTATGGGCGCTGGAAGCCGGGTTTCCACGGCGACCTCTGGGACTGAACGCAAGCCGGGTTGTCACTATGGCAACGACCGGAAGTATCCGCCCGGAAATGCGTCACTGGGGCTGGATCCGGACTCCAGGTGCGGCCAGGTGCGGGGAGCGGCGCTGATTCATGGGGTATTTCTGAGGGTAAGTGTTTGTTTGTCATTTGGCTTGGTGTTGTCTGGAAGAAGGAACTATAGCTCCGAAACGTCTCAATAAATGGACCAGCAGTTTTGCTCAATTGAAACCCTGTGAGTGCCGTTTGTACCGACTTTGGACTATTATGTTCTGAGGATTCAGGCACCGGGGGATGCTGGATAATTATATTTGAGTGCCGACTGATTTGGAGGACTATATATATATATATATATATATATATATACAGTTGTGCTCATAAGTTTACATTCCCTAGCAGAATTTGTGATTTTCTGGCCATTTGTCAGAGACTATGAATGATAACTCACAAACTTTTCTTTCACTCATGGTTAGTGGTTGGGTGAAGCCATTTACTGTCAAACAACTGTGTTTATTCTTTTTTAATCATAATGACAACAGAAACTACCCAAATGACCCTGATCAAAAGTTTACTTACCCTGGAGATTTTGGCCTGATAACATGCACACAAGTTGACACAAACGGGTTTGAATGGCTACTAAAGGTAACCATCCTCACCTGTGATCTGTTTGCTTGTAATCAGTGTGTGTGTATAAAAGGTCAGTGAGTTTCTGGACTCCTGAAAGACCCTTGCATCTTTCATCCATTGCTGCACTGACGTGTCTGGATTCTGAGTCATGGGGAACGCAAAAGAATTGTCAAAGGATCTGCGGGAAAAGGTAATTGAACTGTATAAAACAGGAAAGGGATATAAAAAGATATCCAAGCAACTGAGAATGCCAATCTGCAGTGTTCAAACTCTAATTAAGAAGTGGAAAAATAAGATTTTACTTACCGGTAAATCTATTTCTCGTAGTCCGTAGTGGATGCTGGGTACTCCGTAAGGACCATGGGAATAGACGGGCTCCGCAAGAGACATGGGCACTTTAAGAAAGAATTTAGATTCTGGTGTGCTCTGGCTCCTCCCTCTATGTCCCTCCTCCAGACCTCAGTTAGAGAAACTGTGCCCGGAAGAGCTGACAGTACAAGGAAAGGATTTTGGTAATCCAGGGCAAGATACATACCAGCCACACCAATCACACCATATAACTTGTGATAAACTTACCCAGTCAACAGTATGAACAACAACAGAGCATCAGTTCAACCCTGATGCAACAATAACATAGCCCTTATTGCAGCAATAACTATATACAAGTATTGCAGAAGAAGTCCGCACTTGGGACGGGCGCCCAGCATCCACTATGGACTACGAGAAATAGATTTACCGGTAAGTAAAATCTTATTTTCTCTAACGTCCTAGTGGATGCTGGGGACTCCGTAAGGACCATGGGGATTATACCAAAGCTCCCAAAACGGGCGGGAGAGTGCGGATAACTCTGCAGCACCGTTTGAGCAAACAATAGGTCCTCATCAGCCAGGGTATCAAACTTGTAGAACTTTGCAAAAGTGTTTGAACCTGACCAAGTATCAGCTCGGCATAGTTGTAATGCCGAGACCCCTCGGGCAGCCGCCCAAGAAGAGCCCACCTTCCTAGTGGAATGGGCTTTAACTGATTTTGGCAGCGGCAATCCAGCCGCAGAATGAGCCTGCTGAATCGTGTTACAGATCCAGCGAGCAATAGTTTGCTTTGAAACAGAAGCACCCAGCTTGTTGGATGCATACAGGATAAACAGCGACTCCGTTTTCCTGACTCTAGCCGTTCTGGCTACATAAACCTTCAAAGCCCTGACCACATCCAGTAACTCAGAATCCTCCAAGTCACGAGTAGCCACAGGCACCACAATAGGTTGGTTCATATGAAAAGATGACACCACCTTTGGCAGAAATTGTGGACGGGTCCGCAATTCTGCTCTATCCATATGGAAAACCAGATAGGGGCAATTATGTGACAAAGCCGCTAATTCTGACACACGCCTAGCCGAAGCCAAGGCTAATAGCATGACCACCTTCCACGTGAGATATTTTAACTCCACCGTTTTAAGTGGTTCAAACCAGTGTGATTTCAGGAAACTTAACACCACGTTAAGATCCCAAGGTGCCACTGGAGGGACAAAAGGAGGCTGAATATGCAGCACTCCCTTTACAAACGTCTGAACTTCTGGTAGAGAAGCCAACTCTTTTTGAAAGAAAATGGATAGGGCCAAAATCTGGACCTTAATGGAGCCCAATTTTAGGCCCAAATTGACTCCTGACTGTAGGAAGTGGAGGAAACGGCCCAGCTGGAATTCCTCTGTAGGAGCATTCCTGGCATCACACCAAGAACATATTTTCGCCATATACGGTGATAATGTTTAGCTGTCACGTCCTTCCTAGCCTTTATCAGCGTAGGAATGACCTCGTCCGGAATGCCCTTTTCTGCTAGGATCCGGCGTTCAACCGCCATGCCGTCAAACGCAGCCGCGGTAAGTCTTGGAACAGACAGGGCCCCTGTTGCAACAGGTCCTGTCTTAGAGGAAGAGGCCACGGGTCCTCTGTGAGTATTTCTTGCAGATCTGGATACCAGGTCCTTCGTGGCCAATCTGGAACAATGAGGATTGTTCTCACTCCTCTTTTTCTTATTAGCCTCAGCACCTTGGGTATGAGAGGAAGAGGAGGAAATACATAGACCGACTGGAACACCCACGGTGTCACCAGGGTGTCTACCGCTATTGCTTAAGGGTCTCTTGACCTGGCACAATACCTCTGTAGTTTTTTGTTGAGGCGGGATGCCATCATGTCCACCTGTGGCAGTTCCCACCGATATGTGATCTGTGTGAAGATTTCCTGATGAAGTCCCCACTCTCCCGGGTGGAGGTCGTGTCTGCGGAGGAAGTCTGCTTCCCAGTTGTCCACTCCCGGGATGAACACTGCTGACAGAGCGCTTACGTGATTCTCCGCCCAGCGAAGAATTCTGGTGGCTTCTGCCATCGCCACTCTGCTCCTTGTGCCGCCTTGGCGGTTCACATGAGCCACTGCGGTGATGTTGTCTGACTGAATCAGAACCGGTTGGTCGCGAAGCAAGTGCTCCGCTTGACGTAGGGCGCTGTATACGGCACTTAGTTCCAGGATGTTGATGTGAAGGCAAGTCTCTTGACTTGACCACAGACCTTGGAAATTTCTTCCCTGTGTGACTGCTCCCCACCCTCGGAGGCTAGCGTCCGTGGTCACCAGGACCCAGTCCTTAATTCCGAATCTGCGTCCCTCTAGAAGGTGAGAACTCTGCAGCCACCACAGGAGTGACACCCTGGCCCTGGGGGACAGGGTGATTAACCGATGCATCTGAAGATGTGATCCGGACCACTTGTCCAGTAGGTCGCATTGGAAGGTCCTCGCATGGAACCTGCCGAAGGGAATGGCCTCGTATAATGCCACTATCCTTCCCAGGACTCGAGTGCAGTGATGCACTGACACCTGTTTTGGTTTTAATAGACTCCTGACCAGTGTCATGAGCTCCTGAGGTCTCTCTATTGGGAGATAAACCCTTTTCTGGTCTGTGTCTAGGATCATGCCTAGGAGAGGCAGATGAGCTGTAGGAACCAACTGCGACTTTGGAATATATAGAATCCAGCCGTGTTGCCGTTACACTTCCAGAGAAAGTGATACGCTGTTCAGCAACTGCTATCTTGTTCTCGCTTTTATGAGGAGATCGTCCAAGTACGGGATAATTGTGACACCTTGCTTCCGCAGGAGCACCATCATTTCCGCCATTACCTTGGTGAATATTCTCGGGGCCGTGGAGAGACCAAACGGCAACGTCTGAAATTGGTAATGACAATCCTGTACCGCAATTCTGAGGTACGCCTGATGAGGTGGATAAATGGGGACATGAAGGTATGCATCCTTTATGTCCAGAGACACCATAAAATCTCCCCCTTTCAGGCTTGCGATGACCGCTCTTAGCGATTCCATCTTGAACTTGAACCTTTTCAGGTATATGTTCAGGGATTTTAAATTCAATATGGGTCTGACCGAACCGTCCGGTTTTGGGACTACAACATGGTCGAATAATAACCCCCTCCTTGTTGAGGGACGGGAACCTTGACCACCACCTGTTGAAGATACAATTTGTGAATTGCAGTTAACACTATTTCCCTCTTGTGGGGGGAAGCCGGCAGGGCCGACAGTGAGGGGGCATCTCCTCAAAGTCCAGCTTGTATCCCTGAGACACAATATCTATTGCCCAGGGATCCAACAGGGGGTGAACCCACTTGTGGCTGAAATTACGAAGACGTGCCCCCGCCGGGCCTAGCTCCGCCTGTGGAGCCCCAGCGACATGCGGTGGATTTTGTAGAGGCCGGGGAGGACTTCTGTTCCTGGGAACTAGCTGTGTTGTGCAGCTTCTTTCCTCTGCCCCTGCCTCTGGCAAGAAAGGACGCACCTCGGACTTTCTTGTTTCTTTGTGTTCGAAAGGCTGCATTTGATAATGTCGTGCTTTCCTAGGCTGTGCAGGAATATAAGGCAAAAGATCAGAATTACCAGCTATAGCTGTGGAGACCAGGTCCGAGATCCCTTCTCCACACAATCCTCAGCCTTCCATATGCCTCTTAAGTCGGCATCACCTGTCCATTGCATATTCTACAGGACACGTCAAACAGAAATCGACATAGCGTTGACTCTAGAAACCAATAGACTAATGTCTCTTTGGGCATGTTTAATATATATATATATATATATATATATATATCTAAAGACAGCATCTTTAATATATATATCTATATCTATACATATATATATATATATATATATATACATACTAGGGTCTCAATCTCTGCTGATAAGGTACCTGTCCACGCTGCTACAGCGCTATAAAGTCTGAGTAGTGTACCAGAATGTGCTCGCTATCTGCAGGATCCCTGAGGATAGCTGTTAAGTCCGGGCTACCTTTTGGGTAAACGTGACACCCTAGGGGAAGATTCCCATCGTATCCTGGCCCTAGTAGGGAAAGGATACTCCCTGAGAATTCTTTGTGGGAAACTGCAATCTCTTGTCTGGAGATTCCCGCTCTTTTTCATCATGAGAGGAGGGAAATTTACCTCAGCTTTCTCCCCCTTACACATGTATACCCTTGTGTCAGGGACAGATGAGTCATCAGTGATATGCAAATCATCTTTATTACAATAATCATATATTGAATACTTTCCTGCCCTTTTGGCTGTAACTTTGCATTATTGTAGTCGACACTGGAGTCAGACCCTGTGTCGATATCAGTGTCTATTATTTTGGATAGTGAGCATTGAGAGACTCTGTAGGTCTCTGCGACATAGGGACAGACATGGGTAGATTCCCTATCTGTTCTCTAATCTTTTGTGCAATAAATTCACCTTAGCACTTAATTACACATATCCAAACAGGTGTCGGCGTTGTCGACGGATACACCCCTCACACACACATTTGCTCCATCTCCTCCTTAGGGGAGCCTTTTATCTCAGACATGTCGACACACACGTACCGACACACCACACACTCAGGGAATGCTCATCTGAAGACAATTCCCCCACAAGGCCCTTTGGAGAGACAGAGAGAGAGTATGCCAGCACACACCCCAGCGCTATTAACCCAGGAATAACACAGTAACTTAATGTTAACCCAGTAGCAGCTGTTTATATTGATTTTTGCGCCTAATTATGTGCCCCCCCTCTCTTTTTACCCTCTTCTACCGTGTATCTGCAGGGGAGAGGCTGCGGAGCTTCCTCTCAGCGGTGCTGTGGAGAAAAAACATGGCGCAGGTGAGTGCTGAGGAAGAAGCCCCGCCCCCTCCACAGCAGGCTTCTGTCCCGCTTAAATATACATTTACTTGGCGGGGGCTCATATATATA
Organism: Pseudophryne corroboree; assembly: GCF_028390025.1. Classification (NCBI taxonomy): domain Eukaryota; kingdom Metazoa; phylum Chordata; class Amphibia; order Anura; family Myobatrachidae; genus Pseudophryne; species Pseudophryne corroboree. Next base: position 367,692,786 of record NC_086449.1, read on the forward strand.
TACAGTGCCCAACTGTATATATGCTAAACTTTTGCCAAATAGGTCCCAATTGCTGCTCAGGGCGCCCCCCCCCCCCCCCCCCTGCGCCCTGCACCCTTACGGTGACCGGAGTATGTGAGGTGTGTGTGGGAGCAATGGCGCACAGCTACAGTGCTGTGCACTACCTCAGTGAAGACTGGAGTCTTCTGCCGCCGATTTCGAAGTCTTCTTGCTTCTTATGCTCACCCGGCTTCTGTCTTCCGGCTCTGCGAGGGGGACGGCGGCGCGGCTCTGGGATCGGACGACGAGGGTGAGATCATGTGTACGATCCCTCTGGAGCTAATGGTGTCCAGTAGCCTAAGAAGCAGGACCTATCTTCAGAGAGTAGGGCTGCTTCTCTCCCCTCAGTCCCACGATGCAGGGAGTCTGTTGCCAGCAGATCTCCCTGAAAATAAAAAACCTAACAAAATACTTTCTTACAGCAAGCTCAGGAGAGCTCACTGAACAGCACCAAGCTCGTCTGGGCACAGATTCAAACTGAGGTCTGGAGGAGGGACATAGAGGGGGGAGCCAGTGCGCACCAGAATCTAAATTCTTTCTTAAAGTGCCCATGTCTCCTGCGGAGCCCGTCTATTCCCATGGTCCTTGCGGATTCCCCAGCATCCACTAGGACGTTAGAGAAATGAGGGATTCTGTGGAAACCAAATCACGGTCAGGTAGACCAACTAAAATTTCAGCCACAACTAACAGGAAAATTGTTCGGGATGCAAAGAAAATCCACAAATAACTTCAGCTGAAATACAGGACTCTCTGAAAAAAGTGGTGTGGTTGTTTCAAGATAGAAACATAGAAACATAGAATTTGACGGCAGATAAGAACCACTTGGCCCATCTAGTCTGCCCCTTTTTTATTTTATCCTTTAGGCAATCTCAACCCTTTTTTAACCTTAATTCTTTGTAAGGATATTCATATGCCTGTCCCAAGCATGTTTAAATTGCCCTACAGTCTTTGCCTCTACCACCTCTGATGGGAGGCTATTCCACTAACCCACTACCCTTTCTGTGAAGTAATTTTTCCTTAAATTTCCCCTGAACCTCCCCCCCTCCAGTCTCAATGTATGCCCTCGAGTTCTAATACTTCTTTTCCTTTGAAGAATGTTTCCCTCCTGAACTTTGTTAAGACCCTTGATATATTTGAAAGTTTCTATCATGTCCCCCCTTTCCCTTCTCTCCTCCAAAATATACATGTTAAGATCTTTTAGCCTTTCCGGGTAAGTTTTGTGATGTAGGCCATGCACCATTTTAGTTGCCCTTCTTTGTACACTCTCTAATGTATTTATATCCTTCTGGAGATAGGGTCTCCAGAACTGGACACAGTATTCCAGATGGGGCCGTACCAATGACCTATACAGTGGCATTATCACTTCTTTTTTCCTGCTACTGATTCCTCTCCCTATGCAACCAAGCATCTGACTTGCCTTTCTCATTGCTTTGTTGCATTGCTTTCCTGCCTTCAAGTCACTTGAAATAGTGACTCCTAAATCTCTTTCCTCCTCAGTAGTTTCCATTATAGTACCCTTGATACTATACTTAGCCTTTGGGTTTTTGAGATCCAAGTGCATGATTTTGCATTTTTTAGCATTAAACTGTAGTTGCCACGTTCTTGACCATTTCTCAAGCCTACCTAGGTCATTAATCATTTGTTTGACCCCTCCCGGTGTGTCTACCCTGTTGCATATCTTTGTATCATCTGCAAAAAGGCATATCTTCCCTTCAATACCATCTGCAATGTCACCAACAAAGATATTAAAGAGAACTGGACCAAGTACAAATCCCTGGGGTACTCCACTGGTAACATTTCCCTCCATAGATTGCACTCCATTAACTACGACTGTCTGTTTCTTATCCTGCAACCAGGTTCTTATCCATTTAACTGATTTATAATCCACCCCCAGGCTTTCAAGTTTATTTAGCAGTCTGCGATGTGGGACAGTGTCAAATGCCTTACTAAAGTCTAGATATGCTACAGCTACAGCTCCCCCTTGATCTATTATTTTCATCACAGAGTCAAAAAAGTCAATAAGATTTGTTTGGCATGATCTCCCACCAGTAAATTCATGCTGTTTTGGATCCTGTAAGTTGTTTGATTTAAGATATACCACTACTCTTTCTTTTAATAGTTTTTCCATTACTTTCCCTACTACTGATGTAAGGCTTACTGGTCTGTAGTTACTTGCTTCTTCCTTGCTTCCACTTTTGTGCAGTGGAACTACATTTGCTCTTTTCCAGTCCTCTGGAATAGCACCTGCATTTAGTGACTGGTTAAATAATTCTGTTAAAGGTGTAACCAGCACATCTTTTAGCTCTTTGAGTATACTTGGGTGTATCCCATCTGGTCCCATTGATTTATCCACTTTTAGTTTTGAAAGTTCTGTTAGGACCTTCTCCTCTGTAAATGTATTTTCATCTACCTTATTTTTATGAATGTCCTTGCAACTTAACTGTGGCCCCATCCCTTCTTCTGTAGTAAATACTGAGCAAAAATAATTATTTAGGTGATCTGCTATTGCCTTGTCACCCTCCACCAAATGCCCACTCTCTGTCTTAAGATTTATTATTCCTCCATTTGATTTTCTCCTTTCACTTATATACTTAAAAAAAGTTTTGCCCCCTTTATCTACTGACTGGGCCATTTTCTCCTCAGCTTCTGCCTTTGCACGTCTGATCACTTTCTTAGCATCCTTCAATAAGGAGGCATTTGAAAAATGGGCTGCATGGTCAAGTCTCCAGAATAAAGCCATTACTACGCAAATGCCACAAAGCATCCTGCTTACAATACTCCAAACAGCACAGACAAGCCTCAAAACTTCTGGAACAAAGTCATTTGGAGTGATGAGACCAAAATGTAACTTTTTGGCCACAACCATAAACGTTACATTTGGAGAGGAGTCAACAATGCCTATGATGAAAGGTACACCATTCCTACTGTGAAACACGGAGGTGGATCGCTGATGTATTGGGGATGTGTGAACTACAAAGGCACTGGAAACTTGGTCAAAATTGATGGCAAGATGAATGCAGCATGTTATCAGAAAATACTGGAGGAAAATGTGCACTCATCAGCCTGGAAGCTGCTCATGGGACGTACATGGACGTTCCAACATGACAATGATCCAAAACACAAGGCCAAGTCGACCTGTCATTGGCTACAACAGAATAAAGTGAAGGTTCTGGAGTGGCCATCTCAGTCTCCTGACCTCAATATCATTGAGCCACTCTGGGGAGATCTCAAACGTGCAGTTCATGCAAGACAGGCCAAGAATTTACAGGAACTGGAGGCTTTTTGCCAAGAAGAATGGGCAGCTTTACCATCTGAGAAAATAAAGAGCCTCATCCACAACTACCACAAAAGACTTCAAGCTGTCATTGATGTTAAAGAGGGCAATACACGATATTAAGAACTGGGGTATGTAACAGGGTCATTTGGGTAGCTTCTGTTGTCATTATGATTTAAAAAGAGAAAACACAGTTGTTTAACAATAAATGGCTTCACCCAACCACTAACCACGAGTGAAAGAAAAGTTTATGAGTTATCATTCATATTCTCTGACAAATGGCCAGAAAATCACAAATTCTGCTAGGGTATATAAACTTATGAGCACAACTATATATAAGGTATAATAAACTCTGTTATTGTAGTGTTATAGGCAACTTCATATATAAATCTTATAAATCTTGGTGTATTTACCCTCCAATGAGGCCGTTGAGCAAAGTATTAAAATAATGTTTTAATTAGTGATGTGCACCGGCATTTTTCGGGTTTTGTGTTTTGGTTTTGGATTCGGTTCCGCGGCCGTGTTTTGGATTCGGACGCGTTTTGGCAAAACCTCATCTAAAAAATTTTGTCGGATTCGGGTGTGTTTTGGATTCGGGTGTTTTTTACAAAAAACCCTAAAAAACAGCTTAAATCATAGAATTTGGGGGTCATTTTGATCCCATAGTTTTATTAACCTCAATAACCATAATTTCCACTCATTTCCAGTCTATTATGAACACCTCACACCTCACAATATTATTTTTAGTCCTAAAATTTGCACCGAGGTCGCTGGATGGCTAAGCTAAGCGACACAAGTGGCCGACACAAACACCTGGCCCATCTAGGAGTGGCACTGCAGTGTCAGGCAGGATGGCACTTTAAAAAAATAGTCCCCAAACAGCACATGATGCAAAGAAAAAAAGAGGCGCACCAAGGTCGCTGTGTGACTAAGCTAAGCGACACAAGTGGCCGACACAAACACCTGGCCCATCTAGGAGTGGCACTGCAGTGTCAGGCAGGATGGCACTTCAAAAGAATTGTCCCCAAACAGCACATGATGCAAAGAAAAAAAGAGGCGCACCAAGGTCGCTGTGTGACTAAGCTAAGCGACACAAGTGGCCGACACAAACACCTGGCCCATCTAGGAGTGGCACTGCAGTGTCAGGCAGGATGGCACTTCAAAAAATTAGTCCCCAAACAGCACATGATGCAAAGAAAAAAAGAGGCGCACCAAGGTTGCTGTGTGACTAAGCTAAGCGACACAAGTGGCCGACACAAACACCTGGCCCATCTAGGAGTGGCACTGCAGTGTCAGGCAGGATGGCACTTCAAAGAAATAGTCCCCAAACAGCACATAATGCAAAGAAAAAAAGAGGCGCACCAAGGTCGCTGTGTGACTAAGCTAAGCGACACAAGTGGCCAAAACAAACACCTGGCCCATCTAGGAGTGGCACTGCAGTGTCAGGCAGGATGACACTTCAAAAAAATAGTCCCCAAACAGCACATAATGCAAAGAAAAAAAGAGGCGCACCAAGGTCGCTGTGTGACTAAGCTAAGCGACACAAGTGGCCGACACAAACACCTGGCCCATCTAGGAGTGGCACTGCAGTGTCAGGCAGGATGGCACTTCAAAAGAATTGTCCCCAAACAGCACATGATGCAAAGAAAAAAAGAGGCGCACCAAGGTCGCTGTGTGACTAAGCAAAGCGACACAAGTGGCCGACACAAACACCTGGCCCATCTAGGAGTGGCACTGCAGTGTCAGGCAGGATGGCACTTCAAAAGAATTGTCCCCAAACAGCACATGATGCAAAGAAAAAAAGAGGCGCACCAAGGTCGCTGTGTGACTAAGCTAAGCGACACAAGTGGCCGACACAAACACCTGGCCCATCTAGGAGTGGCACTGCAGTGTCAGGCAGGATGGCACTTCAAAAAATTAGTCCCCAAACAGCACATGATGCAAAGAAAAAAAGAGGCGCACCAAGGTTGCTGTGTGACTAAGCTAAGCGACACAAGTGGCCGACACAAACACCTGGCCCATCTAGGAGTGGCACTGCAGTGTCAGGCAGGATGGCACTTCAAAGAAATAGTCCCCAAACAGCACATAATGCAAAGAAAAAAAGAGGCGCACCAAGGTCGCTGTGTGACTAAGCTAAGCGACACAAGTGGCCAAAACAAACACCTGGCCCATCTAGGAGTGGCACTGCAGTGTCAGGCAGGATGGCACTTCAAAAAAATAGTCCCCAAACAGCACATGATGCAAAGAAAAAAAGAGGCGCACCACAGGTATAGAATGTAGATGGATAGTATACTTAATGACGACACAAAGGTAGGTACAGCAGTGGCCTTCCGTACTGCTATTATATTTAGTATACTGGTGGTCACTGTGTCAGCAAACTGCAAAACTAAAATGCACCACAGGTATAGAATGTAGATGGATAGTATACTTAATGACGACACAGAGGTAGGTACAGCAGTGGCCTTCCGTACTACTATTATATATAGTATACTGGTGGTCACTGTGTCAGCAAACTGCAAAACTGAAATGCACCACAGGTATAGAATGTAGATGGATAGTATACTTAATGACGACACAGTGGTAGGTACAGCAGTGGCCTTCCGTACTGCTATTATATATAGTATACTGGTGGTCACTGTGTCAGCAAACTGCAAAACTAAAATGCACCACAGGTATAGAATGTAGATGGATAGTATACTTAATGACGACACAGAGGTAAGTACAGCAGTGGCCTTCCGTACTGCTATTATATATAGTATACTGGTGGTCACTGTGTCAGCAAACTGCAAAACTAAAATGCACCACAGGTATAGAATGTAGATGGATAGTATACTTAATGATGACACAGAGGTAGGTACAGCAGTGGCCTTCCGTACTGCTATTATATATAGTATACTGGTGGTCACTGTGTCAGCAAACTGCAAAACTAAAATGCACCACAGGTATAGAATGTAGATGGATAGTATACTTAATGAATGATGACACAGAGGTAGGTACAGCAGTGGCCTTCCGTACTGCTATATATAGTATACTGGTGGTCACTGTGTCAGCAAACTGCAAAACTAAAATGCACCACAGGTATAGAATGTAGATGGATAGTATACTTATTGACGACACAGAGGTAGGTACAGCAGTGGCCTTCCGTACTGCTATATATAGTATGCTGGTGGTCACTGTGTCAGCAAACTGCAAAACTAAAATGCACCACAGGTATAGAATGTAGATGAATAGTATACTTAATGAATGACGACACAGAGGTAGGTACAGCAGTGGCCTTCCGTACTGCTATATATAGTATACTGGTGGTCACTGTGTCAGCAAACTGCAAAACTAAAATGCACCACAGGTATAGAATGTAGATGGATAGTATACTTAATGACGACACAAAGGTAGGTACAGCAGTGGCCTTTCGTACTGCTATATATAGTATACTGGTGGTCACTGTGTCAGAAAACTGCAAAACTAAAATGCACCACAGGTATAGAATGTAGATGGATAGTATACTTAATGAATGACGACACAGAGGTAGGTACAGCAGTGGCCTTCCGTACTGCTATATATAGTATACTGGTGGTCACTGTGTCAGCAAACTGCAAAACTAAAATGCACCACAGGTATAGAATGTAGATGGATAGTATACTTAATGACGACACAGAGGTAGGTACAGCAGTGGCCTACTGTACCGTAATGCTATATATTATATACTGGTGGTCACTGGTCAGCAAAACTCTGCACTGTACTCCTCCTATATAATAATATACTGGTGGTCCCCAGTCCCCACAATAAAGCAGCACACTGAGCACAGATATGGAGTGTTTTTCAGGCAGACAACGTATACTGGTGGTCACTGTCAGCAAAACTCTGCACTGTACTCCTGCTATATAATACAGCTGCTCCCCAGTCCCACAATTAAGCAGTGTGAGCACAGATATATGCAGCACACTGAGCACAGATATGGAGCGTTTTTTTCAGGCAGAGAACGGATAACTGGTGGTCACTGATCAGCAAAACTCTGCACTGTACTCCTCCTATATACAGCTGCTCCCCAGCCCTCCCCACGGGTGGTAGTCATGTGACCGCCGGTCGGCTTACCGACAGTCACATGACCTCCCCCGTGAGCCCGACGGCTCACTATCCCGATGGTCGGCATGCCGACCAACAGGGACTATTTCCACTCGTGGGTGTCCACGACACCCATAGAGTGGGAATAGAACCCGTGGCGACCGCAGGTCGCCACGGCGAGCGCAGCGTGGCGAGCGCAGCGTGGCGAGCGCAGCGAGCCCGCAAGGGGCTTGCTGTACTCGCCCCTCCCCGCCGGGATCCCGGCGTCGGTAAGGTGACCGGCGGTCAGGAGACCGCCGGTCACCCGTACTACACCCCTCCCCACAATTAAGCAATAGTGCACAGCACAATCAAGTTCAACAATAACGGAGAGGACGCCAGCCACGTCCTCTCCCTAACATTTCCAATGCACGAGTGAAAATGGCGGCGACGCGCGGCTGCTTATATAGAATCCGAATCTCGCGAGAATTCGACAGCGGGATGATGACGTTCGGGCGCGCTCGGGTTATCCGAGCCATACGGGAGAATCCGAGTATGCCTCGGACCCGTGTAAAAAGGGTGAAGTTCGGGGGGGTTCGGTTTCCGAGAAACCGAACCCGCTCATCACTAGTTTTAATAAAGAAATAAAGTGATGGAAAAAAAATAATAAGTGAATAATGAATTAAAATCAATGCTATGTGCTGTCTTTATTTCTAATACTCTGGTAAATATTTCCTCTGTTCAATCTGAACTGAGTAGAAATGTTCACTCTTTCTTATGAGCCCTACACACTAGCAGATAAAACAGAACGATATGAACATTCTCGTTCATAAATGAACGAGAACTCGTTCATATCGTTCTGTGTGTAGGCACCAACGATTAACGATGCGCGGCCCCGCGCTTGTTGACCATTGGTGCCCCATCGCTTATGCGTGCAGGCCAATATGGACGAGATTGTCCATATTAGCGCACATTGCTATGGGGCCGGGTGACGGGCGATTGAAGAAACTTCACTCCTCCTGCTGCCGGGTCGCCCGTCGGCTGTATCCGCCATCGGGCAGCTCGGTGGCAGATCGGTATGTGTGTAGGGCCCATAAGAGTTTTTAAATTTAATCTCATATTGAAACATAATATATATGTCTGCATTGTAGCAAAAAAACTCCACACCTTCAAATGCAACAGTTGCAATTTTTAGTTTCAATATGATAGCTTCTATTATGTCTCAGCTGGAATCTCAAACAAATAAAATATGTAAAGACATGATATTTATATACGTTTTCATCCTCATGCATGCCTATTTATTATTGGTGTGAGTTTGATTTCTACGCATACACAGTCTTTAGTATTTAAACTTCTTTTAAAGTATCCAATTTTTATCTTCATGTGAAATATTGATTGTAGGTAATTTACATCAATATCAATGTTTCACAAATATTCTTAACATCTTTATCTCCTTAGGGGTCTGTTATTGTTCAAACTCTGTCTCAGAGGCTCTTAGGAAGGTACAGTGAAAACATACAGTATCTATAAGGATCCCACACAATACTGTCTATTTAGGGGACTTGACTGTGATTTCCCTCACACAGTCTCATGGTAGGATAGCTTCATTATATACATACAGATGTAGCCACCCTCTTCATACGGGCGCTACCTGCGCTGCTAGGTGCGCCCGTGCCGAGCTGCATCTTTTGCAGCTCCCATTCATTGCGCTCCCATTCATGCCTTTAGATGGGCACACGGTCGCGGCAAACAAGGCGCAAATGCACCTAGATGTAGCCATGATGAGCGTGGCTACACCGGTATATAGATATAATGTCACTAATGCTGTAAGCATTCACATATAGAAGTAGTTATCCCAGGTCAGAGATTCATTTTGCCTTTATTAAATATTGTGTCACACAATTATTGTTTAAATGTGTGCACGTATATTTAGCTCATTACATGTCCCTATGACTAATCAGCTTGTCTGCACACATAATAAACCAAATAGGTTCTTTTTAAACACAGCTAGTCTTTCATTATATTGACTGATGTGTCTATCATCCATTCTCAGTTTGCCGTATATAAGAAGTCAGTTGTACATGTTCAGATATCATATTTGCAGCACATACAGTAGTTTTACCCAAGACACATTTTGCTTATGTAAAGCTTTTTCATGGGCTATTTTCAGCACATTTGGAGTATATCAAGGTAATAATAGATACTGTACCTCTCTCAGCTGGACTACAGGGACCGGAGCCAGCTGGTAATTGACAGGGATCCAGCTATGCTGTTTGATGATGGCCAGTGGGCCAGGATCAGACTGAGATTCAGCCATCTGCAGCATGCAGAATTCACCGGTGGGTCCCAGCTCATAGTCCAGCAGCAGCATCAGGTGCACAATCACTTGCTGCAGCACAAGTACCATATGGGAGCCAGTCTGTCCCCTATTGTAGGTGTTCCTGGTGCGCACAGGCACCCCCTAATGACTGGCACCCCGATCTCACATGCCTGATGCAGCGATCACTGAGCAGACAGATTACTGTCCCCTCTGCACTGCACCCTGTCAGCGTCCTGCATTACTGACCGGACGCCTGGGTTAATAAAAGATGCCACTGCCCACCCGTCACACCCGCCACATCTCTCCTTCTATGCTATGCCAATGCCAGCCATTGATGAGGAGCAGCATGCAACCAGCATCCCTCTTAGGAAGACAAATTCAATACTGGCAGGCGGCCGGCAGCAGCATTGACACGTCACTCGTTTTTCCAGCAGCAGCAGTAAGTAGTCTGCTACTGTCAGTGTCAGTGAGTGATTTACTTGTAAGTAAGCTGCTGCAGCTTGCAGGGGAAAGAGAGGGAGAGCCAGACCAGGCTGAGGAGGAGCAGTGTAATTGCAGTGCGTGCCATCAGGGGTGTTTGTTTGGTGCACACCACAACATCTGACAATGCATCTGCTTTACTAGGATTGGCACAAGGGTGGATATTTTATATTGTGTTGACGTCAATAGATGGTGCTAGACACGCCCAAAAGGCTTTGCTAGACACACCCCTCCGACGGTGCACCCCCTAATAAAATGTGCTGCGCACGCCTATGGGTGTTAGAAGGGCTCCTGGGACAGAGCCTATGAACTCTGCAACAGCAAGTGCGCCATGTTGAAAGAGCAGCAGTCACACTTTGATCTCACTGTGAACCACACAGGTGTCCCTTTAGGGCTTGGAGCCTGGAGGCAGGCCTTGCCTCTAGGCGTTACTTTCCAGGCCGTATATACTGACAACATGAGAATCCGACAAGCAGTTAATTGCCAGTGTTTTAGCAAAACTACCCTTATAATATTAATAGGTGTGGGCAATATGTGACACTCAGAGGTAAGTATCACATACAGTAGGTCAACAGTCTAAAGGTAAATATTTTGTAGGAACTTTGGACTCATGTAATTATTTAATTAACTCAGCTTACTACAGTGAAATTCAACAGATCATACACAAAAGCAAAATTTATTACACTGAAACTTGTCTGCAAGTTTCTTTCTTTACAGAATGTTATCACAATTGACGGTAACTAATAGTGGACAAACTATACATGTAAGTTTTATACGCCCGTACATCACTTATTGCTGTATCAATTGCATCTCAGAAATGCTCATTTTGTGCATGAAGCACACATTACAGAAAAAGCATTACATAAATTATCAACCGTTAACAATCTTAACAGACTAATATAGGAAATTAAAAATTGTCCCATATAAATGACAATGCTAATGGAGCCCCATACAGATGGAGCCACGCTCACTGAGCATGGCTACATCGCAGGATGTGGCGAGTGGTGTGCCTAGTCGCGCCTGCGACTTGTTCTGCCGCCAAGTGTACACAGACGATTAGCGTGGCTCCATCTGTATACTGGTGTAATACAACTAAGACAAAAAGATGGAGCTCGTTGGCGCACTTTCCAGTTTTGCTATGAATGTGAGTAGCTCCAATTGATTCTTGTTCAGAGAAGAAATGTGAACTGAAGACCATCTAATTTATTTGTTAGCCGTAATGCTGAGGATTCAACCACTCTGCAGCTGCTAAGTTCCTTACTAATATCTCCTCTTGGTAGCATTAATATATTTGTTACAATCAGTGCCGTTTCTAGTGGCGGGCAAGTCCTGCGATCGCACAGGGCGCCCGCCATGGCATTTTGAGGCACTTATTCCACTCCCCATCCTCCTCTCTTCCATAGTACTCCACTCAGGGGTGGAGTTTTATGGAATTATGTGGTTACGTCATGCTGTCAAAACACAACCGCATCATTCTGCGAAACTCTGCCCCCGAACAGAGTACTATGGAAGAGGGAGGAGGGGGAACAGTAGGATCTCAGTGCTCCCGCCTACCAGCTAATATACACCCCTTGGCAACGAGCATTACCCTTGGCATAGAGCATTACCCTGATACAACTCCAATGGCGAGGGAATTGCACTTGTGCAAGACCCATTCTGCATCACTGCACACAATTCCCACTAACATGCAGCTTGATTGACAGGCTAAGGCCATTTTGTGGCCGGACAGATGTTCAAGATGAGCATTGATCCGGTTGGTCAGACACAACCACCACAGCAGTGCACCAAACCGTGGTATGATGCATGTGCATTTTAAGGTTAACATCTTGGGGAGCATTTTCCATTAACATGCCCTTACTGTATTTTGGTCATGTTTCCAGTTCTGACACCCATCCTGGACCTCTTGATGAAAGCATCCGTAAGGATGCTTTCATCAAGAGCATCCATAAGGATAATGTTGTTAGGGGTTAAATATTTTACGGCCAAAGGGCGTGCAATGGTCAGGGGGGCATAGGCCCTTGCGACGGCGTGATGAGCGGATGCAGGGCACGATGAATGACCTAGTGTGTTAATAATATATTATGTGTAGTGTGTTAATAATATGTTAATTCAGTAATTCAGACCTGATCGCTCGCTAGCATTTTTGCAGCACTGCGATCAGGTCAGAACTGCGCATGCATATTTAAAGCAATGCTCAGGCGCGTCGCATGGTTACAAAGCGGATCGCCACTCAGCGATAGGTTTGTGCAAAGAATCCATTCGCACAGGCGCTCACAAGGAGATTGACAGGCAGAAGGCGTTTGAGGGTGGTAACTGACCGTTTTCTGGGAGTGGTTGGAAAAACGCAGGCGTGTCCAAGCATTTGCAGGGAGGGTTCCTGACGTCAATTCCGGTCCCGGACAGGCTGAAATGTTCACAGCGGCTGAGTAAGTTCTTGGCTACTCAGAGACTGCACAAGAACTGTTCGTACAGCTCTACTACACATGCGTTCACACACATGCAAAGCGAAAATACACTCCCCTATGGGCGGCAATTGTCTGTTCACAGCAGTGCAAGAAAACCCTAACAAGCAGCCAAATCTGAATTAGGCCTCATGTTTGGTAAATACCACATACACAGTGTGTGTGTTGGGAGATTTTTTCTTTTATATATATATATATATATATATATATATATATATACATATATATATATATATATATATATCACTATACAGCCCCTTTCCCTATATAACATCACATACTCAGTGTGCACGCTGGGGACTTCATAACAGTATATGGTATTAGCCTCTCAGCAGCCTCATTGTCCCCGCACACTGCACACTAAAGATTCTCACTCTGCACCAGAAACAGCAACCACCATGTTCCTTCCTGGCCTCGCAAGGCATGCCAGGAGTTGTAGTCTCCCCACAGCACTGCTGTGACATCACGGTGATGCACACCCTCAGCAGTGTTTCGTGCCAGATACACATATGCCCCATAGTGCCAGATATGCCCCACAGTGCCAGTTATACATATGCCCCACAGTGCCACATATGCCCCATAATGCCAGATATACATATGCCCCACAATGCCAGATAAACATGCAGTATGCCCCATAGTGCCAGATATGCCCCACAGTGCCAGTTATACATATGCCCCACAGTGCCACATATGCCCCATAATGCCAGATATACATATGCCCCACAATGCCAGATACACATGCAGTATGCCCCACAGTGCCAGATATGCCCCACAATGCCAGATATAGATATGCCCCACAGTGCCAGATATGCCCCACAGTGCGAGTTATACAAATGCCCCACAATGCCAGATATACATATGCTCCACAGTGCCATATATACATATGCCTCCAGTGCCAGATACAGTATGCCCCACAATGCCAGTTATACATATGCCTCACCCACCGCACACCTCCCACCTCCTTCCCACTGGTGCTGTGTCAAGGTTGGGGGACGGAGAGCGGCTCAGTCAGTCTCTGGTGGTCTCCAGCCGTGGCGTGTATCTTCTAAACTGAGCACTGGTTCGTTAGCCAATTAGAGCTCATGGACCGGCAGCAGCTGTTCCTGTTTGGCTGCCGGTCTGCGAGCTCTGATTGGCTAATGAACCGGTGCTCAGTTAAGAAGATACACGCCGCGGCTGGAGACCAAAGTCTGACTGAGCAGCACTGAGGAACGGGACCGCGCTGCGCTCTCCTGTACTTCCCTGACAGAGCAGATGGATGGGAAGGGGAGGAGGAGCACACAGGCGGCTTTACCGTAATAGCCACTAACGACGGGTACGGCGTACGGGCGGCTAGATTCTTAACGGTATGCTGTACCTGAGCGCACTGCCACAGTTGCAGGCCTTGTCTCTCCTATCCAGATCTGTGACTCTTTGAGTCAGCTCGTAGCCACGCACAGCGCCACACCCAGCATTAGCAAATGAGTCATAGAGTCACAGATCTGGACAAATATATATGAGATTGATGTTTGTATGCAATGGCCAATGTCCATGCAATGGTGAGATTATCGGCAAACTGCGCATATGCTGAGATCACAAGCACACTGAGCCTTTGGAGGTATAAATGAGGAGTTTAAGGGGAGTGGTTGGGAAAATGCAGACGTGTCATGGCTGTTTTGGGGGCATGTATCTGATATCTGCGTAATCGTATGTGCAAATTTATGGCGTCTGGGCCACTACAGCTGTGACTAGTCTGTATAGTCATAGACCAACACTTAGCTTCAAAGTTCTCCGTAATTGCATATAGGGGCTAATTCAGATCTGATCACTGCTGTGTGTTTTACACAGCAGGCGATCAGGTCTGAACTGTGCATGCGCATTTGCCACAGTGCGCCAGTGCATGCCAGAGATGCGATTGGCATCTCAGCCAAGCGATCGCCTCTGCCTGATTGACAGGCAGAGGCGTTCACTGGGTGGTAGGGGGGAGCCCGGCAGCGTTGTGCCGCCGTTTTGGGGGTGCAGCCTGGGCAATGCAGGCAGACCATGCGGGGGCGGGCCACAGTGGCTGCGTGACATCACACGCAACTGCTGTGACTCAGAGAGCGACGGGTAGCTCCCTGCCAGTGCGCAGGAATTGCGCTGGTGGGGAGCAACTATTCAGGTACAAAAGTATAGTCGGCGTGCAATGCTTTTGAACCTGTGCGTGGGGGGGGGGGGGGGGGCTAGCCAGACATGCGGGGCGGACTAGTCCTGTGCTGGGCGTTCCCCTGCATGTCTGTGAAAATTATTGTAGATGTGCTAAATTTAGCACATGTACGATCAAGTCCGAATTACCCCCATAATGTACTAATGTGTACATAATTGTGAATGAGTTTGCAATGAGTCCAGCGGGCGGCTCTTTCATTCCTGGTTGGCAGCTTCACTTGCTAACTTGGCCCTAATTCCGAGTTGATCGCTCGCTAGCTGCTTTTAGCAGCAGTGCACACGCTAGGCTGCCGCCCTCTGGGAGTGTATCTTAGCTTAGCAGAATTGCGAACGAAAGATTAGCAGAATTGCTACTAAAAAATGTCATGCCGTTTCTGAGTTGCTCCAGACTTACTCCTATCTTGCGATGACTGCAGTCAGTTTAGTTCCTGGTTTGACGTCACAAACACGCCCTGCGTTCGGCCAGCCACTCCCCCGTTTCTCCAGCCACTCCTGCGTTTTTGCCTGGCACGCCTGCGTTTTTTAGCACACTCCCTGAAAACAGCCAGTTTCCGCCCAGAAACACCCACTTCCTGTCAATGACACTACGATCACTCGAGCGACTGAAAAACGTTGCTCGAGCTTGGGTAAAACTACAAAGTTTTGTGTGAAAGTACTTAGCGCATGCGCGCTGCGTACCATGCGCATGCGCATAATTGCCGTTTTTTCATTTGATCGCTGCACTGCAAAAAACGTCAGCGAGTGATCAACTCGGAATGACCACCATTGGCAGCTATGTAGCCTAGAGAAACAATTTGCATACAAACATGAATTAGGCACATAGTGGGTCATTCCGAGTTGTTCGCTCGTTATTTTTTTCTCGCAATGGAGCGAATAGTCGCTAATGCGCATGCGCAATGTCCGGAGTGCGACTGCGCCAAGTAAATTTGCTATGCAGTTAGGAATTTTACTCACGGCATTACGAGGTTTTTCTTCGTTCTAGTGATCGGAATGTGATTGACAGGAAGTGGGTGTTTCTGGGCGGAAACTGGCTGTTTTATGGGAGTGTGTGAAAAAACGCTACCGTTTCTGGGAAAAACGCGGGAGTGGCTGGAGAAACGGAGGAGTGTCTGGGCGAACGCTGGGTGTGTTTGTGACGTCAAACCAGGAACGACAAGCACTGAACTGATCGCAGATGCCGAGTAAAGTCTGGAGCTACTCAGAAACTGCTAAGAAGTGTCTATTCGCAATTCTGCTAATCTTTCGTTCGCAATTTTGATAAGCTAAGATTCACTCCCAGTAGGCGGCGGCTTAGCGTGTGCAAAGCTGCTAAAAGCAGCTTGCGAGCGAACAACTCGGAATGGCCCCCATAGTTCCACAGAACCAGACCCCCCAAAAAAAACACCTTTATACAGTAGCTTTAGTAAAAGACCTCATGTAAATTATCTCCATTATATTCTAAAATATTTTATAAAATATGACTTTTTCTCTCTGGAGTACAAAGGGCATGTAAAGTTTTAAATTTGCAGAGCATTATTAAGGGATCATGTGTTCATTGCATTGCTATGGAAACGCACAAAGAGATTTATATTCAATTTATTTTGGTAGTCACTAAACATGCATGGCATGCAGAGTCCAAAAGTTTATTCAAAGTTAGTTATAAATGATGTTGTATCCCTGTCTCACCTGTAATTCTAGATAAAAGAGCATAAAAAATGCCAAGGAGATACAATTGTAACAGTATTTAAGTGAAGTAAGCCAGCTGCTGTCATCCAAGAAGGTGAAGTTATTAGCCTGGATGTCCAACTAACAAATAAATAAAATTATATACAAATAAATAGAAGACCTTATAGTAACAATATAACAAAATAACATTTATTGTATTTCCAATGCATTTATCCAACTGGTGTGTTAAATGTATCATACTCATAATATGGAGAGATTACAGTATATACAGCACCAAAGTAATAAAATGTAACCAAACACAAGGAGCCTATAAGGTACTGTACATGACCTCAGAATGGTGGAGCGTCTGTTAGGTTATAATATGGGTCAGTCTAGGACAGACACATCAGAGGTATTAACTCACCATCAAAGCAAAGTACACAGTTTGTAAATTTGTGAGAATAACCCTCATGTCTCTCTTTCTTTTTTAAACCACTTTTGTTTGTTTGCAATTGCTGAGAAGTATGTTGACACTATGAATAAAAAAATGTTATTTATAATAATGTTACTATGTACAACAAAACATAACAATGATCAGTTAACTCTTATAGGAAATTATATATACAGCAGATTTGGGGTCTAGTAATTATTAGAGATGTGCAGCGGGCATTTTTCGTGTTTTGTGTTTTGGTTTTGGATTCGGTTTCACGGTCGTGTTTTGGATTCAGACGCATTTTGGCAAAACCACCCTTTCAGATTTTTGTCGGATTCGGATGCGTTTTGGATTCGGGTGTTTTTTTCAAAAAGACCTCAAAAACAGCTTAAATCATAGAATTTGGGGGTAATTTGATCCTAAAATATTATTCCACTAATTTCCAGTCTATTCTGAACACCTCACACCTCACAATATTATTTTTAGTCCTAAAATTTGCACCGAGGTCACTGGATGACTAATCTAAGCGACCCAAGTTGCCGGCACAAACACCTGGCCCATCTAGGAGTGGCACTGCAGTGTCAGACAGGATGGCACTTAAAAAAATTAGCCCCAAACAGCACATGATGCAAAGATAAATAAAAAAAGAGGTGCAAGATGGAATTGTCCTTGGGCCCACCCACCCTTATGTTGTATAAACAGGACATGCACACTTTAACAAACCCATCATTTCAGCAACAGGGTCTGCCACACGATGGTGGCTGAAATGACTGGTTGGTTTGGGCCCCCACCAAAAAAGAAGCAATTAATCTCTCCTTGCACAAACTGGCTCTACAGAGGCAAGATGTCCACTTCATCCTCATCGTCCGATTCCTCACCCCTTTCACTGTGTACATCCTCCTCCTCACAGAGTATTAATTCGTCTCCACTGGATTCCACCATCACAGGTCCCTGTGTACTTTCTGGAGGAAATTGCTGGTAAATGTCTCCACGGAGGAGTTTATAATTCATTTTGATGAACATCATCTTCTCCACATTTTCTGGAAGTAACCTCCTACGCCGATCGCTGACAAGGTGACAGGCTGCACTAAACAATCTTTCGGTGTACACACTGGAGGGGGGGAAACTTAGGTAAAATAAAGCCAGTTTCTGGCGATGAGCGCCTGAAATTTTTCGGGTTTTGTGTTTTGGTTTTGGGTTCGGTTCCGCGGCCGTGTTTTGGGTTCGACCGCGTTTTGGCAAAACCTCACCGAATTTTTTTTGTCGGATTCGGGTGTGTTTTGGATTCGGGTGTTTTTTTCAAAAAACCCTAAAAAACAGCTTAAATCATAGAATTTGGGGGTAATTTTGATCCCAAAGTATTATTAACCTCAAAAAACATAATTTACACTCATTTTCAGCCTATTCTGAACACATCACACCTCACAATATTATTTTTAGTCCTAAAATTTGCACCGAGGTCGCTGTGTGAGTAAGATAAGCGACCCTAGTGGCCGACACAAACACCGGGCCCATCTAGGAGTGGCACTGCAGTGTCACGCAGGATGTCCCTTCCAAAAAACCCTCCCCAAACAGCACATGACGCAAAGAAAAAAAGAGGCGCAATGAGGTAGCTGACTGTGTGAGAAAGATAAGCGACCCTAGTGGCCGACACAAACACCGGGCCCATCTAGGAGTGGCACTGCAGTGTCACGCAATATGTCCCTTCCAAAAAACCCTCCCCAATCAGCACATGATGCAAAGAAAAAGAAAAGAAAAAAGAGGTGCAAGATGGAATTATCCTTGGGCCCTCCCACCCACCCTTATGTTGTATAAACAAAACAGGACATGCACACTTTAACCAACCCATCATTTCAGTGACAGGGTCTGCCACACGACTGTGACTGATATGACGGGTTGGTTTGGACCCCCCCCAAAAAAGAAGCAATTAATCTCTCCTTGCACAAACTGGCTCTACAGAGGCAAGATGTCCACCTCATCTTCACCCTCCGATATATCACCGTGTACATCCCCCTCCTCACAGATTATCAATTCGTCCCCACTGGAATCCACCATCTCAGCTCCCTGTGTACTTTGTGGAGGCAATTGCTGTTGGTCAATGTCTCCGCGGAGGAATTGATTATAATTCATTTTAATGAACATCATCTTCTCCACATTTTCTGGATGTAACCTCGTACGCCGATTGCTGACAAGGTGAGCGGCGGCACTAAACACTCTTTCGGAGTACACACTTGTGGGAGGGCAACTTAGGTAGAATAAAGCCAGTTTGTGCAAGGGCCTCCAAATTGCCTCTTTTTCCTGCCAGTATAAGTACGGACTGTGTGACGTGCCTACTTGGATGCGGTCACTCATATAATCCTCCACCATTCTATCAATGTTGAGAGAATCATATGCAGTGACAGTAGACGACATGTCCGTAATCGTTGTCAGGTCCTTCAGTCCGGACCAGATGTCAGCATCAGCAGTCGCTCCAGACTGCCCTGCATCACCGCCAGCGGGTGGGCTCGGAATTCTGAGCCTTTTCCTCGCACCCCCAGTTGCGGGAGAATGTGAAGGAGGAGATGTTGACAGGTCGCGTTCCGCTTGACTTGACAATTTTGTCACCAGCAGGTCTTTCAACCCCAGCAGACCTGTGTCTGCCGGAAAGAGAGATCCAAGGTAGGCTTTAAATCTAGGATCGAGCACGGTGGCCAAAATGTAGTGCTCTGATTTCAACAGATTGACCACCCGTGAATCCTTGTTAAGCGAATTAAGGGCTGCATCCACAAGTCCCACATGCCTAGCGGAATCGCTCCGTGTTAGCTCCTTCTTCAATGCCTCCAGCTTCTTCTGCAAAAGCCTGATGAGGGGAATGACCTGACTCAGGCTGGCAGTGTCTGAACTGACTTCACGTGTGGCAAGTTCAAAGGGCATCAGAACCTTGCACAACGTTGAAATCATTCTCCACTGCACTTGAGACAGGTGCATTCCATCTCCTATATCGTGCTCAATTGTATAGGCTTGAATGGCCTTTTGCTGCTCCTCCAACCTCTGAAGCATATAGAGGGTTGAATTCCACCTCGTTACCACTTCTTGCTTCAGATGATGGCAGGGCAGGTTCAGTAGTTTTTGGTGGTGCTCCAGTCTTCTGTACGTGGTGCCTGTACGCCGAAAGTGTCCCGCAATTTTTCTGGCCACCGACAGCATCTCTTGCACGCCCCTGTCGTTTTTTAAAAAATTCTGCACCACCAAATTCAAGGTATGTGCAAAACATGGGACGTGCTGGAATTTGCCCATATTTAATGCACACACAATATTGCTGGCGTTGTCCGATGCCACAAATCCACAGGAGAGTCCAATTGGGGTAAGCCATTCCGCGATGATCTTCCTCAGTTGCCGTAAGAGGTTTTCAGCTGTGTGCGTATTCTGGAAAGCGGTGATACAAAGCGTAGCCTGCCTAGGAAAGAGTTGGCGTTTGCGAGATGCTGCTACTGGTGCCGCCGCTGCTGTTCTTGCGGCGGGAGTCCATACATCTACCCAGTGGGCTGTCACAGTCATATAGTCCTGACCCTGCCCTGCTCCACTTGTCCACATGTCCGTGGTTAAGTGGACATTGGGTACAACTGCATTTTTTAGGACACTGGTGAGTCTTTTTCTGACGTCCGTGTACATTCTCGGTATCGCCTGCCTAGAGAAGTGGAACCTAGATGGTATTTGGTAACGGGGGCACACTGCCTCAATAAATTGTCTAGTTCCCTGTGAACTAACGGCGGATACCGGACGCACGTCTAACACCAACATAGTTGTCAAGGACTCAGTTATCCGCTTTGCAGTAGGATGACTGCTGTGATATTTCATCTTCCTCGCAAAGGACTGTTGAACAGTCAATTGCTTACTGGAAGTAGTACAAGTGGGCTTACGACTTCCCCTCTGGGATGACCATCGACTCCCAGCGGCAACAACAGCAGCGCCAGCAGCAGTAGGCGTTACACGCAAGGATGCATCGGAGGAATCACAGGCAGGAGAGGACTCGTCAGACTTGCCAGTGACATGGCCTGCAGGACTATTGGCATTCCTGGGGAAGGAGGAAATTGACACTGAGGGAGTTGGTGGGGTGGTTTGCGTGAGCTTGGTTACAAGAGGAAGGGATTTACTGGTCAGTGGACTGCTTCCGCTGTCACCCAAAGTTTTTGAACTTGTCACTGACTTATTATGAATGCGCTGCAGGTGACGTATAAGGGAGGATGTTCCGAGGTGGTTAACGTCCTTACCCCTACTTATTACAGCTTGACAAAGGGAACACACGGCTTGACACCTGTTGTCCGCATTTCTGGTGAAATACCTCCACACCGAAGAGCTGATTTTTTTGGTATTTTCACCTGGCATGTCAACGGCCATATTCCTCCCACGGACAACAGGTGTCTCCCCGGGTGCCTGACTTAAACAAACCACCTCACCATCAGAATCCTCCTGGTCAATTTCCTCCCCAGCGCCAGCAACACCCATATCCTCCTCATCCTGGTGTACTTCAACACTGACATCTTCAATCTGACTATCAGGAACTGGACTGCGGGTGCTCCTTCCAGCACTTGCAGGGGGCATGCAAATAGTGGAAGGCGCATGCTCTTCACGTCCAGTGTTGGGAAGGTCAGGCATCGCAAACGACACAATTGGACTCTCCTTGTGGATTTGGGATTTCAAAGAACGCACAGTTCTTTGCGGTGCTTTTGCCAGCTTGAGTCTTTTCAGTTTTCTAGCGAGAGGCTGAGTGCTTCCATCCTCATGTGAAGCTGAACCACTAGCCATGAACATAGGCCAGGGCCTCAGCCGTTCCTTGCCACTCCGTGTGGTAAATGGCATATTGGCAAGTTTACGCTTCTCCTCCGACAATTTTATTTTAGGTTTTGGAGTCCTTTTTTTTCTGATATTTGGTGTTTTGGATTTGACATGCTCTGTACTATGACATTGGGCATCGGCCTTGGCAGACGACGTTGCTGGCATTTCATCGTCTCGGCCATGACTAGTGGCAGCAGCTTCAGCACGAGGTGGAAGTGGATCTTGATCTTTCCCTAATTTTGGAACCTCAACTTTTTTGTTCTCCATATTTTATAGGCAGAACTAAAAGGCACCTCAGGTAAACAATGGAGATGGATGGATTGGATACTAGTATACAATTATGGACGGACTGCCACGGTTAGGTGGTATAAAAAAACCACGGTTAGGTGGTATATATTATAATAATAATACAATTATGGATGGACGGACTGCCTGCCGACTGCCGACACAGAGGTAGCCACAGCCGTGAACTACCGCACTGTACACTGGTTGATAAAGAGATAGTAGTATACTCGTAACAACTAGTATGACACTATGACGACGGTATAAAGAAAGAAAAAAAAATACCACAGTTAGGTGGTATATATTATAATAATAATACAATTATGGATGGACGGACTGCCTGCCGACTGCCGACACAGAGGTAGCCACAGCCGTGAACTACCGCACTGTACACTGGTTGATAAAGAGATAGTAGTATACTCGTAACAACTAGTATGACACTATGACGACGGTATAATGAATGAAAAAAAAACCACGGTTAGGTGGTATATATTATAATAATAATACAATTATGGATGGACGGACTGCCTGCCGAGTGCCGACACAGAGGTAGCCACAGCCGTGAACTACCGCACTGTACACTGGTTGATAAAGAGATAGTAGTATACTCGTAACAACTAGTATGACACTATGATGACGGTATAAAGAAAGAAAAAAAAATACCACGGTTAGGTGGTATATATTATAATAATAATACAATTATGGATGGACGGACTGCCTGCCGACTGCCGACACAGAGGTAGCCACAGCCGTGAACTACCGCACTGTACACTGGTTGATAAAGAGATAGTAGTATACTCGTAACAACTAGTATGACACTATGACGACGGTATAAAGAAAGAAAAAAAAATACCACAGTTAGGTGGTATATATTATAATAATAATACAATTATGGATGGACGGACTGCCTGCCGACTGCCGACACAGAGGTAGCCACAGCCGTGAACTACCGCACTGTACACTGGTTGATAAAGAGATAGTAGTATACTCGTAACAACTAGTATGACACTATGACGACGGTATAAAGAATGAAAAAAAAAAACACGGTTAGGTGGTATATATTATAATAATAATACAATTATGGATGGACGGACTGCCTGCCGACTGCCGACACAGAGGTAGCCACAGCCGTGAACTACCGCACTGTACACTGGTTGATAAAGAGATAGTAGTATACTCGTAACAACTAGTATGACACTATGACGACGGTATAAAGAAAGAAAAAAAAATACCACAGTTAGGTGGTATATATTATAATAATAATACAATTATGGATGGACGGACTGCCTGCCGACTGCCGACACAGAGGTAGCCACAGCCGTGAACTACCGCACTGTACACTGGTTGATAAAGAGATAGTAGTATACTCGTAACAACTAGTATGACACTATGACGACGGTATAAAGAAAGAAAAAAAAATACCACAGTTAGGTGGTATATATTATAATAATAATACAATTATGGATGGACGGACTGCCTGCCGAGTGCCGACACAGAGGTAGCCACAGCCGTGAACTACCGCACTGTACACTGGTTGATAAAGAGATAGTAGTATACTCGTAACAACTAGTATGACACTATGACGACGGTATAAAGAATGAAAAAAAAACCACGGTTAGGTGGTATATATTATAATAATAATACAATTATGGATGGACGGACTGCCTGCCGACTGCCGACACAGAGGTAGCCACAGCCGTGAACTACCGCACTGTACACTGGTTGATAAAGAGATAGTAGTATACTCGTAACAACTAGTATGACACTATGACGACGGTATAAAGAATGAAAAAAAAACCACGGTTAGGTGGTATATATTATAATAATAATACAATTATGGATGGACGGACTGCCTGCCGACTGCCGACACAGAGGTAGCCACAGCCGTGAACTACCGCACTGTACACTGGTTGATAAAGAGATAGTAGTATACTCGTAACAACTAGTATGACACTATGACGGTATAAAGAATGAAAAAAAAACCACGGTTAGGTGGTATATATTATAATAATAATACAATTATGGATGGACGGACTGCCTGCCGACTGCCGACACAGAGGTAGCCACAGCCGTGAACTACCGCACTGTACACTGGTTGATAAAGAGATAGTAGTATACTCGTAACAACTAGTATGACACTATGACGACGGTATAAAGAAAGAAAAAAAAATACCACGGTTAGGTGGTATATATTGTAATACAATTATGGATGGACGGACTGCCTGCCGAGTTCCGACTGCCGACACAGAGGTAGCCACAGCCGTGAACTACCGCACTGTACTGTGTCTGCTGCTAATATAGACTGGTTGATAAAGAGATAGTATACAATACATACAACAATATACTACTATACTGGTGGTCAGGCACTGGTCACCACTAGTCACACTGGCAGTGGCACTCCTGCAGCAAAAGTGTGCACTGTTTAATTTTAAATTAATATAATATTATGTACTCCTGGGGGCTCCTGCTATAACAACCTGCAGTGCTCCCCAGTCTCCCCCACAATTATTATAAGCTTTGCCTTTTATACATTGATGTGCAGCACACTGGGCTGAGCTGAGTGCACACAGACTGAGTCACACTGTGTGACTGGCTGCTGCTGTGTATCATTTTTTTTCAGGCAGAGAACGGATATAGCAGAGAACGGATATATTATATTAAAATAAATAAAAGTTAACTAACAACAACTGCACTGGTCACTGTGGTAAACTCTGTCTGACTCTGCACAATCTCTCTCTTCTAATCTAATTTCTAATGGAGAGGACGCCAGCCACGTCCTCTCCCTATCAATCTCAATGCACGTGTGAAAATGGCGGCGACGCGCGGCTCCTTATATAGAATCCGAGTCTCGCGAGAATCCGACAGCGTCATGATGACGTTCGGGCGCGCTCGGGTTAACCGAGCAAGGCGGGAGGATCCGAGTCTGCTCGGACCCGTAAAAAAAACATGAAGTTCGTGCGGGTTCGGTTTCAGAGAAACCGAACCCGCTCATCTCTAGTTTCTGCAAGGGCCCCCAAATTGCCTCTTTTTCCTGCCAGTATACGTACGGACTGTCTGACATGCCTACTTGGATGCTGTCACTCATACAATCCTCCACCATTCTTTCAATGGTGACAGAATCATATGCAGTGACAGTAGACGACATGTCAGTAATCGTTGGCAGGTCCTTCAGTCAGGAACAGATGTCAGCACTTATTCCTGACTGCCCTGCATCACCGCCAGCGGGTGGTTTGGGAAATTTTATCCTTTTCCTGGCAGCTCCAGTGGCGGTAGAAAATGAAGGAGGAGCTGTTGGCGGGCCACGTTCCGCTTGACTTGACAATTGTCTCACCAGCAGGTCTTTGAACATCTGCAGACTTTTGTCTGCCAGAAAGAGAGATACAACGTAGGCTTTAAACCTAGGATCGAGCATGGTGGCCAAAATGTAGTGCCCTGATTTCAACAGATTGACTATCCGTGAATCCTGGTTAAGCGAATGAAGGGCTCCACGTGCCTAACGGAATCGCTCCATTTTAGCTCCTCCTTCAATCTCTCCAGCTGCTTCTGCAAAAGCCTGATGAGGGGAATGACCTGACTTAGGCTGGCAGTGTCTGAACTGACTTCACGTGTGGCAAGTTCAAAGGGTTGGAGAACCTTGCACAACATGGAAATCATTCTCCACTGCGCTTGAGTCAGGTGCATTCCCCCTCCTTTGCCTATATCGTTGGCAGATGTATAGGCTTGAATGGCCTTTTGCTGCTCCTCCATCCTCTGAAGCATATAGAGTGTTGAATTCCACCTCGTTACTACCTCTTGCTTCAGCTGATGGCAGGGCATGTTCATGAGTGTTTGCTGGCGCTCCAGTCTTCGGCACGTGGTGGCTGAATGCCAAAAGTGTCCCACAATGTTTCGGGCTACCGACAGCATGTCCTGCACGCCCCTGTCGTTTTTCAAAAATTTCTGCATCACCAAATTAATTGTATGTGCAAAACATGGGACGTGCTGGAATTTGCCCACATGTAATGCACGCACAATATTGGTGGCGTTGTCCAATATCACAAATCCCCAGGAGAGTCCAATTGGGGTAAGCCAATCTGCGATGATGTTCCTCGGTTTCCGTAAGAGGTTGTCAGCTGTGTGCCTCTTATGGAAAGCGGTGATACAAAGTGTAGCCTGCCTAGGAACGAGTTGGTGTGTGCGAGATGCTGCTACTGGTGCCGCCGCTCTTGTTGCTGCAGGAGGCAATACATCTACCCAGTGGGCTGTCACAGTCATATAGTCCTTAGTCTGCCCTGCTCCACTTGTCCACATGTCCGTGGTTAAGTGGACAGTGGGTACAACTGCATTTTTTAGGACACTGAGGAAACTTTTTCTGACGTCTGTGTACATTCTCGGTATCGCCTGCCTAGAGAAGTGGAATCTAGATCGGATTTGGTACCGGGGACACAATACCTCAAGCAATTCTCTATGTCCCTGTGAACTAACGGTGGATACCAGATGCACGTCTAACACCAACATAGTTGTCAAGGACTGAGTTATCCGCTTTGCAACAGGATGACTGCTGTGATATTTCATCTTCCTCGCAAAGGACTGTTGGACAGTCAGTTGCTTTCTGGAAGTAGTACAAGTGGTCTTCCGACTTCCCCTCTGGGATGACGATTGACTCCCAGCAGCAACAACAGCAGTAGGCGTTCAACTCAAGGATCCATCGGAGGAATCCCAGTGAGGAAAGGACTCGTCAGATTTGCCAGTGACATGGCCTGCAGGACTATTGGCGTTCCTGTCTAAGGAGAAAATTTACATTGAGGGAGTTGGTTGAACTTGTCAATGACTTCTGATGAATGCGCTCCAGGGAGGATGTTCCTAGGTGGTTAACGTCCTTACCCCTACTTATTACAGCTTGACAAAGGCAACACACGGCTTGACACCTGTTGTCTGCATTTCTGTTGAAATAATTCCACACCGAAGAGATTATTTTTTTTGTAATTTGACCAGGCAAGTCAATGGCCTTATTCATCCCACGGACAACAGGTGTCTCCACGGATGCCTGACTTAAACAAACTACCTCACCATCAGAATCCTCCTTGTCAATTTCCTCCTCAGCGCCAGCAACAACCCATAACCTCATCCTGGTGTACTTGAACAGTGACATCTTCAATTTGAATATCAGGAACTGGACTGTGGGTGCTCCTTCCAGCACTTGCAGGGGACGTGCAAATGGTGGAAGGAGCCACCTCTTCCCGTCCAGTGTTGGGAAGGTCAGGCATCGCAACCGACACAATTGGACTCTCCTTGGGGATTTGTGATTTAGAAGAATGCACAGTTCTTTGCTGTGCTTTTGCCAGCTTAACTCTTTTCATTTTTCTAGTGGGAGGATGAGTGCTTCCATCGTCATGTGAAGCTGAACCACTAGTCATAAGGAACATAGGAGAGGGCCTTAGCCGTTCCTTGCCACTCCGTGTCGTAAATGGCATATTGGCAAGTTTACGCTTCTCCACAGCTGATTTTAATTTAGATTTTTGGGTCATTTTACTGTACTTTTGATTTTTGGATTTTACATGCTCTCTACTATGACATTGGGCATCGGCCTTGGCAGATGGCGTTGATGGCATTTCATTGTCTCTGCCATGACTAGTGGCAGCAGCTTCAGCACTAGGTGGAAGTGGATCTTGATCTTTCTCTATTTTACCCTCCAAATTTTTGTTCTCCATTTTTTAATGTGTGGAATTATATGCCAGTAATATATCTGGAATTAGACGGCAGTAATGTCTGGAATTAGATACCACTAGATAGATACCAGCAGGGCCGGTGCTAGGGTGTTCGGCACCCACCTGCAAACTCTAAATTTGCGCCCTCCCATATTTTTCAAAGGGACAGCGCGCACCTTTGGTGTGTGTCAAAGAAAAGGGTGTGGTCTCACATAGAAGGGCCTTGCCATGTAATAGTACCCCCATTTCACCACACAGTAGCACATTCTTATTCACATTGCACCCCTGCACCCTTTATATATTTAACTTGTGACCCTTCCCCCACTTTAAATATTTAACTTGTGTCCCCCATTCTTTCTTATATAATGCAAGTCAGAAGGTGCAGAAGGAAAACGCACCTCTGCAGAATCCCTGATCCCAACTGACTGCACATGTAATTACACCTGCAGCTGTGAAGGCTCTGCATAAGCTGCATAAGTTACAAAGCGGACCGCAGTGTAAAAGTAATACACTAGTCTTACTTCACCACCAGCACTGCTGGGTTGTGCCCTGACTTGCTCCACTGTCAGTGAACCCTGCCGTCGGTACCAGGAGTGCACACACACACTGCTCAGAGTTGCAAAGATGAGGTAATGGAGGGGAGGAGACCACCTACTTTCTTGTTTTAGCCCGTGGCTAGCCGCAGCGCACCGTTATTAGTCCTGCTGACTTATCCACTGGTTGAGGGCCACTCAAGTGCTGTTGGCCCCGATGCATTGCACTGGCTGCTCGCAGTGGTGAATTTAAGGGTCAGCCCACCCCTAGGCACAAAATTATTGCTCCACCCCACACACACACACACACACACACACACACACACACACACACACACACACACACACACACACACCCTATTTTAAAATGAGGGGGTAGAAAGGGATTAGGAGTGGGAATCAAGGGTGAAATGGGAGTTGTGTGAATCAGGGGGGCAGGATGGGATTAGTAGTGGAAAGTGGGGGCAAAATGGGAGTAGTATTAAGGAACAGAGGGCAGGATGGCACATCAGGGGGAACAGGCTAGGAGTAGTAGTTGTGGGGAGCAGGATGGAAGTAGCAGCGGGCAGCAGGGGGCAGGCTAAGAATTGTAGTGGGAAGTAGGGGGCAGGTTAAGACTAGTTGATGGGAAGCAGGGGACAGGCTGGGAATAGTAGTAGTGAGGATCAGGGGGCAGGATGGGGGTAGTAGTGGGAAGCAGGGAGTAGTGGCAGGAAGAAGTGGACCTGGAATCCTGCTCTGACAGTACCATAGGGAGCCAGCAATGCAGCCAGCTCCTTTCCCCCAACCACCCACTGCACACCACACACCACTGCTGTCACTGACCTTATACTGCTCTGGGTGGTTCCTCATTCCGTGTCCCAGCTGTCACACTTCCAGGGGCTTGCTGGCAAATTTAATTGCAGGTGATCTCCACAGTGGCATACTCCTCTCACACACAACTAACACACAAACAGAAGGAGGCATGCACAATTAACACACACACACTATAGGAGACACACACAACTGACACACACACAGGAGAGGAGATGATCATGCACACAAGTGTTGGGTACATGGACACACTGCAGGGGGCACACATTCACACAGGAGGGGGGAACACAGTCACGCAGGAGTGGTGGGGACACAGTCACGAAGGAGTGGGGGGACACAGTCACGCAGGAATGGGTGACAGTCAACAGGAGGGGGCCATAGTCACACAGGAATGGGGGACACAGTGTCACACAGGAGTGGGGGACACAGTCACACAGGAGGGGGGCCATAGTCACACAGGAATGGGGAACACAGTGTCACACAGGAGTGGAGGACACACAGTCACACAGGAGTAGGGGACACAGTCACACAGGAGGGGGGGACACAGTCACACAGGAGGGGGGACACACAGTCACACAGGAGGGGGGAAGGACACAGTCACACAGGAGTGGGGGGAGGACACAGTCACACAGGAGTGGAGGGGACACAGTCACACAGGAGTGGGGACACACGGTCACACAGGAGTGGGGGACACACAGTCACACAGGAGTGGGGGATACAGTCACACAGGAGGGGGGAGGACACAGTCACACAGGAGGGGGGAGGACACAGACACACAGGAGGGGGGACACACAGTCACACTTGGGTAGGGACAGTAGTACACATTGTTAGGGCAGATAGAGAGACACACACACACACACACACACACACACACAAAACTGGTAATAAAGGGGGAAAACAAATGCAGAGACAGACAGTAGGTGACTGCTACAAATACATGGGGAGGCGGGGCAGTGAGAAGCAGTCACAGAGAAGAATGTATGGGTAGAAAGAGTCAGATATAGGCAGGGGGAGGTGCAGTGCAGGTGGGACATGTGTGGCCGGGGGCAGATGTGGAGATCTGTCACTTACTAGGATCCTCAGATGCTGCTTGTCACACCTCGTGTACTGGTGCAGTGACAGTCCCTATCAGAGGCAGAGCAGCATGCATAGTGCAGGGCAAGCAGGAATCAGTCACATGCACTTCTGTGCATGTGTTATCCAGGACAGCCAATGGGAGAGAGCAGGGGCGGAGTCACTTGCCGGACAGCTGAAGTGAAGCCTCTACTTAAGCCTCCAGGACACGGCAGCAGGTAATCTCTACCTCCTTATAGTGATGAGCGGGTTCGGTTTCTCGGAAACCGAACCCCCCCGAACTTCACGCTTTTTACACGGGTCTGAGGCAGACTCGGATCTTCCCGCCTTGCTCGGTTAACCCGAGCGCGCCCGAACGTCATCATCCCGCTGTTGGATTCTCGCGAGGCTCGGATTCTATCGCGAGACTCGGATTCTATATAAGGAGCCGCGCGTCGCCGCCATTTTCACACGTGCATTGAGATTGATAGGGAGAGGACGTGGCTGGCGTCCTCTCCGTTTAGAGTAGACTAGAGAGTAGTAGAGACACTTGATTTACTAATTTTGGGGAGCATATTAGGAGTACTACTTGCTGATAGTGTGACCAGTGACCACCAGTTTAATTAATCCGTTCTCTGCCTGAAAAAAAACGATACACAGTGTGACACAGTCACATACCATATCTGTGCTCAGCCTCAGTGTGCTGCATCATCTATGTAATACTGTATATCTGACTGTGCTGAGTGCTCACTGCTCACACAGCTTAATTGTGGGGGAGACTGGGGAGCAGTTATAGCAGGAGTACATATTTTAACAGTGCACACTTTTGCTGCCAGAGTGCCACTGCCAGTGTGACTGACCAGTGACCACTGACCACCAGTATATTGTGATTGTCTGCCTGAAAAAGTTAAACACTCGTCGTGTGGTGTTTTTATTCTATAAACGCATTCTGCTGACAGTGTCCAGCAGGTCCGTCATTATATAATATATACCTGTCCGGCTGCAGTAGTGATATATATATATATATTTTTTATATCATTATCATCCAGTCTATATTAGCACTGCAGCAGACGCAGTACGGTAGTCCACGGCTGTAGCTACCTCTGTGTCGGCAGTCGCTCGTCCATCCATAATTGTATACCACCTACCCGTGGTGTTTTTTTTTTTCTATCTTCTTGATACTAGTAGCTTACTTTAGGAGTCTGCAGTGCTGAGCTGACAGTGTCCAGCAAGTCCGTCATTATATAATATATACCTGTCCGGCTGCAGTAGTGATATATATATATTTTTTATATCATTATCATCCAGTCTATATTAGCAGCAGACGCAGTACGGTAGTCCACGGCTGTAGCTACCTCTGTGTCGGCAGTCGCTCGTCCATCCATAATTGTATACCACCTACCCGTGGTGTTTTTCTTTTTTTCTATCTTCTTGATACTAGTAGCTTACTTTAGGAGTCTGCAGTGCTGAGCTGACAGTGTCCAGCAGGTCCGTCATTATATAATATATACCTGTCCGGCTGCAGTAGTGATATATATATATTTTTTATATCATTATCATCCAGTCTATATTAGCAGCAGACGCAGTACGGTAGTCCACGGCTGTAGCTACCTCTGTGTCGGCAGTCGCTCGTCCATCCATAATTGTATACCACCTACCTGTGGTGGTTTTTTTTTTCTATCTTCTTGATACTAGTAGCTTACTTTAGGAGTCTGCAGTGCTGAGCTGACAGTGTCCAGCAGGTCCGTCATTATATAATATATACCTGTCCGGCTGCAGTAGTGATATATATATATATTTTTTATATCATTATCATCCAGTCTATATTAGCAGCAGACGCAGTACGGTAGTCCACGGCTGTAGCTACCTCTGTGTCGGCAGTCGCTCGTCCATCCATAATTGTATACCACCTACCTGTGGTGGGTTTTTTTTTCTATCTTCTTGATACTAGTAGCTTACTTTAGGAGTCTGCAGTGCTGAGCTGACAGTGTCCAGCAGGTCCGTCATTATATAATATATACCTGTCCGGCTGCAGTAGTGATATATATATATATATATATATTTTTTTTATATCATTATCATCCAGTCTATATTAGCAGCAGACGCAGTACGGTAGTCCACGGCTGTAGCTACCTCTGTGTCGGCAGTCGCTCGTCCATCCATAAGTATACTAGTATCCATCCATCTCCATTGTTTACCTGAGGTGCCTTTTAGTTGTGCCTATTAAAATATGGAGAACAAAAATGTTGAGGTTCCAAAAATAGGGAAAGATCAAGATCGACTTCCACCTCGTGCTGAAGCTGCTGCCACTAGTCATGGCCGAGACGATGAAATGCCAGCAACGTCGTCTGCCAAGGCCGATGCCCAATGTCATAGTACAGAGCATGTAAAATCCAAAACACCAAATATCAGTAAAAAAAGGACTCAAAAATCTAAAATAAAATTGTCGGAGGAGAAGCGTAAACTTGCCAATATGCCATTTACCACACGGAGTGGCAAGGAACGGCTGAGGCCCTGGCCTATGTTCATGGCTAGTGGTTCAGCTTCACATGAGGATGGAAGCACTCAGCCTCTCGCTATAAAAATGAAAAGACTCAAGCTGGCAAAAGCACAGCAAAGAACTGTGCGTTCTTCGAAATCACAAATCCACAAGGAGAGTCCAATTGTGTCGTTTGCGATGCCTGACCTTCCCAACACTGGACGTGAAGAGCATGCGCCTTCCACCATTTGCACGCCCCCTGCAAGTGCTGGAAGGAGCACCCGCAGTCCAGTTCCTGATAGTCAGATTGAAGATGTCAGTGTTGAAGTACACCAGGATGAGGAGGATATGGGTGTTGCTGGCGCTGGGGAGGAAATTGACCAGGAGGATTCTGATGGTGAGGTGGTTTGTTTAAGTCAGGCACCCGGGGAGACACCTGTTGTCCGTGGGAGGAATAGGGCCATTGACATGCCTGGTGAAAATACCAAAAAAATCAGCTCTTCGGTGTGGAAGTATTTCAACAGAAATGCGGACAACATTTGTCAAGCCGTGTGTTGCCTTTGTCAAGCTGTAATAAGTAGGGGTAAGGACGTTAACCACCTCGGAACATCCTCCCTTATACGTCACCTGCAGCGCATTCATCATAAGTCAGTGACAAGTTCAAAAACTTTGGGCGACAGCGGAAGCAGTCCACTGACCAGTAAATCCCTTCCTCTTGTAACCAAGCTCACGCAAACCACCCCACCAACTCCCTCAGTGTCAATTTCCTCCTTCCCCAGGAATGCCAATAGTCCTGCAGGCCATGTCACTGGCAATTATGACGAGTCCTCTCCTGCCTGGGATTCCTCCGATGCATCCTTGCGTTTAACGCCTACTGCTGCTGGCGCTGCTGTTGTTGCTGCTGGGAGTCGATGGTCATCCCAGAGGGGAAGTCGTACTCGTAAGACCACTTTTACTACTTCCACCAAGCAATTGACTGTCCAACAGTCCTTTGCGAGGAAGATGAAATATCACAGCAGTCATCCTGCTGCAAAGCGGATAACTGAGGCCTTGGCATCCTGGGCGGTGAGAAACATGGTTCCTGTATCCATCATTACTGCAGAGGCAACTAGAGACTTGTTGGAGGTACTGTGTCCTCGGTACCAAATACCATCTAGGTTCCATTTCTCTAGGCAGGCGATACCGGAAATGTACACAGACCTCAGAAAAAGACTCACCAGTGTCCTAAAAAATGCAGTTGTACCCAATGTCCACTTAACCACGGACATGTGGACAAGTGGAGCAGGGCAGGCTCAGGACTATATGACTGTGACAGCCCACTGGGTAGATGTATGGACTCCCGCCGCAAGAACAGCAGCGGCGGCACCAGTAGCAGCATCTCGCAAACGCCAACTCTTTCCTAGGCAGGCTACGCTTTGTATCACCGCTTTCCAGAATACGCACACAGCTAAAAACCTCTTACGGCAACTGAGGAAGATCATCGCAGAATGGCTTACCCCAATTGGACTCTCCTGTGGATGTGTGGCATCGGACAACGCCAGCAATATTGTGTGTGCATTAAATCTGGGCAAATTCCAGCACGTCCCATGTTTTGCACATACCTTGAATTTGGTGGTGCAGAATTATTTAAAAAACGAGAGGGGCGTGCAAGAGATGCTGTCGGTGGCCAGAAGAATTGCGGGACACTTTCGGCGTACATGCACCACGTACAGAAGACTGGAGCACCAACAAAAACGCCTGAACCTGCCCTGCCATCATCTGAAGCAAGAAGTGGTAACGAGGTGGAATTCAACCCTCTATATGCTTCAGAGGTTGGAGGAGCAGCAAAAGGCCATTCAAGCCTATACAACTGAGCACGATATAGGAGGTGGAATGCACCTGTCTCAAGCGCAGTGGAGAATGATTTCAACGTTGTGCAAGGTTCTGCAACCTTTTGAACTTGCCACACGTGAAGTCAGTTCAGACACTGCCAGCCTGAGTCAGGTCATTCCCCTCATCAGGCTTTTGCAGAAGAAGCTGGAGACATTGAAGGAGGAGCTAACACAGAGCGATTCCGCTAGGCATGTGGGACTTGTGGATGGAGCCCTTAATTCGCTTAACAAGGATTCACGGGTGGTCAATCTGTTGAAATCAGAGCACTACATTTTGGCCACCATGCTCGATCCTAGATTTAAAACCTACCTTGGATCTCTCTTTCCGGCAGACACAAGTCTGCTGGGGTTCAAAGAACTGCTGGTGACAAAATTGTCAAGTCAAGCGGAACGCGACCTGTCAACATCTCCTCCTTCACATTCTCCCGCAACTGGGGGTGCGAGGAAAAGGCTCAGAATTCCGAGCCCACCCGCTGGCGGTGATGCAGGGCAGTCTGGAGCGACTGCTGATGCTGACATCTGGTCCGGACTGAAGGACCTGACAACGATTACGGACATGTCGTCTACTGTCACTGCATATGATTCTCTCCCCATTGAAAGAATGGTGGAGGATTATATGAGTGACCGCATCCAAGTAGGCACGTCAGACAGTCCGTACTTATACTGGCAGGAAAAAGAGGCAATTTGGAGGCCCTTGCACAAACTGGCTTTATTCTACCTAAGTTGCCCTCCCACAAGTGTGTACTCCGAAAGAGTGTTTAGTGCCGCCGCTCACCTTGTCAGCAATCGGCGTACGAGGTTACATCCAGAAAATGTGGAGAAGATGATGTTCATTAAAATTAATTATAATCAATTCCTCCGTGGAGACATTCACCAGCAGCAATTGCCTCCACAAAGTACACAGGGAGCTGAGATGGTGGATTCCAGTGGGGACGAATTGATAATCTGTGAGGAGGGGGATGTACACGGTGATATATCGGAGGATGATGATGAGGTGGACATCTTGCCTCTGTAGAGCCAGTTTGTGCAAGGAGAGATTAATTGCTTCTTTTTTGGTGGGGGTCCAAACCAACCCGTCATTTCAGTCACAGTCGTGTGGCAGACCCTGTCACTGAAATGATGGGTTGGTTAAAGTGTGCATGTCCTGTTTATACAACATAAGGGTGGGTGGGAGGGCCCAAGGACAATTCCATCTTGCACCTCTTTTTTCTTTCATTTTTCTTTGCGTCATGTGCTGTTTGGGGGGTGTTTTTTGGAAGGGCCATCCTGCGTGACACTGCAGTGCCACTCCTAGATGGGCCAGGTGTTTGTGTCGGCCACTAGGGTCGCTTAGCTTACTCACACAGCTACCTCATTGCGCCTCTTTTTTTCTTTGCGTCATGTGCTGTTTGGGGAGTGTTTTTTGGAAGGGCCATCCTGCGTGACACTGCAGTGCCACTCCTAGATGGGCCAGGTGTTTGTGTCGGCCACTAGGGTCGCTTAGCTTACTCACACAGCTACCTCATTGCGCCTCTTTTTTTCTTTGCGTCATGTGCTGTTTGGGGAGTGTTTTTTGGAAGGGCCATCCTGCGTGACACTGCAGTGCCACTCCTAGATGGGCCAGGTGTTTGTGTCGGCCACTAGGGTCGCTTAGCTTACTCACACAGCTACCTCATTGCGCCTCTTTTTTTCTTTGCGTCATGTGCTGTTTGGGGAGTGTTTTTTGGAAGGGTCATCCTGCGTGACACTGCAGTGCCACTCCTAGATGGGCCAGGTGTTTGTGTCGGCCACTAGGGTCGCTTAGCTTACTCACACAGCTACCTCATTGCGCCTCTTTTTTTCTTTGCATCATGTGCTGTTTGGGGAGTGTTTTTTGGAAGGGCCATCCTGCGTGACACTGCAGTGCCACTCCTAGATGGGCCAGGTGTTTGTGTCGGCCACTTGGGTCGCTTAGCTTAGCCATCCAGCGACCTCGGTGCAAATTTTAGGACTAAAAATAATATTGTGAGGTGTGAGGTGTTCAGAATAGACTGAAAATGAGTGGAAATGATGGTTATTGAGGTTAATAATACTTTGGTATCAAAATGACCCCCAAATTCTATGATTTAAGCTGTTTTTTAGGGTTTTTTGAAAAAAACACCCGAATCCAAAACACACCCGAATCCGACAAAAAAATTTCGGTGAGGTTTTGCCAAAACGCGTTCGAACCCAAAACACGGCCGCGGAACCTAACCCAAAACCAAAACACAAAACCCGAAAAATTTCCGGTGCTCATCACTACCTCCTTACCCACCACCCACCAGCAACCCACATCTCCCCCCACCATCAAACTGCAACCCCCCTTCCCATCAAAGCAGCTGCAGTGGTGATCCTGGGCTGAACTTCACCAACACACACCCCTACCTCAGCCTGGTGGTCCAGTGTGGCTCCGCCCCATTTTCATCCATGTAGCTCCGCCCCCTTTTCAGCGATCACTGTCACTGGAGGAGGGGGGTAGTGGGAGGCTTCAAGTCATACTTGCCTACCTGACCCTCTCCATGAGGGAGAAAATGCTCTGTTCCTGGACTTTCCTGGTAATGTAAGATTGCCATCACTTGTGGTGAGCTAGTTAATTGATAAGAAAGGTGTTTCACCACAGGTGATGGCAATCATACATTACCAGGAAAGTCCAGGAACAGAGCATTTTCTCCCTCATGGAGAGGGTCAGGTAGGCAAGTATGCTTCAAGTTGCTGGTGCAGGCACAGCAGCCGGCTGCAGAGGGGACAGGGCGGCGCAGCAGCAGGGATGCAAAGCAGGAAGGGTGCCTCTCCAGCCAGGCGCCTACCTGCTTTGCATCCCTTTGCTGAGTGGGTAGCACCGGCCCTGGATACCAGATACCACTATGACTGGAATGATGATGACCTATGCACAGTGACAGGACACTACCACAGCACCCTACAGCAGCAAGATGCAGCACAAGGCACTGTACTAGTATTAGTAATGTAGTATTACTGAGCACCATAAGACACTGAGCACTGATCATACTGAGCACTGATGATACTGAGCACTGATTATACTGAGCACTGATTATGCTGAGCACTGATGATACTGAGCACTGATACTGAGCACTGTTGATATTGAGCACTGATACTGAGCACTGATGATACTGAGCACTGATGATACTGAGCACTGATTATACTGAGCACTGATGATACTGATCACTGAAGATACTGAGCACTGATTATACTGAGCACTGATTATACTGAGCACTGATTATACTGAACACTGATTATACTGAGCACTGATGATACTGAGCACTGATTATACTGAGCACTGATTATGCTGAGCACTGATGATACTGAGCACTGATACTGAGCACTGTTGATATTGAGCACTGATACTGAGCACTGATGATACTGAGCACTGATGATACTGAGCACTGATTATACTGAGCACTGATGATACTGATCACTGAAGATACTGAGCACTGATTATACTGAGCACTGATTATACTGAGCACTGATTATACTGAACACTGATTATACTGAACACTGATGATACTGAGCACTGATGATACTGAGCACTGATACTGAGCACTGATGATACTGAGCACAGATACTGAGCACTGATTATACTGAGCACTGATACTGAGCACTGATGATACTGAGCACTGATACTGAGCATTGATGATAATGAGCACTGATGATACTGAGCACTGATACTGAACACTGATGATACTGAGCACTGATGATACTGAGCACTGATACTGAGCTCTGATGATACTGAGCTCTGATGATACTGAGTACTGATGATACTGAGCACTGATACTGAGCACTGATGATACTGAGCACTGATACTAAGCACTGATGATACTGAGCACTGATACTGAGCACTGATGATACTGAGTACTGATGATACTGAGCACTGATACTGAGCACTGATGATACTGAGCACTGATGATACTACGGAGAACTGACACTGAGCAGCACGATGCAGCACAAGACACTGTACTAGTATTACTGAGCAGCACAAAAGCACTCTGGAATTGTCACCCCCCAGATACCACTGTGACTGGAATGATGATGAATGATACACAGTGACAGGACACTACTACCACAGCACCCTACAGCAGCAAGATGCAGCACAAGAGAGACACTGTACTAGTATTACTGAGCAGCAATAAGCACTGATACTGAGCACTGATATTGAGATTTGCCACTGAGAGAACGTAGCCACGTCCTCTCTGTACCCTCTACAATGCATGAGTGAAAATGGCGGCGACGTACGGCTCTTTATATGGAATCCTAATCTCGCGAGAATCTGACAGCGGGATGATGACGTTTTGCCTCGTTCGGGTTTTCCGAGTCAGACGGCAAATACAGAGCCTGCCTCGAACTCGTGTAAAACACGTGGAGTTTGGGGGGGGTTCGGTTCTCCGAGAACCGAACCCGCTCATCTTTTGTAATTATGGCTTACGGTCATTAGGTCGACAGCACTTAGGTTGATAGTCATTAGGTCGACCACTATTGGTCAACACGCATTAGGTCAACATGGACAATAGGTCGACTTGGAAAAGGGTCGACATGAGTTTTTAAAATTTTTTTTATTTTTTTGAACTTTTTCATACTTTATGATCCACGTGGACTACAATTGGGAATGGTAACCTGTGCTGAGTGCAGTGGTAGCAGAGCAAGGCACCTTGCCCAAAGCATGGTGAGCGAAGCAAGCCATGCGAGGGAACACGGTGCACTAATTGGGTTTCCCCGTCACTTTACGAAGAAAACAACACCAAAAACAGTAAAAAAAAACCTCATGTTGACCTTTTTCCATGTTGACCTAGTACATGTCGACATAGTGACCATGTCGACCTACTGCATGTCGACAAATGACCCATACCCGTAATTATTGTAGATCAACATACCTTCCGTCAATAAATAGGTCAGATGGAATAAATACAGTAACAAAACCAGCCTGAATATAACATTGGGGGTCATTCCGAGTTGATCGCACATAGCAACTTTTTGCTGCTCGTGCGATCAACTAGACGCCGCCTATGAGGGAGTATATTTTAGCATAGCAGGGCTGCGAAAACTTGTGCAGCCCTGCTATGCTAAAAATGTTTTGTGTAAAAGAAGACTAGCACAGTTACTTACCCTGTGCAATGGATCCAGCGATGAAGGTCCCGGAATTGACGTCAGACATCCGCCCTCCAAACACCTTGACACGCCTGCGTTTGGATCTCCACGCTCAGAAAACGGTGAGTAGACGCCCAGATCCACCTCCCGCCTGTCAATCTTCTTGCGGTCTGCGCTGCGACCGCTTTCTTCGTTCGCGGCGTCGTTGCCTAGCAACTGATGTCACTGAGCAACGACGTGCCTGTGCATTGCGTCTGCCGCGCATGTGCAGAACTGACCCGTTTGCACCGCTGCAATGAACCACAGCGTGCGAACGTGTCGGAATGACCACCATTGTGCCATAGACTCACACTGCCCCAATTTTTCTTACAGATTTCACATTCCTTTTAAATATTCCAGGGAGTTGACTTCTGAAAATAAGAAGTTATGTGAATGTAAACCTACAGTACCTGTACACCAAATGTATAACACATCTTGCAGAGAATGTGACCTTTCACAAAATCATTGGGCTAAACATCAGTGATTTCACAAACCAATGGTGTTAATCTTCTTATTTGAAAATAGACTTTAATGTCAATAACAATTTTGTTTCCATAGTAACATAAACTAGTTATTGAAAATGAAAATAACGTGTTTGAAATATCCCCAGACATTTATTTCTGACACCTGTGCAGAACGTCTTTATTTTCCGTTAGTCTCCATTGATGGCTGTAATGCTAAGCAGACAATAGATGTATAATACAGTGCATTATTTATGTACACAGAAGCATCTCCCTATGCAAAAGGACTGCAAAAAAATAGTGGATTTGCTTCATTAAGTTACATATTAGGTTACACTGTTCATTTTTCTAAATCAATTTAGACAGCGTTAAATACACTGTTCTCAGTGTCTAGTCTTTCTGTGACTGCTGTAAAGATAAAACATGTAATATCTTTCTGTTAACCGAACAATTTTAAAAATCACTTGAGATCAAAAAGCAGAGTATCGCCTTTGGAGCAATGAGTTACACAAGAAATGCACTTCATGTCAGTAATGATATAAATCAGGTGTAAAATACAAAATGTTCTTATCATGTTTGTTTTCAGAAAATGCAATTTGAGTTAGACACCTGTAGCCTTTTCTCTTTTTGCCATTGAGTTGCTGGCTGCAGCCAAGCACTGGCTCTTTAGTTTTTTGGATTCATTTTACTGTGCTTTAAGCTAATGGACACTAAATGGTCAATATAGCAAACCATTATCAACATGATGCAAATCACTGTCATATTTTTCAATGTTTGGGAAACAAATTGTCCGATATTTTAATCTGCGGTTTCACAAAACTTTCCAGTAAAAAAGCCAAACAAAATAGTTGGCCCTGGCAGACAAGACAGCCTAATGCTGGAAGACCCCATAGGTATGCGGTGAAGAATGTGGAAAAGAGAGGCAGAAGTGAGGAGGACCCACATCCTTAGAACCATGGTCCATGTGGCTTCCATACTCTCTGCGGGATTATAGAGTAGGGTTGCAGGCCACACAGACAGGCTCTTTGACACATTCATCACAGGATGTCAATTTATGATGCTGATATTGTTGAAATGGTGACATTGAACATGTTGGTGCCTGCAGAATCTAGACATGTTCACAATATTGGCATTTGAAATAGGGTTAGACTGCATTTGAGGAGGATAGAGATTAGGGGTTAGGATTAGTAATACTTATTGACAGATCCTATGATGGTAATAGGTGGCAGCTGCATGCAATAGAGGTCAGGCCACAGGGCAGATAAACATAACCAGAGAATTGGTTTATTAACTGGTTGAAGCAGATAGCAGGATAACACCAGGATAACAGTAACAGGTGTACGATGTAGAGAAATCCCAGCTGCAGCCAGGAGTGCACAGGGTATGCTGTGTGTTGTAGTGCAACTGTGGTACACACTATGCACATGCAGTATACTGCAGTAGTGACAGCGAGATTTATATAATACAGTACAGAGCTGTGGTGATATAGGATAGTTTGGTATCTCTGTAGTTCAGTATATTGCCTGGAGGAACACCTAGAAGCACGTCCATTAGAATGGGCGGAGCTGGAAATAAAGACACTGACGCAAATGCACAGTAGCCAGGTTGGAAGGTTGGAAGTTGTGCTTCTGGTAGCAACTCCAGGTCCTAGTGCCTGGAGGCAAAGCACAGAGGAGAGGAAGTCCTGACTGCTCTCTCCAACAAAACTCACCACTTGAAGTCATGCAGGATCCATCTGAAGTATCCAGATGCCACCATTGGACCCAATAGACACTGCTGGAGCTGCTGGACTACCATACCAGGTAAGTCACCACTAGACCACCAGGGATATTTTATCAACATTTTGATCATGCCGACATTTCATCAGTGTCGACATGATAAATGTCGATATGGTCACTGTTGATATGCACTTCGACATTACAACCATGTCAAAATTCTCATGTTGATAACTTGATATGATGAATGTTGACAACATATACAACACTTTTTCATCACTTATGTTAATACATAATGAAGATATGTTCATGTTGTTTTAACACTTTATAGTAAATAGTAAATAGATGTCACAACTGAGGGCCTGAGCTGACGGGAGGCAGCCTCAGTTGTAGGGGCTGAGATGTACCGGAACCTGGGAGGTTGTATCAGACCCCTGGACATGTAAGTAACATGAATAATAACTGCCCGAAGGCGTGACCACGACAACTTGGATAAAAGTCAATGATGTTTATTATGACAACTCCGCAACACAGCAGCAGTAAAAGAAAACGTAAAAGTCAGCAAAGAATAAATACAGTTCCTGGGTACTACAGGATGGCAGGAGCCACAGGGCACTGGTAGTGTGAGATAGTTCTTATGATCTTCTAGATGGAAAGTCCTTACCAGGCCCGACTGTAGCAATGGAGATAACCCAGGATTGTGCCAGCTGGTGTTCCAGGAAAAGCTGGGTTGCTGAAGATAAAACAGCTGCTGTGGATACTGGCTGGAACCAGACTGTTGTTAGCACGGAGTGGATACTGGCTGGAACCAGTTAAATAATAAATGAACTTGGGAGCGATGAAATATGAACTGAAATGTAGAACTTGAGGGCGGAGAAATAATAATACCGGTGGAGAGTGGTAAAGTGTAGAAAGGACACCGG
Source organism: Pseudophryne corroboree (assembly GCF_028390025.1). Lineage (NCBI taxonomy): Eukaryota > Metazoa > Chordata > Amphibia > Anura > Myobatrachidae > Pseudophryne > Pseudophryne corroboree. The sequence continues at coordinate 367,735,428 of NC_086449.1, forward strand.
CCCTTTAAGGGAAGCTGTACTCTGCTGGAAGCTGAGCTGGAAGCAGGTAATGTTGTAGCTGGAAACAGATGAATCCACAATGGATTGGAGAGTCAGGCTACACCGCAGGTGGAATGCTGGTGCGGGTCTCTATGGTGGAAGTCTTGAGACAGAAGCTGGAACCTGGAAGACAATCACAGGAGAGAGACAAACAGGAACTAGGTTTGACAACCAAAGCACTGACGCCTTCCTTGCTCAGGCACAGTGTATTTATACCTGCAGCAAGGAAGGGATTGGCTAGGCAATTATGCAGATTAACAATACAGACAATGGATTGGTGGAAATGATCATCTGACAACATCCAAGATGGCTGCGCCCATGCAGACACTTGGAGGGAAGTTTGGTTTGTAATCCATGTGGTAATGAAGACAGTAATGGCGGCGCCAGCCACCGGAGACAGGAGACGCCAGGCTGACATGTGCACATCCAACCACGCGGACACAGCGGAGGCCGCGGCTGACGTAATCGCCACTCTGACACTCTGCATGCAGAAGCTCAGGGACGGCGGCGGAGGCCGCGGGAGACGCCATGCCAGATGTATTATGGCGTTACTGTGACAGCGTCTCAGAGAGACAGGAGAGGATGCAGGGATGTGAACATTAGGATAACAGATGGGATCCGGTCCTGGAGCGCTGAGCCAGCCTTAGGAGGCATCTGATGGGTAAGAAGTGGCGTCCAGATACCCGGATCGTGACAGCACCCCCCCCTTTAGGAGTGGCCCCAGGACACTTCTTTGGCTTTTGAGGAAACTTGGAATGGAATCTCCGGACCAAGGCAGGAGCATGGACATCAGAAGCATTGGTCCATGAACGTTCCTCAGGGCCATAACCCTTCCAGTCAATAAGATTCTGTAGTTGACCGTAACGCTGACGTGAGTCCAGGATCTTGGCCACTTCATACTCAACGCCTCGTTGAGTTTGGACTTTCGGAGTTGGAGGAAGTGAGGAATGAATCCGATTCAAGATCAGCGGTTTCAACAGGGAAACATGGAATGTCCTGGGTATTTTTAAGAAGGGAGGCAACTGGAGTCTGTAAGCAACAGGATTGATGACTTGTTCAATCTTGAAAGGACCGATATAGCGAGGTGCAAACTTCATACTGGGAACTCTTAACCTCAAATTCTTCGTGGATAACCATATCCGATCACCCACCTTGAGAGCAGGAACTGCTCGACGCTTCTTATCCGCAAACTTCTTGTACCTGAACGATGCCTTGAGCAGAGCTGATCGTACGCTCTTCCAGATATTGGCAAACTGATGCAAGGTGATATCCACTGCGGGAACAGAAGTTGCTGGAAGCGGTTGGAACTCAGGGACTTTAGGGTGGAATCCAAAGTTAGTGAAGAATGGTGTTGAAGCAGATGAAGAATGATACTGGTTGTTATGACAGAACTCGGCCCAGGGAAGTAATTGAACCCAGTAATCTTGAGAGGAGGACACATAGATGCGGAGGAAGGCCTCCAAGTCCTGATTCACCCTCTCGGTTTGACCATTGGTCTGAGGATGGTAAGCCGTGGAAAACTTTAGCTTGATTTGGAGGACTTGACATAAACTTCGCCAGAATTTGGCTGTGAATTGAACTCCTCGATCTGAGATAATTTATTCAGGAAGACCGTGGAGTCGGAAGATCTCTTGTATGAATACTTGAGCCAACTTGGAAGCTGACGGAAGACCGGTGAGAGGAATGAAGTGTGCCATCTTGGTGAACCGGCCAACTACCACCCAGATGGTATTGAACTTGTTGCACATGGGTAAGTCTGTAATGAAATCCATCGACAAGTGGGTCCATGGTCGACGGGGAACGGATAGTGGAACCAGTTGCCCCGCAGGCGACTGGCGGGATACTTTATGTTGGGCACACTTTGGGCAAGATGCAATAAACTCCAAGACGTCCTTTTTCAGAGTTGGCCACCAATAGGACCTAGAGATAAACTCCAGGGTTTTTTGGATACCTGTATGTCCGGCAAAACGGGAAGCATGGGCCCAATGCATGAGCTTCTTCCTTAGCATCGGCTTCACAAAACTTTTCCCTGATGGGGGCGTAGAGTCCATCCCTACCGTGGAGAATGCCAACGGATTTATAATAGGATGCTTGTCTGAAGACTCTGACTCATTTTCTTGCTCCCATGAGCGGGAAAGGGCATCGGCCTTGCGATTCTGAGAGCCCGGACAGAACTGGAGTTTAAAGTCGAACCTGGAAAAGAAAAGTGCCCATCTGGCCTGACGAGGGTTGAGACATTGTGCGCCCTTCAGGTATAAAAGGTTCTTGTGGTCTGTAAGTATGGTGATTAAATGAGAAGCTCCCTCCAACAGATACCTCCACTCTTCTAGAGCGAGCTTGATGGCTAGCAACTCCTGGTCGCCAATGGCATAGTTGCGCTCAGCTGGGGAGAACTTCCGGGAGAAGAAACTGCAAGGGTGTAAATGGCCATCTTTAGCCCTCTGAGATAACACCGCTCCTACTCCAACGGAGGAGGCATCCACCTCTAAGATGAAAGGAGAGTCGATGTCAGGCTGTTTCAGAACAGGCGCAGAGATGAACCTTTGTTTTAAAAGATGAAATGCTTGCATGGCTTCTTCAGACCACTTGGACGGGTTAGCACCCTTCTTAGTGAAAGCAGTAATAGGCGCCACAATGGTGGAAAAGTCTCGTATAAACTTTCGGTAATAGTTGGCGAACCCTAAGAACCTCTGGACCCCTTTGAGGGTTAAGGGTACCGGCCAATTTTGGATTGCTTGTAGTTTCTCAGGATCCATCTCTAGTCCGGAACCGGACACAATGTACCCTAGAAACGGAATGGACTTGACTTCAAAGACGCATTTTTCTAATTTGCAATAGAGATGATTGACACGGAGACGGGACAGAACCTCTTTAACCCAAAAACGATGTTCCTCTAAATCGTTGGCAAAAATGAGGATATCGTCTAGATAGACCACGACATGACGGTATAGAATGTCTCTGAAGATCTCATTGACAAAATGCTGGAAGACAGCTGGAGCATTGCTCAATCCGAAGGGCATGACGAGGTACTCATAATGTCCGTCACGGGTGTTAAAGGCGGTCTTCCACTCGTCACCCTCACGGATCCGGATGAGATTGTATGCACCTCGCAAGTTCAGCTTTGTAAAGATGGTAGCTCCGCTAACTCTGTCAAAGAGCTCAGTAATCAGGGGTAAAGGATAACGGTTCTTGATGGTAATGTCGTTCAAACCTCTGTAGTCGATGCACGGCCGCAGACCACCATCTTTCTTTTTTACAAAAAAGAAGCCTGCGCCGGCTGGAGAAGAAAAAGGTCGAATGAACCCCTTTTCTAGGTTCTCTTTAATATATTCCTCCATAGAATGCATCTCAGGCAGAGACAACGGATAAGTTCGGCCTCGAGGTGGAACCTTCCCTGGAACGAGATCAATCGGACAGTCCCATTCTCTATGAGGAGGAAGGATATCAGCAGAAGCTTTACTGAACACATCCGTGAAATCTTGATATGGAGGAGGTGGAACATCAGACGACCTGGGGGAGGAAGAACAGACAGGCAATACTTTAAACAAACATGTCTCAGCACAGGAGGAACCCCATGCCAGGATTTGCGTAGTCGTCCAATCAATTGTAGGATTGTGAAGACGGAGCCATGGAAGGCCCAGGACCACAGGAGGTGTGGCTCTTGGAATCACTAAAAAAGAAATAAGTTCGGAATGAAGAACTCCCACTCTCAGACGAACTGGTAGAGTCCTTAAAGAAATAACTGCATCAAAAATTTTGCTGCCATCCACGGCAGTTAAAGAAATGGACGAAGGAAGTCTCTCGGTGGGTAGGGACCACCGTTTAACATAGGCTTCGGTAATAAAGTTCCCAGCTGCTCCGGAATCATGGAGGGCAATGACGTTCCGATAACGTTGAGCAACTTGAAGCGAGACTGGGAGATTACAATCTTGAGGAGATGGAGAGGAGATCATTACTCCTAGCCGGCCCTCTCCTTGGCGAGCTAGGATTTGGAGTTTCCCGGACGTTTGGGACAGGCATTAATGGTGTGAGACGGAGCTGCACAATAGAGACAGAGAAACTCGGAGAGACGTCTTCGGCGCTCAGCAGGAGTTAAACGGGAACGGCCAAGTTGCATGGGCTCATCTTTAGATGGTGACAGTTGACGAGGAGGAGTAGCAGAAGATTTTGGAGCAGATGATCTTCCACGCTCAGTTGCTCTCTCTCTGAAACGTAAATCAACTTTCGTGCAGAGTGAGATTAGCTCATCTAACTTAGAAGGTAAGTCTCTGGTAGCTAACTCATCTTTAATACGCTCAGATAAGCCATGCCAGAATGCAGCATACAGGGCCTCGTCGTTCCATGCCAGTTCGGATGCCAGGATCTGGAACTGTATCAGATATTGTCCTACAGTACGTGACCCCTGGCGTAAACGGAGAATCTCGGATGAAGCTGAGGTTACTCGGCCTGGCTCGTCGAAGATGCGCCTGAATGTTGACACGAAGGCAGTGTAGGAAGATAGCAGGGTGTCGGACCTCTCCCATAACGGTGATGCCCAATCAAGGGCTGAGCCACTGAGAAGAGAAATAATGTAGGCAATTTTTGTACGGTCACTGGGAAAATTGCCAGGTTGTAGCTCAAACTGAATCTCACACTGGTTGAGAAATCCCCTGCAGAATCTTGGAGATCCGTCAAATTTTGCTGGTGTTGGAAGATGAAGACGTGGAGCAGAAATGGGTAAGGTGGGAGGGGTTATAGCTGGAGTCACTGTGGTTGACGCACCAGACGCGCCTGATCCACGGAGAGTTGTCTGAATCCCATCCAGCCGAGTAGAGAGATCCTGGAGACAGCGGATGATGTGGCCCTGTGCAGCCTCCTGATGTTCTAGTCGGGCTGCCAGTTCTTGCATCGGCCTGGCCGCTTGATCCTGGTCTCCGGCTGGATTCATTAGGTCAGTGCTTACTGTCACAACTGAGGGCCTGAGCTGACGGGAGGCAGCCTCAGTTGTAGGGGCTGAGATGTACCGGAACCTGGGAGGTTGTATCAGACCCCTGGACATGTAAGTAACATGAATAATAACTGCCCGAAGGCGTGACCACGACAACTTGGATAAAAGTCAATGATGTTTATTATGACAACTCCGCAACACAGCAGCAGTAAAAGAAAACGTAAAAGTCAGCAAAGAATAAATACAGTTCCTGGGTACTACAGGATGGCAGGAGCCACAGGGCACTGGTAGTGTGAGATAGTTCTTATGATCTTCTAGATGGAAAGTCCTTACCAGGCCCGACTGTAGCAATGGAGATAACCCAGGATTGTGCCAGCTGGTGTTCCAGGAAAAGCTGGGTTGCTGAAGATAAAACAGCTGCTGTGGATACTGGCTGGAACCAGACTGTTGTTAGCACGGAGTGGATACTGGCTGGAACCAGTTAAATAATAAATGAACTTGGGAGCGATGAAATATGAACTGAAATGTAGAACTTGAGGGCGGAGAAATAATAATACCGGTGGAGAGTGGTAAAGTGTAGAAAGGACACCGGCCCTTTAAGGGAAGCTGTACTCTGCTGGAAGCTGAGCTGGAAGCAGGTAATGTTGTAGCTGGAAACAGATGAATCCACAATGGATTGGAGAGTCAGGCTACACCGCAGGTGGAATGCTGGTGCGGGTCTCTATGGTGGAAGTCTTGAGACAGGAGCTGGAACCTGGAAGACAATCACAGGAGAGAGACAAACAGGAACTAGGTTTGACAACCAAAGCACTGACGCCTTCCTTGCTCAGGCACAGTGTATTTATACCTGCAGCAAGGAAGGGATTGGCTAGGCAATTATGCAGATTAACAATACAGACAATGGATTGGTGGAAATGATCAGCTGACAACATCCAAGATGGCTGCGCCCATGCAGACACTTGGAGGGAAGTTTGGTTTGTAATCCATGTGGTAATGAAGACAGTAATGGCGGCGCCAGCCACCGGAGACAGGAGACGCCAGGCTGACAAGTGCACATCCAACCACGCGGACACAGCGGAGGCCGCGGCTGACGTAATCGCCACTCTGACACTCTGCATGCAGAAGCTCAGGGACGGCGGCGGAGGCCGCGGGAGACGCCATGCCAGATGTATTATAGCGTTACTGTGACAGCGTCTCAGAGAGACAGGAGAGGATGCAGGGATGTGAACATTAGGATAACAGATGGGATCCGGTCCTGGAGCGCTGAGCCAGCCTTAGGAGGCATCTGATGGGTAAGAAGTGGCGTCCAAATACCCGGATCGTGACAATAGATATAACATTCTATTGGTGTGTAGAAAGAATTCTGCTGGAGACCATTCTCCCCTATGTGCTGTGTCCCGAGAAAAGGCTTCCCAAACTTAAAGGGAAGTGTTTGATGTATTGGAGAGGACTGAGGAAGGTAGTGTGATGGGCCTTGGGGTCACAATAGGTAAAGTGATTCAATCCTGTAGGCCTTGAGTAACTCAAAATGGATGGAGAAATGTGTCTGACCACTCGCAGTGATATGTGTATAAACAGGATCAGGAATATTTGAGCTCCTTCACAAAGTAGGGGAACATGAAAATAAACTGGGGAGAGCAACGTCAGATTCCCCAGAATAGCTGCAAGGTCTTTGAGAGATATCTGCTTGTAGGCGGAAAGGATAATCTGCACACCGTTCCATTTCTCCAGAGGAATGCTCAAAAAAAAAAAAAAACAATGGGCATCGAGGAGAAACCCTAAAAGTTGAATATGAGTACTGTAGATGGGTTAAGAATTGATTTCTGGTAATTGATAGTAAAACCTAGACCTACTAGAAGAGACAGCATGATATTCTGATGAACTTTTGGAGTTTATATGTCTGAATTTAATAAAAGGATGTCATCTAAATAAAGCATGCAATGTATGCCCTGCTGATAGGGGTGGGCTATGGCTGCATTTATTATTTTGGTGAAGGAATAAGGGACATTTGCTAAGCCAAAACCTGTCACCATCCACTGGAACAGCTGCTCTTTCCACCTGAATGGTAACAGACATCTGTGATTTGGGAGGATGGGAAATGAGTGGAAGACCTTTTTGAGGTCTACTGAATCTTTACACCAAAACAATTTTGGTAAGAAGAAAATGAAGATCCTGTAAACATTCTATAAAGAACTTTTTGTGCTTTAGAAAACCATTTAGAGCCTTTACATTCAGACTGGAGGTACGGAACCATCCTGTTTTAAGATAGTGAAATTGTGGCTTGTCCAACCTTTCCTACAAGGACCTTCAAGTTCTATCTTTTCTTGAATAAAGGCTGTCTCTAATTTGACATCTAAACTAGAACTGCAATTTTTTGTTGTTGGACCTTTAATTAAAGACAGATTTACTGTAGGCCAAATTGAATAGTTTTCAGCAACCATATGCCTGAAGTTACCTGGACCCATTTGATATACTGAGAGAAGTAGCAGTCACTGGTGGTCCTTCCTCTGTCTGGAGGGATGTGTCTTCTTGTATCTTTGGTGGCAGCATGGCAAACATACCTGCACATCATGAATTGCCGCACATGCCTGCAACACAGTACAACATGCTGCGGCACCATTCACATCATGCGATCCTATGAGAGCCTAGAGAGAAATTTTTCACAGCATGCCTGCTGCAGCACTGGTAAAGATACAAGAGGACACATCTGTAACAAGGACCAGGGGCATCTGCAATTTTGTAATGAATTTAGCATAAGGTCTTATCTTTTGTGCAAGGGGTGACCTTATCTCCCAGCAGGGCATTCAGGAAAGGGACTATACCGGGCGTAAAAATAATGCTTCTACTTCTGGCAAACCCACATGACTACAGAAAGTCCACTCATCAGAATGCTAACTTGAGTAAAGTTAAAAACTGTACCTCAAAATTTTTTGACAAGGCCAAGCATGTGGACAACAGCTTTGCTCTTGTGGTTCTATCTGCTAGGGTTACTTTAACCATTTCAATGTTGCTTAAGCCTCTCTTTTTAGTAGAAGAAGCTGAAAAGACTCTCTCCTCAGACTCCCAGTCAACTGCCTTTGAATGCCTGTCAGGAAAAGTCACCATTACATGAGATGGATCTAGTAATATGTCCTTGGAGTTCCCCTAATAACAGGCCTTCGAGAAATGCCAGTTACGGTCCTGAGCATTATGCTTGCTGTGGGCAGGACTACAGATATGTCCACATACTGTACATCTGGCCTCCTGGCCCGTTATACAGCCCTTCTAGTCACGCTATGCCATGGAGTGACTCAGTAGCCCTGAGCTTCTTTTTGTGTGACTTTTTCCATTAAAATGCATCTTATTCACAAAACCATACGAATATGATGCACACGCAGCTTATGCTGATTAAAATTATATGGGGCATGTCTGTATTCTGTGTGAGACTATGGCTGTATCTGCATAAGATACAGTGTTTATAGGAACGTACAATTTCATATGCAGATACAGCCACAGACGCACACAGAATATAGGAATGATGCATATAAGAGTCTGCTTGCACTTGCGTCAAAGAAGATGATTGATGCTTACGAAGTTGCACGAGACCTGCTAGCTCAACTTGAGGCACGCCAGGCATCTCCCATTGCATGGCGTATTAAGACAAGAGGACACACCTCTGTATGTAATGTGTTACAGACCATAAGTGCCTGCCTGCTAAGGACAATACAAGGGAAATGTAGTGGTGTGCCTGAACTGAGAAAGCATGACAGAAAAATATGTTTTTATTTTTATTTTTTGCATGTTTTTCACCTGAAGAAATTCCAAAACTCAATCTCCTTACCTGCGAAATTGTGTAATTATTATATTAGTCATGTTTTGCCTTAGTACAAATTTCTCTCTGAGTGGATATCATTTTAGACAACTTTTTTCTTTTAATGATAATTTCCTTTAATAAAGAGGGCTAACGGTATACCTCAACCCAGCTTTTGTTAGGGTCTTTAGGGTCTGTACTGACTTTAATATGAGAGAGGCGCAGGGAGTCAGACACAGCGTTCTCATTCTTATGCGTTGAAGAAGAATCCGGATTCCAGCAAAGCTGCTAGGCCCGACGTGCATGTGACTCCAGCTTTGCTGCTCCATTGACAGGAAAGTGTTTCAAAGGTTTGAGGCAGCATATCAACGGGAGGCTTTCTGCCTATACCCACCTGCTGTTGTGAGCTTGCAAGTCTCCCAATAAAAATATAAATATACAGTAGTATATAGTACATTGTTTTTCAAAAGAGAAGTTTAATACCATATCCAGTTTGTCTGAATATGGAGGACATAGAAAGATGACACATGCCATATATGTAATGGAATACCTGAAGGGACATGTAAAAATTTGAAATCAGGGTTTGATAGTTTTCTTTTAAATGTTGAAAACTATACAGTGCCACCCAGATGATACACATCTTCTATTATTATGGTACATTTCTGATCCAAATTTGTAAATTTGCATTGTGTGTAGGTGGTGGAGAGTTAGTATTGCCACAAATAGGTATACGGTATGTTTACTATATTGAGGGTTTTTTTATTTGATGAGAGCCCAGCTCTGTAAGGGGTATATTTACTAAAGTGTGGGTTTATAGACATGGAGATGTTACCCACAGCAACTAATCTGATTCTAGGTATTATCTTCTAGAAGGTGCTAGATAAATGACAAGGAGCATTTGATTGGTTGCTACAGTATAAGTAGCATCTCCACTTCTATAAACCCACACTTTAGTAAATATACCCCTAAGCAGAGCCGGATTAAGCTAGGGGTAATAGTGGCGGCCGTCCTGGGGGCACACACACAGTAGGGGTCCCCACACATTCTGTTTTTTAATTGGAGGAGTCCCCTTCGGCGGCTCAGCTGTTCATTAACAGCGGCTGTTGTGGAGCTCCTTGATGAACATGCAGTCTCACGGGATCGTGAGGGGAAATCCCGCGAGACAGTCTGTGTGCTCCAGCATGCTGTCATGCTGCTGCACCGCTGCTCTGCTCCAGAGGTGGGTAGGTGAGTATGCTCTGGTGCGCTGTCCATGTGTGTGTGTTGTGTATGTGTGTGTGTGTTAGTGTGGTGTGTGCATGTGCGTGCTTGCACGTGTATTGAGAGGGGCGCTTTGCCAAAGGTAGTGGGGGCCCCGCAACCTCTGTCACCTTGGGCTCCCACCTGCCTTAATCCGGCTCTTCCCCTAAGTGTCTTTTAATATAACAATCTGTAAAAAAAATAATGCCGTGTATGAGATTTTGGTCCTTTCTCTAGCCTTCTAAATGCATCAATCCAAGAGCCCGTTCAAGACATATCTTAAGTAGGCAGTGCAGGAGAAAGGCAGGATATCAGAACCTTCATCTCCCATGCCACTTATGTAGTATTTGTTTGTTTCTAACTTCTTTAGGTTTTTCATTTGATTAGCTGAAGGCTGCATAAGCCTGAGGATATATAACAGCCCAATTTTTTGTGATTGGCTGTCTATGACTAAGCAGTTGCTAGGTAGTTTTTTGGTTCTATGGTAATTTTTCCTATAGGATTGTTGGGCTGTCCATCAAGGTTTTAGGGGCGTTGGTTTAGGAATATATATAATCCCAGTCATGTGCCTCAGACTTCCTCTTGCCATTTTGGAATGGCCCAGGAAGGCTGAGTACAGATTGCATATATATATTGTCTTAAGTCATTTCTTTTTGTGTCTCCTTTTGGCCCTGTTTTTGCCGCCCCCCCCTTCCCTACGTGTTTTTTATTTATTTCAATATGGTCCTTGTGTCCCTGTTCCCCTCGCTCCTCTGCCCGCATACCTGCTGGTCCCCCCCCCCCTTCATTTGGCTACAGCGCTGGCTTTCGGCGCTGCCGTCCCCGGAGCGGGGCCTCCCCTGTCTCCATCCCGGCATCCGATCGTGCATGGCGGGGTCGTGCCGCTGCGGCCCCCACTTCTCCCCCTGCTGCTTCTCTGGACGGGGTGGTGTGGTGCCCCTACCGCGGCGGGCGCTGGTGCTTGGCGGCCGCGGTCGTGGGGGTCATCCCCGGCGACTGTTGGGCTGCGAGCGGCTCTCTCCTCCGGCCCGGCTGCTCCGGGTGCGTCCCCTGCCCCCTCCCGTTTGTGGACCTGTGAGCCCACGTGATGGCGGTCGGCCCGGGGCTGGCTGCGGGGGGGGGGGGGGGGCGTGTCCTATGGCCAGGATGGGGATGGGGCAGCGGCGGTTTCAACGTGTCATGGTTTCTGCTGCACTAGGTGCAGCTGGGGTGTGCCACCAGGCTGGGGGGCTGGTTGTGGGGTCCCTCAGTGGGGGTGGGTGGGGGATCATGGCCCAGGCACCCTGGTTCTGGGGACGGGTTTACGGTGGGGGGTGCCGTGCCGCGGGTGGCCCCTTTAGCTGGGGTCGCCTGCCGTTGGGCTCGCGGCAGGGGTCTCTCCTGCATAGCCCCCCCCTTCTAGCACGGGGCTGTTCCGTCCTGCGCCCTCCCCGTGTCGCGGCTTGCAGGTGCCCCCATAGTGCCGGGCTACGATGGTGCGGAGGGTGGCGGCGCAGTCGCCTGTGGTGGCATCGTTCCACCTGCCTGGCACTGTTCCTTGTTTCTACAGCGGCTGGGTTTGCCGGGGGTCGGTTCCAGCAGTTTTTACCCGGAGCTCGTCCCTGGCCCATGGCGCAGCCGGTTACCACATCTTCCGTGGCGCGCCACCCGGGTCTGCTGGCTCCTACCCCCTGCAAATTTTCACCCTATTGGCTCAGTTTTGGCCCCTGGGGTTCAGCTCTCGTGGTCGTCACCTGACCTCTGGGCGCCCCCCCTCCCGACTGTGCCTCCTGTTTCGTCGTCGAAGCGCGGGCACTTCCTGCGCTTGGTGTCCCCTCTGTTTATGTCTGCGCAGGTGTCTGCGGGTCCGGGGTAGTCAGGGCGTCAGCACGGAGGAACCGGAGGCCAAGGAGGGATGCAGCAGCAGCAGCGGAAGACTCACCGCCGAGATCAGTGGCGGTGGCGGCAGCTGATGGTGTTCCAGGTCATCCAGGCGCCGGTGAACATGCTGTTGTTTCTCCTTATTGTTACAGTACTTTTTAACCTTCTGTAGGGTTCCTCTGGTTTTCCTTGGCGCCCGCGTTAGTTGGCTAGGCTCATTGCATGGCGCATGGCGTTAGGCGTCTTGGATAGGCAGGGCGCCGGCGGCTGTTCTCTCCGCCCCCTGCGGTTCGCAGAGAAGGCAGACGGGGGGGGGGGATGGGGGCATTGGGGAAACGGCTTTCCGTACTTTCATCTGTGGTTACGGTTTTGGATTTTACGGCTTGTGGCACCGGGTCGCGACCTGCCGCGTATCCCCACATGGTGTAGTTTTGTGTCAGCGCACGCAATTTAAATCCTAGGTTTCCACTTGGGGAGATTACGACGTGAAGTCCATCGTGATCGGGGTGGGAACGTCGTATTTTCCTTGAGTTTGTGGTTGGGGGTCACCTGGCAGGCCGGACCGCACAGTGGGGTCCCAGGTCGCAGGCCCCTCGCAGTTGGCACTTCTGTTTTGCGCTCCTTGGTAGGGGTGGGGTTTTTTCGCTTATGGCAGGGGCTAGTACACCAGAGGCGTCCACTCCCGTTTTCGTCACTCATGCAAATTTGTGAGGCCTGGCACCCGTCCAGTGACGGTGTCCCAGCCACGAGCGGGTAACCTGCCCGTGGTGGCACGCCGGCGTTTTATGTCCGCTCACGCTGTCCCGCATCAGGTTCGGCGGAAGGCGGACGCAGAACCGGCTTGGGGCTCGTGTGGGCTCTATGCCGTTTTTTCCTCTCTTCCCGACTTGTGCACCTTCCCTGTGGGGTTGGTGCCCATGGACCCTGGGCCAGTTCCGCCTTATCCTACATTTGTCTTATCCTCATGGGGTTTCTTTTCATGCTCCATTTCTGAGACCGTGCGCAGGGTGAGTATTAGTCTTTTAGGGACTCTGAGTTTTGTTTTGTGAATATGGGCCGGGCACCTCCTTTTTGGCTAACTTATACGTTGGGTCATGTTTTCGCCTCTTCCCCTGCGCCCCTATCCCCTGCAATTTTTCGGGCCTCGATTAGGTGCCAGTTTTATGTGGACAGGTGCATGTCCCTAGGGTTTCTGTCTCATGTGCCTCTTTGAGAAATGCGGCACTTTCTTGCGTTGGTGCATACTGTCCGTCTTCGGCCCCCCCTTGGTGTGCTCGCTACCGGGACTATTTTCTCTTCAAGTGTCTTGGAGACATTTCGGTTTGCAGCTATCCTTCTGTAGGTTGCCAGGTCTTGTTCGGGGTCCTGGGTGTTCCCGTTGCCCCGGTGCACTGCTAGGGCCCTACCGGTTGCCTGAGTTTTCAGGGGTTGGCACTGGGCACAATGGCGGGTTGCTGTCGCCTCCCCGCTGACTAGTTACCGACACTTTTGGTTTTTATTAACCACTGCTTGGGGCAACGCGAAGTTCGGTTTTAGCGGGTGCAGTCGTCGTTCAGCTCCTCCCCCCTTGTTGCGAGCAGGTTTATCCCCATGGGTGGCATAGTTTGCAGGAAACCTACGGGCCGCTGCGGGGTCGGCCAGGTAGCGATGCGCAGTTTCCCTTCCCGCGAGATCAGAGATGTTTTCATGCATTCGGTCTTCATTCCTATAGTCTTGTTACGGGGAGGTTTTTCGGGCCTCCTCTTCATTGTTCCCTCCGGTCCCCCTAGGTTTTGCGACTGTTGCAACTTCGGTTTGTCTGCTTGCGGCGCAGTTTTACCATTGCGCGCCCGGAGTCGGAATGGGTTTGCGGATGTTTTGTCTCCGTTCAGTTTGATAAGTGCCGTGAGTGGGTTCCGGGGGTGGCGACATAGGTTTTCTCATGCCCGTCCTCTGTCGGGCGGATTGTACGGGTGGCTACTTGGACTAGGCATGCATTGGCTCCTTCCTCGTTTGGGGCGTCTGCTGCGTCCTGGTGTTTTTTCAGTAGGTTGGATGCAACGGGTGTGTCCCTGGTAGATGGTTTGATGGTTTTCGTGTTCGAGCGTTATCTGGGAGGTAGGTCCAAGGCAGCCATGTATCCTGCCTTTGCGGGCATTTCCTTCCGTTCTAGGCTGCGCGGTCTGGTGGACCCCACCTAGTCTTTCACCCCTTTCGTGGGCGCTTTAGGGTTGGGGTTAGGGTGCATCCCGCGCCTGCGGATACCCATAGGCCTGCTACGTGGCAACTTTTGGCGGAGTTGCTGGGTGTGCTGCCTCCGGTCGCCGAGTCGGTGTTGGAGGTGGCCCCTGTTTAGATTAGCCCTTGCTTTGGCTTTCTTCTGGGTTTGGTGGGTAAGCGAGTGGTGGCGAGCAGCGAGGCATTTCGGGATTCCGGGGCCTTTTCTGTAACGCGTGTTGCATGATGGTCGGTTGCTCTGCAGGATGGTGTGATCCAAATCGGATCAAGCAGCTGGGGGTCGCTGGGTGTCCTTGGAGGCCCAGGAGGAGGTGGGTGTCTGCCCGCTGTGCCGGGCGCATGAGTATAGAGAGTATAGATGGGACTCCGGGGGGGGGGGGGGGGGACGACCAGTTGCTGATACAGGCGCTCGCTGGTCCTCTCTCTAATTTACAGTATGCTGCTGTGTTTGGGGTCGGTACCCATTCCTTGCGGAATGGGGCGGTTGACCATGCGGCAGCCACAGGGTCTGCCACGGCAGCTGTTCAGGAGCAGGGTCATTGGGGGTGTACTCTTAGGCCCTATTCCTTGCGGTTTGGGGTGGCTACCATGCGGCAGCCACAGGGTCCTCCACGGCTGCTGTTCAGGAGCTGGGCCGTTGGCGGTATACTTTTTAGGTCCTATTCCTTGCGGATTGGGGAGGCTGCCATGCGGCAGCCACGGGGTCCTCCACAGCAGCTATTCCGGAGCTGGTCCATTGGAGATATACTTCTTAGGTTCTATTCCTTGCGGATTGGGGCGGCTGACCATGCGGCAGCCACAGGGTCCGCCACGGTGGCTATTCAGGAGCGGGCCGTTGGAGGTATACTTCTTAGTTCCTTGCGGATTGGGGAGGCTGCCATGCGGCGGCCATAGGGTCCTCCACGGCAGCTTTCAGGAGATGGTCCATGGAGGTATAATTATTATAAGTCCTTCGGCATGTGGATAATGTTTAGTTGCGCCTGTTGCGCTAACCCAAAAACTTGTTTACCCGTCGGTTTTTGAACGGGTAGCGTTCAGGAATCGAGGGTGTGAAGTGAATTTTTACATTTTCCTCCGAGGGGGCCTAATTACAATTGGCTCATCAAAGGTCCACGGGAGGTTTGCGTTTTCTCCTTCACTTGGGTTATTTCTGTTCTCTGTCACTTGGTTTTCCTATGTGATGTATGTCAGTGTGATGATGTTAGGGTGTTTTTCTTTTGCAGCCGTCGATGGTTTGAACAGGAGTGGCTGGTTGGCCACTCTTACAATTTTTGGGCGGCAGGGCATTCCTTGGCGCGTAGGACAGCTGATGTTTTGGTCAGGGTGGTTTGTTGGATGGGTGTCCGTGATTAAGGGATACTGAGGGGTATTTGTACAGCTCCTTTGCCACCGTGAGCATAGTTGAGGTCGTCCTGGCGGTATTGTCCTGCATTTTGGGCGGCACTGATAGGGGTCGGGTCTACGACATCTACCTCAATGTGTTAATTAAGGCTGATTTCATGGGCCACATTGTCACTGCCCGGATATTCGTTTTGGGTGGTCAATTAGTCCAGCGTTTTTTCATTGGAGGGGGCGGTGCATTTATCAGCTATTGAGAAAGCCCGCAAGATGGTAATTCTGCTGTTTCATTGTTGTTACGGCTGTTAGGTGGAGTAGTTGTCAGGCATCCTCTGCTGGTACTGCGTCAGCGGCAGTTCTACAAGGAGGATGGGGTTTGTCTTCTCCAGCTGGAGTTTTCGGGTTTTCTTAAATGGGGTTTTGGTCCTTGCCGTTGGCGATCTTGTTTTCCTGGTTTTTATTGGTTTGGATGGCGGGGCGGCTTGTTAAACCTTTGTGGCGGGAAGTCGCTACCAACCAGCGGTCAGATGGGCATAAGTGGTCATTGTGGGGCACCCTCTTTAGAAGGACGGCAGGTGTGTCCTTACCTTGCGGTTCGACATTTAGACGTTCCCCTGCGGGAACCGAACGTTTGCCAGAGAAAAGAGTGGTGAGGCCTGCACAATGCGGGTTATGCAGGGAGGAGGCGGTGTTGTGGTTTAGTCCCCTCCTCAGTTTTTGTGTTTTCAATCTAAATGACTGGAGCTGGTGTCTGGTAGTGACTTTTCCTTTGCCATCCTCCAATATAAAATCAATTCAATTACAATTATAGCTTAAAGAACAGGTCAGCGATCAATAAATATCGTCTGACCTTTAACTACAGCTAACTGTGTCCGTGTCTTTATTTTAGTGTGTCGTTATTTTAGTGGTAAGCTAGTTTAAAGAAGTATTTATGTCAATCGCAATAAAATTATGGGCGCCTTAGATTAGCTGAAGGCTGCATAAGCCTGAGGCCATATAAGAGCCCAATTTTTTGTGATTGGTTGTCTATGACTAAGCAGTTGCTAGGTAGTTTTTTGGTTCTATGGTAATTTTTCCTATAGGATTGATGGGCTGTCCATCAAGGTTTTAGGGGCGTTGGTTTAGGATTATATATAATCCCAGTCATGTGCCTCAGACTTCCTCTTGCCATTTTGGAATGCCCTCCCGCCCGCCCTGACTATCTTTTTTCCTGCATCTTGTCTTTCTCGGTGGGCTCTTGACAGCCAGATTGGCGGAAAGTCGCTACCAACCAGCGGTCAGATGGGCATACGTGGTCATTGTGGGGCACCCTCTTTAGAAGGACGGCAGGTGTGTCCTTACCTTGTGGTTGGACATTTAGACGTTCCCCTGCGGGAACGAAACGTTTGCCAGAGAAAAGAGTGGTGAGGCCTGCACAATGCGGGTTATGCAGGGAGGAGGCGGTGTTGTGGTTTAGTCCCCTCCTCAATTTTTGTGTTTTCAATCTAAATGACTGGAGCTGGTGTCTGGTAGCGACTTTTCCTTTGCCATCCTCCAATATAAAATCAATTCAATTACAATTATAGTTTAAAGAACAGGTCAGCGATCAATAAATATCGTCTGACCTTTAACTACAGCTAACCGTGTCCGTGTCTTTATTTTAGTGTGTCGTTATTTTAGTGGTAAGCTAGCTTAAAGAAGTGTTTATGTCAATCGCAAAAAAAATTATGGGCGCCTTATGCCAAATAAATGTACTGTACTTTGAACATTTGCAAAAGGCCACTTTTTATGCTGTTGATTACTGCAGCCCTGGTTAACAAGGATTGTTTTTATGTTTCCAATTCCCCAGTTGCTTGTCGATTTTGTCTATAATTTAAAAGTAGTTGAGTTTATAAAAATTAAGTTAGATGGGATGAAAACCTTAAGATATTTTAAATTACTTGTGGCTATCGTAAATTGAGATGAGATTTGTGGAAGCTGAAGAATAAACTTTGGTTCAGTTAGGGGAAGTACAGGTACATTGTATTTCTGACTTATTTAAATATATTTTATAGCCTATTAAAGAAATGTATGCTGAACTGTTATGTTGCACTGCTAGAGAATTATAGATTAGCAACAACGTAATAACTAGGTAAATGTGTGAGTTTGCTTTCATATTTACACATTTTAAAACCTTGAAAAGCTATGATATCCCTCGGGTTTTTTATTATTATTATTATTATTATTATTATTATCATTATCCCTTATTTATATGGTACCACAAGGTGTCCACATCACCTTACAAAGTACAAAAACAGAAATGGTATGAACAAAACAAGAAAGAAGTTGTCTAATGTATTGAACGACCAATATATTGCTAGCCCTTTGGTGGATGTCTACCCCTGATATGTATGTCAACGACGTTGTTCACAGACATATGTCAGCCCTGCAGTGTAGTCGATGGCAGATATACTGTATATACACTTGCTGCAGGGACCACCGGTGACTGACATCTCAATTGGGCTGACACATTAAATGCCATTGGGTAGGTATGTTCCCAGCTTTACAGTACAGAACATTGCAAGTAATAATACACAAATAAGCAGCAGGGAGGAGATGATGGTAATAGGGAGGGAAAGAAGGCATATGAGAGAATAGGGCCCCCTCGTGAGAGCTTATAGTTTAAAGCAGAGAGGCATAAAGACAGGGGTGGCACAGTAGGGGAGATAGTGAACAAGGAACATGAAGCAGTGGGAGAGTCAGTGATAGTGGGTGAAGCAAAGTGGGCAGGTGCAAGTATGAAGGAAGATGAGATCAGCTATGCAAATGGTCGAGTACTGGAAGATGGCTTTCTGTGTTTCAGAGGTCTGAATTGAGTTCTGAAGGGGATGGGAAACCAGTGCAGGGCTTGTAGGAGAGAAAAGGATGTATGGCAGTAGTTTGTTTGGATAGGGCCATTGATGACAGATTGGAGTGGAGAGAGGTGGATATCAGGGAGAACAGATAAGAGGCAGTTACAATAAACCAATCTGGAGATGATGAGTGAGTGGATGAGGGTCTTAGTTGCTTCCAGGTTGAAATAGGGTCTGTTCCTAGAGATATTTTTGAGTTGGCAGGACTGCGAGAGGTACTGGATTTGTGGGTTGAAGGAGAGGGAGTCAAGGATAACTCCAAGACAGAGCAGATGCAGGCTAGAGGACACGGTGGTGCCATCAATAGACAATAGGCGAGGAACAGTGGTAGGTGAAGGTATTCGGAAGGGCTGGAAAATTATCATATTGAAAACCAATAGGAAATAGCAGAGAGATAGTTGGAAATACGAGTGAGGAGAGAGTGGGAAAGGTCAGCGGAGGAGATGTATTATGTGTGTGTGTGTATATATATATATATACACACACACACATAATACATACACACGGGAGGATATTGCAGCGGCTGGAGGAGATCGCGGGGGGAGAATAGCTAGTCGAGGGAGCCATCAGCGTTCTCTGCGCCCTATCAAATCCGGCACCTGGGGCACGTGACCCCTTAGCCACCCCTCTTCCGCTAGTTGCGGCTGTGGTCAGACTGCGCTGCACTCAGCACACTATTATTTTCCTCCTCCAGGTCCACTGGGATGGTAAAGTTTGAACAAGTCTGTTTTTTGGCAAAAATTACTTAAAAACGTGTGTCAGCGTTTTGACATGTTGGCATTTCAAAAGTCGGTATTCTGACTGTGTCGGCATTTTGAACATGTCGGCATAATGAATGTCGATATTTTGACTGTTGGGATTATGACCGTCGGTATTGTGTCCGTCTGTAAATCAACTGCTACCCGTGTAATGATATAAGCATAGCATTTTACTTTCGGAAAAGCCATCTATTTTGCTGTCTACACATTAATAGAGGAAAATCAGACCGCACAATGACGTAAGGGAGGGCAAGGTAAACAGAAGTGACTTATTAAAAGAACTGCTAAAATGGTAGTGGAATTAGTCTTTTCCAGCAAAAGACTATAAGAAAATGTGGCAATGTTATCTAGAAACAGTAATAAAACAGATCAGAAGTCTTTCCGCTGGTATATGATATGTTCCCTTAATGCAGGCAGCAGGGACTCACACCACAGCATCTATCTCATTGCTGCCATATATTTTGTGCAGCTTTATTACTTTTTAAACAAAGCAAAAGATGAGTTTGTCAAAAACAACATATGTGTGTTTGAGAATTGTGTTCCTGCTGCCACATCTATAACTGCTTCCCAACTGCTCTGAGCAGGAGCAGCTATTCTGCCCCCTGCTATTCTGCAGACTCCTTTTATTGCTTCTTGAAAGAGGCTTTTCGTGCTGTGCGGCTGCATCATTTTGTGCAGTTAGACAATTTACAGTTTACAGTTTCAAGTCACGTTCATCAAATAAGCCAAAGCAGTTTTCTTTTCCTAACTCAACCAGCTAATTAGACTTAATTAAGATAAAACCAGTATGGGCCTTTTCCAGTACACCTTGTATGGCTCCTGAAGGAGCCCCAGTGGAACCCAAATGATAATGGTGTTCTGCTGTGTAGAAGCTTATTGTACAAAACTGCAATATAAAGTAAGAGCCTGGGCAGTAGGTCAGCAGTTCTAAGCCTGTTAAAGCTTTTCCAAGTCATAAAAGAGCTTATATGTGGTATAAGGGCTTCATGTCAGGCTACTGATGGAGCAATTAGTGGTAAGAATACTGTTTTTTGCAGTTGGGAAATGTGGTGTAAATCCAAGCACTGCTATATGGGCAACCTTGAGACCAATTTACAGATAGTTCACATGGGAGTCATTAAAATTACAACAGGACAGGTTAATGCTTTTCTTCTAGATTTAAATGTGTTTTGTATGCATACACTGCTACTCAGCAACATGCACATTTTAGTGTGCTTGGGATATTTATCTTTTATTTAACAAGCCTGACAATTTCTAATTATTATTTTATTAGCAATATACAGTACGCCACTCAAGAGTTTGTGGCTTATTACTATTTCATAAGAAATAATACAATGATGTTATATACACTGGAGGAAGAATGCTAATAAAGATTTGAATGAACATATTTAAATGGACTTATCCTTTAAACACTGCAATGTAATGGAAATACAGATTGATATACTATAGACAGGTGTTGTTTGTTTCACTATTGTGGATTAAGGGATGTAACTAGACTTATTTCTTGTATTAAAGAAGAGATGTGCGCCTACCCCTGTGTTTTGGTCTTGCCAAGACCATCCTCTGTGTTTTACTTTTAGTCTCTGGTTTTAGAAAAACCACCCTTACATGTTTTGGTTTTGGATTTTTTTTTTTTTTTTTGTTGCTAAAACAGCTAAAATCATGTAATCTGAACCTGTTTTTGTTCCTCTAGTATTATTAACCTCAATAGCATTCATTTTCCAGTCACCTCACAGCTCACAATATTGTTTACCAATATTGGCAAAAGGCTGGCTGTCTAATCAAAGTGATAGAGCCGCGGTACAATCACACAGCGGTTACTTTAAGGGGATCAGTATGAATGACCGATGGATGGGATGCCGGTGGTCAGTATACCAACACTAGCATCCCATCCATCATAATCCCAACAGTCACCAAGTAAATCCCCTAACCCTCACCCTTTTTCTACCCTAACCCTTCCTTGTTGGTGCCTAACCATAACCATCCCCAGTTGTGCCTAACCCTAACACTCCCTTCTCTGCTGCCTAAACCTAACCCTCCCTGGTTGATGCCTAACACTAACCCTCCCTCCCCGGGCCCTAACCTTCCCTGTGCTTTCCTCTAACCCTAACCCTCCTTCTTCAGCCTTTCCAAAAAAAACCACCCCCATGGCAGGATGTTAGGGATGCCGGCTGTCGGTATTGTGATGCCGTCATCCCGTACGGCATTGGTATGTTGACACCAGGATAGCGTTCTACTTTGGGATGCCGGTTTCGTTATAGTGACTGCTGGTATCCCGTCCATTGGTTAGTTAACTGCTTCCCATTTTAAGAATGTAGCACATTTAAGAAACATTATAGCACAGCAGTGGTAGACAAAATGGCAGTTTAATAAACTATACACCCCCACAGAGAAAACTCCAGGACACTACAGGGAAATGGAGGTTGAGTATTTAGTGTAAGAAAGGTATAGCATTGATTAATTATTTATAAATTATTTTATTTAAAGTGATTACTTTGATTTAGAAAATATATTTATTTTTAGAAGAGAAAAGGCCATAAAGGAATACAATATTAATAGCCAAGGGTTGAAAAAGAAGCCAATAAAATTAATGTTTGCATTGCAGTACTGCAAACTCCTAAGCCTATCTTACACTAACAATTATTAGGAGGCTGACCTGTTGCCCATACTACCCCCACTTTACTAATTGTGTAACACACTCCTGTAGAACATTTATGAAGTGCACCAGAGAGTGTGAGTATAAGAGATAATCCACAGTCAGTGCAAAATGGAATTGCCCATGGGCTCTCCCAGCCACCCTTATTTTGTATATCCAAAAGGGCATGCACAGTTTAACAAGCCAAGCACTTCAGTAACAGGCACTGCCACATTTGTAGCCGAAGTGCTTGATTTGTTTGGGCCCCCACAAAAAATTTTTTTTGGGAAGGACTACCTTTGGTCATTAATGAGAAGGTTGATGACAAGGATATTGGCAGTGGCAATTGCATTTGGTAGACCAAACTGCTGGTAGCTGATACTGTACTGCTTATTATTATTTTACAGGATTTTTTCAGATTTTGATAATTAACTTGCATGAACTCACTGCAAACGACATAACAGGGAGAAGTGCCTAAATGGTTAACATACCTACCACTGCTAATTTTGGTGTCACTAATGGTAGAGACACCTTCTTGTATGTTGTCAGGATTATTAGTAAAAATAATTCAACACAAGAAGTGGCTTTTATGGTTTTATGTCAAGGCATGACAATGGCTTTCTTTTTATAACAGGCAAGAACTGCTGTCACTGGTGGCTGACTCACTTTAACACAAACAACCTCATCATTAACATTTTCTTCATCAAAATCCTCATTAGTATCAGAGACCCAAATATCCACCTCAGCCTGTTGCACTTCCATAGTATCATCCTCAATTTCTATTTCACCATCTGTACTTGCACTGCTGCACATCCCCACATTTGCAGAGGATGTAGAAATGGTGTAATGAGGCTACTCTATGAATACAGTGCCAGAAATGTCAGACTCACACATAGCTCTAATAGAGACCCATAGGGGTAAATTTACTAAAGCTTCTACAACAGAGAATTGGTGGTGTTGCCCATAGCAACCAATCAGATACTGTCTATCATTTTCTAAAAGGCAGTAGATAAAGGATAAACAGTATCTGATAGGTTGCTATGGGCAAGATCACCAATTCTCTGTTTTAAAAGCTTTAGTAAATGTACCCCTTAGACTCTCTTCAAAGATTTGTGAAGTTTGTGAACACACCATTTGTTCTTCAGCCTTAGAGGTTTCTTAGCACTGCTTTGCCTGTTTTACAGATAACACCTCTACTAGACTAGAGTCAGAGCAAGAAGGTGTTGCATCATCAAGTGGGCTTACAGAAGAAGATAAAGTTAAAATAAAGGGTAATGTAGTGTCACGCTGATCTTGTTTCAACCTTTAAATGTGAGGATAATTCCGTGAAGACCTTCTTTATCAAGGATGCTGAACACTCAATTTGATCCTCAGACAGAAAGTCATAATTCCACATCGTCAATTCATATTTCCTCTCCACTCTGGCTTCATCTGTCTATCTCTCGCATTTAGTTGTAATATGGGTTGCTGGGCTCACAGATTAAATAATGCAAAGTGATAGATATATTGCCTGAGTCCTTGATGGGAATTTCTTCCCCGAGGTATCAGGAAATCTTGAAGTTGCAGCCAGGATATGGAAACTCAGACAGTTCTATCTGCTCACTGTACACACACTAGGCGGAGCTTGCTTCTGATTGAAAGTAGCATTAAGATTTTCTGAAGTGTCTGCCCATCGCAGTCTTCCTCTTCTCTATTGCTTTACCTTTTTCTGACCCTGTATTCTGTTGTTAGTGATGGGTAGTTCATGAATGATCTGTTCATAAAGAACAAATCTTCAAAGTGAACTAGTTCACTTTGAAGATTAGTTCATTATGAACAAATCATTCAAGCATCTCCAAAAGCATCTCCAAGCATGTACAGGGTCTATGCCAAATTATGCCAGCTTCTCCGGATAGACTGGGAGTCTGATATGGTAGTCCATTCAGCTTCCAATTCTAAAAATGGTAGAATGGACCTACATTCAAATTGCTAATGTAGCCCTAGCAGGTAAAAGAATTCTAGTTAAGTTGTGCTCCACATGCTGGGCCTTGTCAGAGAATTCTGAGGCATTTCAATTTACTCAGCTTGCCTTTTTTCTGCTCTAATAGAGTGGATTCTCCACAGTCATGCAGGTTTACCAGATATACTTGCTTTATTTGAAGGCTGAAATAGAAGGCAAATCTATATCGTCTGTTGAGTCCCTGCTGGCTTTTAAACTTATTTTGCTCAAGGTAGGTAGAACAGCAACCCTCTTTAAAGTGCAAACATTTAACTACATAACTAATTTACATACTGTACTGTAGGATTCGTTGGCTTAATAGGGCCAGCCTCTCAGGCCTTGCTCCTGAAGTTATTAATTTTCAAAAATTTTCTGATATAAACTTTTTTTGCCCTGAGTTCCAGTTGCAGAGCTAGAAAGTACTTTGATGACCTCAAGCCTAACATTCAGTGCACACTCACACACACACACTTGTGCACATGCACGGCTTTGCTGTTTAGTCAGCAGGGAAGTTATTCAAAAGTTACACTTTCCCTGCCTGCAGTGGATCAAGAAGCATGCTGCTGATGCTAGGTGCAAATCCCATTCCCTAGAACAAATAAAGGTAGCAGATCATAGATTCCTGCAAACTACTGTATCACTCATGATTTCTATGCCAATCTCTGCAACTGTACCAGTTTCTTCTATCTCTTAATCTCAGAGTATCTCTATCAGACAAACTGTTTCAGAAACTGTACTCAACTCAGTCCAACCATACAATACTTATCATTTATCCCCACCGCACATGTGAACATGTTATAATGATCAATCAATCAATCAATCAATCAATCAATCCCCTGCACCCAAATAATCCTCCCCAGTACTATGAGCACTAAAGTCCTTCAAAAAAATCCCACCCCTCAGGGAATCCCTACCGTACTGTATATCATTTCACTCAAATAGATCAGATATTAGTCACCAATCTACTGTACATCTTCCTCAGAACCAGACTGATATGAAGCTTTGTTGAAACCATCTACATTATACTACTGTTCTACGCATGTGCCGAATGGGTACTGCGTGATCACATGGAGTGCCCCCAAGCCACAGCCTGTCATTTGCAGAGGGAGTGGGCAGAGCTTAGCAGCATTCCTGAATTACCTCCATTTCCTAGAAGTGACAAGATCAGGGTCTTCCTGGCCCCAGCAGCGTGAACAGCCTGGACATCCTGTGTAACCTGTGGGTTACTCAGATGGCCAATGTTCACGAAAGTGATCTGATGCTGTGTCTTCAGACGTAACAGCAGATCACATAAGCATGCAGAAGGCGTCTATTTACATAAGATGCCTCCTGCTGCTTTTGCATATTTCCATACAGCAGCAGGGTCCAAAGGCACAGCTGCTACACTATCTATGTCATCTTCATATATTTCATTTAATTACAACAAAGATTCTGCTGCCATAATGTACAATTTGCTGCAACTTACTCTACATTATCTATCCATAGCTAGTGCCAAATGACTAAAGATTCTGAAATGAGTTCCTTTCATCACAGAAGGAGAGCCTGAGTCGAATCTGTACTGTAACATTACAATGATGTCTAGAAAGCAGTTGTGTGTGTTTTTACAGTTTCTCAGCTTTGTGTGCTCACACAACAATTTCAAGCTATACAAGTGCAGGTCACTGAAACGGAAGCCTGATGTAGCACAGAGAAGTAAATGTGCTTATGTAGCAAATCTTGCCACTTGATGTTAATCTGTTTGGAAATGCCTCCAGTCTCACCTCAGGGGCTGGAAAGGCTGCTGCATGAAATGCTCTTAGCTACAAAGTCAATGGCAATGCTGCCACACAGTGCACTGTGAAAAGCTTGAGGAGAGATGGTATGATCACAGCTGTCACCTCAAGGTAAGATGGCAGTATTTTCTACACAGGCTGCTGGCAGGCAAGAGCACCTCCTGTATCCCCAAAAGATGTGGCATTTATAGCCTAAAAGAAAAGTAAATGGTGATAAATTCCTCCATACATACTGTACTCTCCAATAAACTGAGCAGAAGGAGGGTGATTTACTATACATCATGACTCTGGAGCACAGCTGATCAGGATTTCTACGAGTTTCTTTTAGAAGATGAAATGAAGAAATCCGACATTTGTAACTTTTCATAATAGTTTATTATTGGCCTCAATGCATTCTTTTTGATTTCTTTATGACATCTGTGCACAACAAATTTGTTTTCTTTTAAAAGGTTTCCTAATACAGTATGTTTAGTATGTGTAAACAAGCACACAAATCAACAGCAAGACTTAACATGCCTAAATGCTCCTGTTACCGGTCCTGAATGTCCCCATGGTCCTAATGTATGCCTATTAGATATTCAGAGTCTTTGGGCAAATTTATTTAAGCAATTTTGCAAGAAATCTTTAGAAAGATCAATTTACGTGGTAATACACACAAATTTTAAGCATCTTCATGATGAATGTAAGGCATGCTATTGCCATTTGTAATTGCAATAGCATCTTCTATAGATTTTCTATCAGAGCCCCTGTCCCTGGAAGTATTTTTAATACATTTGAGTGAGTTTTAATTTCTTATCGCAACAATTAGAAATTATAATTTTTTGGACCAAGGGTCTGATTTAGAGTGGGACGCAGGTATTGCATCTCACCCAGATTCCCAACTATTGGTAATCTGCGGTTGTGCATGGTCTGTTCTGCTCATGTGCAGAACGGCCTAGCATTGTCCCCCACAGTTGCCCTCTTCTGCTGTCTGTTTGACAGGCAGCGGCATTTGAGTGAGCAGTGGGAGGCCAGTGTTCCCAGGAACAGGGGTGCATTGCTCCCATTTTCTGGGAGGGGAGAGACTTCCTAAGGCCCCCACTTCCATTGGTCAGCTGAATAAGCTGGGGCCTACTCAGCTGGCCCGTTGGGTGGAGCATCACGGCCAATAGTCGCGATGTTGGATCCCAGCTTGCGGCATCAGTCATAGTGCTGGGATCGTAGCAACATGCAGGAGGTGTCTCTTCTACTGAGACGTCTCCTGCATGTCCCTCCTTATAACTTGACAGAAATTCAAACCTGCTTGCAAGTGGCTTTGTATTCCCGTCAATCTCTAAATCAGGCCCAAGTCCTGATAATTGATAAATAGGATCCTTTGGGACTTTGAAATGAGAAGTCCTCTGATACATCATCCCTCAAAATAGGAATGCCTTAAAATATGCTACATCTTCAATCCATCCTCCTCATTTAAATATCTCATTCAGCATATAAAAATCTATTCATAGGTCGTGAATGCATTCAGGTTCAAGTAATGCTACCCATACACCTAGGCAAACCCATCATCTCATGTAACATTTGCTTCCTTGTTAAATTACACATCCATGCACAATTCTGAAAGACTGATGCTTCTTGGTTTGTAAAATAACTCTAACTGACCAATTCTTTACAATAAAGTGGTTATAGTGATATTACATGATACAGTAACTCATGAAAAAGTGGAACACTTCAAAGCCCATGAGGTGTACAGTATGTGTTATGGAGTGCGTTTTCAAAAACTCCTAGTTTTGCATTTCAACTCCTATGTTCAGATCTGCAGACAAGCATCAGCTAGACAAGTATCAGCTTTAGTAAATTTACCACTGTGTCTTTGGATTACATATATTTTACCCACAGCAGCATCCCATCCGCCAGTATGCTGGCAGTAGTGCGAGCACTAAGAGTCCCCTTTCGGGCTCGCTGCACTCACCTTGCTGCACTCGATAGAGGATCTTTTCCCACTCTATGGGTGTCGTGGACACCCACGAGTGGGAATAGTCCTGGTGCGCCGGAATTCTGTCCATCAGCTTTGTAAGCTATTGGGATTCCTGCGTCGGTATCCTGACCGCTGGGATTCCTGCAGCTGGTAAATTAACCACATCCCATATCTTTAAGTACTTCTAAGCCTATGGCCACTGACAGTACTTGGCAAAGTCATTGTTTGTCTTAGAAGCAAGCTATTTTTATCATAGGTTCATAGTTCTGAACAGCAAGTCATCCAGGTATCTCCAGAAACATATCTGTATTAGATAAAAGCACAGGCTCCCATATTTTGGTTTGGATTAAAATAGAAATGTGTGGTTCAGTTTTCATGGAAACCAAAACCACCCAAACTTCCGGTATGTGAGAATTTCTGAGTACCATCTTGGTATTTCCCACCAGACTCAGATCCAAAAATGAGGCAAAACAGCATGTTCCCAGCATCGGATCTCTTGCATGTTTTGAATTCAATAAAAGTATCTCCCTCATGGTTCAGGTGCCATTTCACACAGAACACTGGAGGGAGAGGGTGTGGTGTGAGCATCAGTGTGGTTAAAGACTACTGTGGGGCAGTGGAATACCGTGTCACCCTCAGACTCTGTGTCATCATCATCATCATCATCAGTGAAGGGCTAAGGGTTGCACTAGTGTGATTAATGGCTTCTGTAGGCTACTATGACTGTGATTAAGTGCAGTGGGATACAATGTCACCCTCAGACTTTCTGTCATCTGTGAAAGGGCTGTAGACTGCAGTAGTGTGATTGGGGCTACTGTGACTAAACTGGCTAATAATAATAATAATAATAATAATAATATTAATAATAATAATAATAATGAAGAGACACTGTAACTGTGATAAAGGGCAGTATGATACAGCATCACCTTCAGACTGTGTGCCATCAGTGAAGGGTTGTGTACAGCAGTAGTATGAGTAAAGACTTCTGTGACTGAACTGACTATTAATAATTATACCTCATAATAAAGAAGAACTACTGTGACTGTGATTAACCACTTACAGCAATTGACTATCTATAAAAGAAAACACTCTGAAATTGTCATTTTTTCATGAGTTAATTAGGTGAAGAACATGTATTTTAACTCATCCAGAGTTTAAAAAAAAAAAATTCTGTTTGTAAAAAAAATTAGATTTATGGTAGACTTACCATTGTTAAATGTCTTTTTGTGAAGTACAATGGGTTCCACAGGGAAACATCGGGTGTAGAGTGGATGTTGATCCAGAGAAGCACCAACAGGCTAAAGCTTTATTCTGTCCCAAGATGCATTGTGGGGCCTCCTCTATAACCCCGCCTCCAGGGACTGTGAGTTCAGTTTTGTTAACTAGTCCAATGTAGGAGCAGGCAAAAGAGAAGGCAGATGTTAGTCACATAGAACCACATTCTCACGTCAGGAGAAGGGACCAGCAGCTAATGCCATACAAACCCATAGAAGCTGGATGCATCATGGTGGGTGCCCTGTGGAACCCAATGTACTTCGCTGAAAGAGATTTAACAATGGTAAGTCAACCATAAATCTCCTTTTCTGCAGCAGGGTACATTGGTTTCCACAGGGAAACATTGGGTAATGTCCTAAAGCAGTACCTCAAGGGAGGGGACGAGCCTTAGCAGGTATGAGAACCCGGCGTCCAAAGGAAACATCCTAGGAGGCAGAAGTATCAGAGGCATAGAACCTAATGAACGTGTTCACTGAGGACCATGTAGCCGTCTTGCACAATTGTTCAGCGGACGTGCCACGGTGGGCCACTTGAAAAGGTCCAACAGACCGAGTAGAATGGGCAATAATAGCAGCAGGAACGGAGTCCAGCATGTGCTTAAGCTTGTGCATTCACCATTCTAATCCATCTGGCCAGGGATTGCTTATTTGCAGGCCAGCCACATTTGTGAAAACCAAACCATACAAAAAGAGAATCTGACCTCCAGATAGAGGCAGTCCTCTCCACGTATATATACAGAGAGCCTGTATCACATCTAAAGACCGCTTTTTGGAGGACAAACCAGAAGAGATGAAGTTCGGAACCACAATCTCTTGGTTCAGGTGAAAAGATGACACCACCTTAGGTAAATAACCAGGGCAAGTTCTAAGAACTGCCAGGTCATGGTGAAATATCAGGAAGGGTGGATGACAGGACTAAGCGCCTAGGTCTGACACCCTCCTAGCAGAGGCAATAGCCAGTAGGAACAGGACCTTGACCGTGAGCCATTTAAGGTCCACTGACTCAAGAGGTTCAAATGGAGACTTTTGCAGGGCATTCAGGACAACAGACAGATCCCATGGAGCCACAGGAGGGACATAGGGAGACTGAAACTGTAAAACACCCTAAGTGAAAGTATGGACATCCGGAATAGACACAATTTTCTCTGAAACCACACCAACAAGGCCGATATATGAACCTTGAAGGAGGCCAGAAAAAAGCCGAAGTCCAGGCCTTGTTGCAGAAAAGCCAGAATTCTGGAAGTTCCGAATTTGTATGCATCGTAACTCTTAGCAGCACACCAGGTGAAGAAAGAATTCCAGACCCTGTAATATATCCGTGCAAATGCCAGTTTTCGGGTCTTAAGCATAGTTTGGATAACTGCCTCAGAGAATACTTTGGCCCTCAGGAGTGATGCTTCAAGAGCCAAACCGTCAAAGCCAGTCTGGCCAGGTCCGGGTAGACACAAGGGCCCTGAACGAGGAGGTCTCAGCATTGAGGAAGTAGAAGAGAACGCTCTCTCTCTCTCGAGAGAGAGAGAGAGAGAGAGAGAGAGAGAGAGAGAGACCCTGCAGGTTTGAGAACCAATAACGTCTGGGCCACGCAGGAGCAACTAGAAGTAGTATTCCTCCTTCTTGTTTGAACTTCCGTAGTACCCTGGGCAGGAGTGACACTGGAGGGAACACATAGGGCAGCCGAAAGTTCCATGGAGTTGCCAGTATGTCCACGAACGCTGCTTGAGGATCCCTGGTTCCTGATCTGAAGACTGGAACTTTGTGATTGTGTCGAGATGCCATCAGGACTACATCTAGTAGGCCCCATTTGTCCACTAGGAGTTGAAAGACTTCCTGATGAAGACTTCACTCTCCAGCATGCACGTCCTGATGACTGAGGAAATCCGCTCTCCAGTTGAGGACTCCCTGAATGAACACTGTCGATATTGCTGGCAGATGACGTTCCACCCAAAGAAGGATTTTTGACACTTCCATCACTGCCATGCAGCTTCGAGTGCCTCCTTGATGGTTTATGTATGCCACCATGGTGGCGTTGTCTAACCATACTTTGTTGTCAGGCCTGTTCTTTAACAGAGGCAGGGCAAGAGACAAAGCATTGAACACTACCCGCAATTCCAGAATGTTTATCAGGAAAAGTGATTCCTCCTGTTCCAACGACCCTGGAAAGAGTGTTGCTTCAACACCGCGCCCATCCCCTCAGACTGGCATCCGTAGTCAGTAAGACCCGGTTGGGGATCCAGAATGGATGGCCCCTGTTGAACTGCTGGTCCTGTAGCCACCAGGTAAGCAATATACGAATCTCCGGAGTCAAGGAGATCATGTGAGACCTGATCCAATGAGGTAGGCCATCCTACTTGGAAAGGATTAACCTCTGCAGAGTGCGGGAATGAAATTGATCGTACTATACCATGTCGCAAGCCAACACCATCAGGCCTATTACTTACATCGCCGAGTGTATCGACACTCTCGGGCGAGAGAGGAAGTATCTTATTCTGTCCTGAAACTTCAGGACCTTCTCTGGAGACAGAAACAGCCGTTGACTCTGTGTGTCCAGCAGTGCCCCCAGGTGCACCCTGCTCCGAGCAGGGACTAGCGATGACTTCTTCCAGTTGATGAGCCATCTGTGGGATTGTAGAAAGTTTGCCGTCAGTTGCAGATGACTGAGGAGGACATCATGGGAGTTTGCCAGGATCAGCAAGTCGTCCAGATACGGCAGGATCCTTACTCCCTGGCAACGGAGATGAGCCGTCATCATGGCCATAACCTTGGTGAAGATCTGAAGGGCTGTGGCCAGTCCAAACGACAGAGCCTGGAAATGATAGTGAAGGTTGCCAATAGCAAACCGCAGATATTGCTGATGCGATATGGCAATAGGTATATGCAGGTAGCCATCTTGTATATCACAGTGACAATGCAGATAATTATTTTAGTAATACAATAAAACTGCACTGGACTAGTATATGTATATTATATATAACAATGCACGTTCTGAGACCGGATGTATATATCAGAATACTCGTACAATATATTGTGGCACAGGTGCACTTGTTCTTAACTAACGGTGTCTTAATATCGACATGTAGAATACTTAAGTGCTTGTAAAACCACGGCGCTGATGTACAGGCGGGTTTACAAAGGAGACCTTACCCTGCAGTTCCGGAGACCAGCCGCATCCATTTTAGAAATTAGCGCCCAGCGTCTCAATCAGGCAGTGAGAAAGAGTGTTAGGCAGCTCCATGGTGAGAATACCAGCAGTAGATGGCGCCCTGGGCCAGGGGAGAGGCTAAAGGTCAAGTGCCGGTTCCCCTATGCTTGACTTTACCATC